>NW_023276806.1:126105423-126405423 GCF_003668045.3 Cricetulus griseus | reverse complement strand
GATATACTCTCTTCTGTAACTACTTTCTGCTGAAATTAGGATGCCTTTGTCAGGGCCCAAGAAGGCTGGAATGCTAATCAAAGGCCTGGATGGGATTCTGGCAATGGGAAATTCACCAGAAGTATCTGGTTAGTCTACCCAGCTGCAAAGACAGAGAGCAATCACATCAACTAGACTCTAGACTGGTTCACATCATCTTTCACAAGTCCAGAGTTCACAGACATTTGGAACAGTTTCTAGTTCTCAGTTAATTCCCAGATGGTATCTGTCACCCAAGTGGAAATCTGCTGAGATAGATATAAACTAGTGGCAGAAGTTAACGTTTAGGAACTGAAAGAAAAGTCTTAAATTTGGAACTTTCAGGCCCATAGTCCTGATAGTTGAGGGAGATGAGGAGTCCCAAGTCCAAGGAATATACCGTCAGGAATAGGCAGGTAGCAAAACTTAGACTGTACTGATTTGGAGTCCATTTGACCTGGTTTGATGTGGATCCAGGTCTTATGACTCCCTCAACTCCTTGAAGCATATATGAATTTTTTAGTTTACAAAAAGAGGTAAGTTTTTAGCTATATTAGCAGTATCACTGTTTGTAATCTGTACTGAAATCCATATTGTAGAAAAAGCAGCTAACAAGTGCTTATAAAAACATCTGGGGTAGACTCATGCCTTAGAGTCATAGCAAAGCTGTGTCTTTGGGTTAAAGAGCATGAACATTCTTTTCTGTGTCCAGAAGGCTGGATATATAAAGGTTGGACACAGATGTGTTTGGCTTGATGAGAAGCACCTTTAAGTCTATGCTATGAAGACAAACAAAGGAAATTTGAAATCTTTTGCTTGTGACTGATAATAGTAGTCAGTGGTTTACCAGCTTATCAGAATTCCATTGATCAATGTTAAAACTATGAATATTTGAAATCTTAATATTATAGCATAGAGGAAAGAAATCTGAAACATATTTATAACCTTAAATCACATTCTTATAGTTTTATAACTTTCATTTATACAACTTAAAACAGTTTCTTAGATCATCAGAAATTACTTAAGCTTTCACATCTTAGACCTTTACATACCTTAGAACATACCTTGACAAAGTAGCTGCATCCTTAGGGAAGAAGCTGATTGCTTGGTGCCACCAAAGCTACAGTTAGCCTAGCTGGCAATGCCATCAGGATAAAATATAACAGGAAGTATAGTCTGAATGGCCTATGTATGATTAAAGTGACAGAAACTTACCCATTACCTAGGTGGTTGCCCTAGGCTCCTGTGGTATCTATGGCTTCATTTGGGGGGCAGAGGTCCCAAGGCAACATCAGTCTGTGGCTGTCAGGTCCAGAAGATTTGAGATAGTTTCCTCTTGTGGAGGAACTTAGGGTACTGGCCTACCTTGTCTAGACAAAGTGGAGCAATCATCTCTCCAATGTCCTGCTTGTTGACAGTTTGGGCAGGGACCTGGTGATAGGTGAAGCATGAGGCATTTTGCCCAGTGGTTAGCTTTACCACAAACCGGGTCTGTGCCACATCTGTTATTCTGTTTATCGCAGGAAGCTTTTCCATTAAACATTTTAAATGCCATATTCAGCAGATCTCTGAGCAGTTTGAGGACCATAATCTATTAAGTATGCCTGATTTTTAAACAAACTTTGTTTTTAGTTACTAGCTAAAATTACTAGCTTTAAAACCCCTACAATAGGCTAAATAAAACCTTTCACTGTAAATGAATTACATTTGAACTTAGCATGACTATAATCACTGTTCTAAGAACATTTAAGAATTTGACACTCTATGAGGTGACTGACCATTAACTTGCTTGTCTGGATTACCTTGAACAGTTTACAATAAGTTAGTAGCTTTTATAAGTTTAGAGTTTGCAGCTTTACCTCTGTGAAGTTTGAGCATTAAAATAAAAAAAAAGTATAAATACAGTCTATGGGGGAGTGGCATTTTTACTTTCCTCATTCTTTTATAGTGCACCATTACAGAATATCACAGTTTCTTGTATGACTCAGCTAATCAAAATAGCTAAAGCTTAACAAAGTTAGCAAAGACAAAGTGTTTAGTGCTCATAAATTAAAACATTTTATAAACTTATCATAATATAAAAGACCAAAATATGAAACATTTTAAAACTTAAACTGTCTTCTAGGCCCCAGCCTGCTCCCTTAAATTGCAGGGGTTTTTGTTGTTGTTGTTGTTGTTTGTTTTTTTGTTTTTTTTTTTTTTTTTCTGATGGCCATTTCATGGTACCAGCATCTCCAAAACTGCTGGGCTCCCTCTCCTGGGCTCTCTTTAGGAACTCCAGCCCTGCCGCACATTACCAAGTATCAACTGCTTTCCAAGCCCCCTTTATGTTTTTAAAACAAGTACCACCTGAGTGACTCTTAATTTATAAAGTTTGGCTACCCATATGAGGTACATTCCTGTATATGAACATGTAGAAGTTCAGCCTTAATACCTTATTAAACAAGCATTGTTTTTAAGTGCTATCTTTTGTAAACATTGTTTTTTGGGTTTATTTGTTTGTTTGTTTGGTTGGTTGGTTTAGTTTGGATGGTTTGATTTGGTTTTGGTTTTTCATGACAGGGTTTCTCTGTTTAATGGTCCTGTCTATGCCAGAACTCATTTTGTAGACCAGGCTGGCCTCAAACTCACAGGCTGCCTCTGCCTCTCAAGTGCTGGTATTAAACATGTATGCCACAATTGCTTAGCACATAAGAATTATCATAAAAAAATCCATCCTAATCCAAAATATTGTGGAGATCTGCTGTTGCCTCCTTGATTGGTTTATACAACATGGTTTTCTTTAATCAAGATGGCAGTAAGGGGATGGAAAGATGGCTCAAGGGTTAAGACAATTGGCTGTTCTTCCAGATGTCCTGAGTCCAATTACCAGCAACCACATGGTGCTCACAACCATCTATAGTGAGATCTGGTGACCTCTTCTACCATGCAGGTATATATACATGCAGGTAGAACACTTTGTACATAATAAATAAATATATCTTTTAAAAATTGGCATTGAAGTCACATGACATACATCCTCTCCAACCCTCCCAAAGAGACTGCCAGCCATGTGGCTGCCTCCTTCCTAATGGGGGACTGTAACTAAGCCAGTGGCAAGCCATGTGTTGTTTATATTCCAAGATAGTGTCACACCACAAGGTTCCTTTAATATTATCTATGTATAGATTTTTAATATCAACTCCCTGTGTGATGAGTTTTAAGTTAACTTTTTGGTTACAGGTTTTACAGATTTTTAACAAAACACAATAAACTTAAAAACCTTGAGGTACAGAAAGTTCACATAATACAGTTACAAATCTTGAGATAAGGTTTATGTCTTAGCAAAAGTTTTAGGCAGTTAAATGAAACCAATAATCTGTTTTTTTTTTTTTTATGTGTGTCTGTTTCTTTTGTTCTCTTCTCCTTGTCACAGAGTCAATGGGCTTACCTTACATGGGACATAAAGGAAACTTTTAAATAAACATGTTCGGGTCTAGAGATGGATAAGCCATAATCCAGCTTCAGAGCCAGCTTTTCAATAAAGTAGAACAGAATAAAACAACCTTAATATTATCCAAAGACAATGGAATCTCTGCTAAACTGAATTCAGTGACCAGAAAGCCCAGAGATAAATTCTGAACCTTGGCCATTAAAATGGCCATAGCAAGCAGCATTTATGTAGTATCTGGCAGCAGCAGAGATAGCAAAAACAAAACCAATAAACACAGAATACAGAAACCCCAAACGCTCAAAGGAGACCAGTCAGGATTTACAACTCTAGCACATTCTACAAACACTGCTCCATTTAAATGTGTGCATATCCACATGATTTGAGGGTCTGAGTATATGTACACATGTGTTATTCGTGCAGGAGGTCAATATATGAGGTTCGTGTATTTTATGATTAAGAATGTCATTTCATGCACTAGACATTATATTTTGCAGGTCATGTAAAAATGTTTTAGGTCAGATTCCTTGTATCACTAAAAATTAAACCTTAAAGTGGTTATGCTTATAATCTGAGAACATAGGAGATGGAGGCTGGAATAACTGAAGTTCAAAGTAGAGAAGGAGATGCATCTTGCTGTTTGTCTCTGCAGCCAGGACTATTCATAAGTGAAGTCAAGAAATGCTGTTTTTTTCTCTTCCTCTTTTAGAACCAACTGCAAATCATTGAAGAACTGGGGTACAGAAGATGCAAATAGAGCAATGTAGTAAAGTGACACTGGGGCTGGGAATCCCCAAGGGAGGGTCTATGTGCTGGGATCCTCAGCTTTCAGAGACAGGAGGGACTTACTGAATGAGTTTTCTCTTCTTTGCTACCAGTTCATTTCATTTGTTTGTTTGTTTGTTTAATCCTCCTCATCTTCTTCCTTTAACAAAGTGTCATAGCTTCTGGTTGATGTGAGATTTACTAGATAGCCCGAGCAGGCCATAAACTTGCAGAGACCTATCCTCTGCATCCTAAATGTGAGGTTGACAATAGTGCTCTATCATGCCAGACTATTACCTCTTTGCTGTTTTAAAACACCTTGGTTTCTTCCAAATTCTTGTGATGTGTTCTTTCCATTTCCATTAAGTAATGTAGGGTGAGGCCTGGGGATATAGCTCAGTGATAGCATGCTTTCTTGGCATGCATGAGATCCTTGACTCCATCGCCTACATGGTGGTAGTGCTGGTGGTGGTGACAGAGAAAGTTAAGCCAAATGTATACTTAACAGATTATTTCTTACATGGCCTGTTTCTTCTGTCTCTTCAGGGTGAACAGGAAAGTACCTAGCACATTCCTACAAAAACCCTCTCAGATTGTAGAAGCCAATGGAAATCCTATCTACTTGAGGGCTGCCCATAGCCACTGACAGGAAAAAGCCAAGATATCAGCTTTGTGACTTTTGTTACTTAGTTACTTCTGTCTTAATTACTTTTATTGTGCTTAAAGAGACACTATGACCAAGACAACTTACAGAAGAAAGTTTACTGGGGGCTTACAGTTCCCAAGGTTGAGTCCATGACCATCATGGTGGGGACTATGGCAGCAGGGGGTAGGCATGATGCAGTAGCTGAGAGCTCACAGCTGCTTCACAGGCAGGAGGCAGAGAAAAAGGAGCTTTCTGGGAATAGCAGTGGCAGCTTTTGAAGCCTCAAGGCTGCCCCAAGTGACACACCTCTTCTATAAAGGCCACACCTCCTAATCCTTCCCAAATGACTCTACTAACTGAGGACCAAGCATTCAATGTATTAGCCTATGGGATCATTCTCATTTAGACGACTACACCTTCCATATCTCTCATCTATCCATTTTCTTAGAAGAGCCGAGGTGAATCTAAAACCCTGCTTGCAAAAGAGGACGAGAAAAGATGCTCCAAGGTTTCCACCTGTGAGACATGGGAGACACGAGGTGAAGAAGAATGTAGAGATCTACAGGCAATATTTCTTTCCCTTGTGTATTGTCCAATCAATTCAAGTAGCCCTGTTAGACTAGAATAGAAGCATTAAATATGCATAGGAAGGCAGATTACTGGCTGGAGAGAGTTGAAGATTGGAGAAAGCAAAGGGAGACAAAGCGAGGCCTAAAGACAGAATAGATTAAATAGGTATTTACTAGAAGCCCATTATGGGTATTAAACAGGAAGGCTACATCTTTTAAAGTCCTCTAGGACAAGGAAAGGATGGACTTTCCTGGCTGTGTGGTGTTGCAGTGGAGACAAAAGAGCAAGGTAGAAACTCCAAGTAGGGAAGCCTGTTAGAAGACAACTTGAAGAATCCCCCAGTGACAATATGAACCTATTGATCATAGGGCAAGTCAAGAGAAAACCTGACTAAAGGCCTTTCTGGGAGATGTGGCCTCTGGTTCAGAAGTATTCTGCTCTTCGGGACATTATTGTATTGTCAGACGGTGGTGACACACACCTTTAATCCCAGCTCTCAGAAGACAGAGGCAGGAGGATCTCTGAGTCCAAATCCAGCTTCATCTACAGAGAAAGTTCCAGGACAGCCAGAGATACACAGAGAAACCCTGTCTCAGAAAACAAAAACAAACAAAATTCTAGTATCTTATAGGGATACAGCTCAATTGGTACAGTGCTGCTCTGCAAGAAAAAAGGCCCGTACTTATTTCCCAGAACTATATAAATCCAGTGTTGTGGTGCACACTCGTAATGCCAACAAAACAAAGCAAAACCAATAAAAACTGTTTTTATAATAAATTCTATCTTCTACTCCACCTCCAGGGGAGCCCTGCTTTTGTCAGGTTGGCCCATCTTTCAGTCTCCTGCATTCCACAGGCCCTTCAGGACATACATATTCATCATGCAGCTCTCTATAGGGGCTTCCTGGAGATTAGAAGTCAGTAACAACAGTAAGAACTAGAATGAGTGCCTTTTGTGGGGAGAGGCAAACAAGAATGACATGATGTCCATACATTAGAAGGACAGAGGAGAGAGATGTGGTAGAGTGCCCTGCCTTCCTCTATCCTTTCTTCTTTCCTCCTTCATTTTTTTTTTTAATTTCTTTTTTAAACAAGGACTGTTATAGACCTGGTGGCCCTGATTTCCAGAGGATGACCTTGAACTTCTCTGATCCTCCTGCTTCCTTTCCACTCCAGAGTGTGAGGATTATAGATGTGGTTACCCAGCTCATGCAATGCTGGGGACATAGGGAAGCTGAGACACGGACATTAGGACAGAAACCTAGGTCTCCTGAAAATCGGTTTGCAGAAGGAGCCCACCCTGAAGGCAATTTTAGTTCTCTGGTTAGGACTTCAAGCACCTGGCTGCAAGGAAGGCAAGCAGGTGGTGTAATGGGAAGAAGACACAGCTGCCTGGCCTCTCAGCAGGGGAGGGGGCTAGCACCAAGTGCTACTAGACAGGCTCAGTGCTGGGAGAGAGATGAGGATGTGTTCAGAGAACAAACAGGAATGTCTCAAATCCTGTTGAGAGCCAGTTGTTTGCAAGAGAGAGCATGGCCAACATCTAGCTGGAAACTCTCTTTCAGAAGGTCAAGAGCAGGAGAGAATGGGTTGTGCAAGGCTAGCAGAGAGGACTGGCACTTCAGTGGCAACATGCAATGAGTCACTTAAGAGAATCTAGGTCAGTTTAGGGTGAAAACTCTCTGGCCTACCATGCCTATTCCTCTTGCCCAAGGTCCTCACAACCAAAGTAGGCATTTGCCTGAAGAGCAGAGAGAAGCCATGGCTTGAATAACCCTAGCTGACAAAAGAAGCCCTCATAGAACTAAAGGCTTTCAGATGGAGAGTGGGTGGAAAGATGAGTCATGAGTAGTGATGGAAAGCCTTCCACACACTGTCCACCTCTCAGCTTAGAACAAAGGCTCTGCCCACTTCCCCATCTCCCAATTTCCCATCAGCTCTTGCAGTCACTTTCTATATATGAGTTATTTTCCTCAACTTGTCTGTAAATGGTTTATGAATACTGAATCAACAAAGAAACTCTTCACATAAGAGACAAACCCCAGGGGCTGGAGAGATGGTTCTGTGTTTTAAGAACACTTGTTTCAACCCACAGCCAAACATTTGGTGGAGCTCAAAGCTACAGAAGTGGGCATGGGGAAGGATTGTAACAGCCAGAGGGGTCAAGGACACCACAAGAAAACCCACAGAATCAACTAACCTGGGCTCATAGGGGCTTGCAGAAACTGAACCGACAACCAGGGAGCCTTCATGGGACTGACCTAGGCACTCTGCATATATGTTACAGATGTTTAGCTTGGTCTTTTTATGGGACTCCTAACAGAGGGAATAGGGTTGTCTCTGACTCTTTTACTGCCCTTTGGGCCCTACTCCTCATACTGGGCTGCCCTGTCCAGCCTTAATATAAGGGAAAGTGCTTAGTTTTACTGCAACTTGATATGCCATGTCTTGTTGATAACAATTGGATACTTGCCCTTTCCTGAACAGAAATGGAGGGGGATTGGGTTGGGGGAGGGGTGGGGTGGGAACAGAGGGAGTGGAGTGGAGGTAGGGACTGGGAGGAAAGGGCATAGGGGAAATAAATAAATAACAAGCATTTAAACACTTGCTGCTCTTCTAGAGGACCTGAGTTGAGTTTCCAGCACTGTCACTGCTCCAGAGGCGGTGGTACCTGGGAGAATGGAACCCATAAATAAAGCAGACCAAAGTCTCATGCAATAGCCAACTTTATTCAGCGCACCAGACAAGGCACTCTTAGTTTAAGAAAGGTCACGTGAGTAACATTTTCATGAGTGCAGGCTGTATACAATCACAAGGACAAGCCACATGTGACAAAAACATGTTTTTCCATTGAGACATATAAAGGACTGTTTAAAGATTTAATTAATAGCAACAAGCAATAATGCGTAAGCCGAGGTAAACCCACTCCTATCTGCTACACCTGAAAGGAGCACAAAAACACATTCCAAGAATAACTCCATGTTTTCAAGAAACTAAATCACAAGACTCTGGTCTTGTGATTTCCTTGGAGTATTCTCACAAGCTCTCAGAATCCTCATGACTCTATTCCTGGACTGTGTTCCAACAGGCTCCCACGTCAGTGGGCTCACAACTAAGTGGAGCTCCAGTTCTAAGAGAGTTAGTACTCTCTTCAGCTTCTGTGAGTGCACACACACACACACACACACACACACACACACACACACACACACACATATTTTTTTAATAAAAGAAACACCTAAACTATATTTTTCTGTCACAAGGATATGTGTACACCTATATAGGTTGGGATTACATTCCAGTTACCAGTATTTGCTTTCTCTGCTCCCACCCTCCCCCCTCCCTTTCTTTTCTTCCACTTTCCCTTCCTCCCTTTCTCCTTCCTTCCTTCCTTTTCTCCTTTCATCCCCCTTTTCTCTTTTGAGACTGCGGTTCTGTATAGCAAGGGCGGACCCTGAATTTCACCCTTCTGTTTCTACTTCATGAGCATTGGAGTTACAGGCGTGTACTACCATACGCCAGGTTTATACAGAGAGAGATTGAATCCAGGGCTTCCTGAGTACTAGACAAGAACTCTACAATCTGTATCACAGCCCCAGTCCAGTAGTTTTTTTTAAGCCACAGTTTTGCGGTTTAAGGTCAAAGGAACTTGGCTGTGATTTGAACACCTAAAGATAAATACCATTTTAACTCTACCATCCCTGCTGACCCCTGTCCTCTGCCCAGCCACTCCCCTTCTACTTTTATGTCTTCAAAAAGAGATCTATTTTATTATTTGTTATGTATATGTGTGTGACTGTGTATGTGCACATGTAATTGAACGCCTATGGAGGCCAGAGGACGTTGTATCTCCTGAAGGGGAGATACAGGCAAACGTGAGAGACTGTTGTACCCTGCATGGGTTGGTCCTGGAAACCTGACTGGTGCAATGACAGGATAAAGAAGGGACAGATTCACAGACACACATACAGCAAAGCTCAGATCTGGTGGGCTGTGCTTGTTCTAATGGAGGGCACCAACTGCAGCAGCAGCCCAAACTTTATTGGGTTTATCGTATGTATCAGAATCAGGAGGCAGGTCTCTGGTATACAGCAAGACAAGGAGACTGGTTTAGCTCAATAGGAGGTCTTTGTAGAGTGGCAGTCTCAGGCTGTGAGCATCCTGGAGAAGGAAGAAAGTAGTTGATAGTTTCTGTCCACACTGGTCAGTCATTGGTAAACACTCACATTTGGACCATAGGAAGGCTCTGCCAATTCCACAGGTCTGAGGCATTGGAGTCAGAGTCCGTGACATTATCATGTCCCTGTGAGACAATACACATCAACTTGTGGCTTCATCTACTCTCCACAAATGACTGGATGTGCTCTATATACCACTGTATTCCTGTCTCCTTACCATATCATCAAGTCTTCTGGTATATCTCTGTTGGGGGGAAATGGGTAGTATGTGTTAAGGTCCTTGGTATGGTGGTTATGATAAGCTTTGCTTGTGTATTATTATGTGCCACTTTTAACTGAATCAAGTTGAGATAGCTCATTTCAGATAGTTACCAATGGCAAGATTTTACTATGACTATTTTACTATGGAGTCCCAGGTGTTAGAACTACGGCAGGAATAGAAATAGTTGGGTACAGTTGTGTATCCCTTACCCTAAGTCTTCATTTTCTGGCATATAGAATACTTCAGTACAGCAAACAGGATACACATCCATGAGACCATGAGCTCTGAACTCTGCCTAGACTTAAATATAAGCCTCTCCATTTATGAGCTCTGTTACTTGCTGAGATGTTTAACTGCCCTTCTGTTCTTCAATTAGTTCAGCTTTTAACAGAAACACAATAGGGCATAATTGGAAAAGAGACATGTAAAACTTGCTGTACCCAACATAATACTCCTTTCTATTGTACCCCAGAAGAGTTTAGTGTGGTGGCACACACCTTTAATTCCAGCACTTGGGAAGCAGAGGCAGAGGAATCTCTATGAGTTTGAGGCCAGTCTGGTCTACAAAGCAAGTTCCAGGACAGGCTCTAAAGCTACACAGAGAAAACCTACCTCAAACCCCCCCCCCAAAAAAAAATGATATGAGATGGATATTTTCTATTACTAATATTCTAATCTCACATTTTTAAAAAGATTAGAGAAAAAGTTTCATCAGGAAGGGATGGAATATTGTGGAATGCTGTCCCTAGGCAGGCATGGGCCATTGCCCTTACGAACTCACACACTTGCAATTGCCTTCGTGAGGCCTGTATAAGACACTGCAGGCCTGGGGTCCATCACCAAGGGGGCAGGATCTCATGAAGATCCACTCTCCCTGAGGATGGAAGGGCAGTTAATGGTTGTACAAGCCAGGCAGGGAAAGAGGCATTTCCCTTAGCGGTGTGGTTGATAGTAAGATTCCCATTCCTGGGTAAATAATCCCTCACCCAAAATCCTATAAGGAACCTTCATTTGTTTTATTTGACTTTCCTTTTATTTCTTTTATTTTACTTTTTATATTAAATTTTTATTTAATTTTTTTTATACAGTACATATTGAACATGCCCTCCTCCCAACTTCTTCCAGATCCTCCTCCCGACTTCTTCCAGATCCTCCATACTTTCCTACTCACCCAAGTTTATGTTCTTTTTCTCAGTTTCAAAAGGAATAAAAGAAAAAACAATCCACAAAAACACAGAAAGGAAAATCAAATCAACAGGAAACAAATAAAGCATCCCCACCCCCATGCACATAAATAAGTTATCTTGGAGCTAGTCTTATGTTGGCCACTGCTCCAGGGCATGGGGCCTGTTCTGCAGTGTGGTTGATAGACTCAGTGAGACTCCATTGGAGAAAGCTGGTTTTCCATTTGCTAGCAGGTATCAACTGCAAATACCACCTTGGTTAGGGGTAGGGCTTGTGTCCACTTCCCCTTCTCCATGCTGGGATTTTATCTGGATTAGGCCTGTTTGGGTGTGCATGCTGTCATAGACTCTGTGATTTCATGTATGCATCAGTCTATTGGTTCTGGAAGACACTGTTTCCTTAGAGTTGGGGAAGGAAAAAATTATGATGAAAATACATTGTATGAAAAACATTTAAATAAAAAAAGTTAATGAATTAAAAAAAAACAAAAAACAAAACAGATTCTCTTCTATCCTTAGCCATGTACCAGCAACCTGATAAGGACTCTGTCAAACTCTATCAGGTTAAACACATTGGAAACCTCTTATAACTATTTGAAAATTATGGCTTCCCTACAAAACTCTTTTTTGAGATTCAAAGGCAATAAATCCCTATTTCCTGATATTTTCCGTTTTCAAAATTATGATGTATTAAACACATTTTCTTTTTTTTTTCTTTTTTCATTTTTCTTTTATTCTTTTATTAGTTAAACACATTTTCAACAGTCTCCATTCTCTATAATCTGAATCACAAGGGTTCTTCTTTAGAGAACAAAATACATTCAGTACAGCAATTCTTACAATGCACTTTAAACTACAGGAATATTCAATGAAAGACAGTGTAAAATTCAGGTCTCAGTATGTGTTATACCTTGAGAGCACAAAGACCATACACAAAATACTCTATTCATGTGAATGTCTCAGTACACATAGTATCTCTTTTATTACTCTTTCTTGTTCTTTCTAAATGCTATACTATACCTACATACATTTGTTTACTGATATACATGTACACATTTTGGGCTAGGATGTGCATGTGAGGGAGAACATGTAATGATTTTCTCTCCGAGACCGGATGACCTTGTATTTTAAGGGTTCTTTTGCTGTTATAAAATACCCTGGCCAAAAGTAACTTGAGGAAGAAAAGCTTTATTTCAGCTTACCCATCATTCAGGGAAATCAGGGCAGGAACTCAAGGCAGGAACCTGGAGGCAGGAACTGATGCAGAAGTCATAGAGGAATGTTTCTCTCTGGCTTGCTCCACTTTGCTAGCTCATTTTGCTTTTTTATATAATGCAGGCCTACCTACCCAGAAGTGACATCATTCTGTTAATCACAAATATTGGAGGAGAAAGATGACTGACCCAAATCATCATGGCCAAATTAGTTAAAGCAAGCAATTAATTGAAGCTTTTTTAATTGCATACAGGGTGCTTCTATCTAAGGTGGAGTTTTAGAGGTCAACATTGGATGTTGACCAAGGTCTTTATAGATCAGGGGTAGGGGGCTTCTAAATGGGGAATTTGGTGGACAAAATAGGTAGGGTTACAGGAGCAGAATATTATAACAAGTTAGTCCTAACAACCTCCTGAAACAAAGACATGATTGCAAGGTAAATCCTAACAATGTTTTGAAACAAAGGTAGAGTTACAAAATGGTTTCCTGGAAAAAGCAGTGCAGAAAAATTTGTAATTAAGGTTACTGGTAGACATAGCTCAATTCTTGAGAAAGAGATTTAATCATAAACAGGAATTAACCTAGTTTGTCTTTACTGTAAGTTTATAATGATGGCAGGCTAATTCATCAACCCCCTGCTGGACCCTCCCACACCAATTTCCCTTTAAAATCAAATCTGAAATCTTTTCTATATATGTTTTTAATTTTTTATTCTGTTTATGTGGTAGAAATATCCATTCTAATGTGGTATCTTCCCTCTGCATCACAATCCCTGAAGGGTATTCTCTAGATGGTAATATAACCAGAAAACAATCTAGTTTTGGAGCCACATGGTCCACATGTGCCTCTAATATTCTTTTTTCTACCCATTCTAATTCCTTTTCAGCTACAGATGATAATATTCTTGGACTATTTAAGTCCTTATCCCCCTTTAGAGTCTTTTTCAAATTTTTTAAATCATGACCTTCTACTCCAATAATAGTCTGTAGCTGGGAAATCTCTCCTAGCAATTTTTGAAGATCATTAAAAGTCTGATATTGATCTCTCCTGATCTGTACTTTTTGTGGTCTAATTTTCTGTAGACCTATTTTATATCCTAAATAATTGATAGAATCTCCTCTTTGTATTTTTTTTCTAGGGCAGTTTGTAAACCCCAGTGAGATAAAACTTCCTCAAACATTTTTTCTAGCGTCTCTGCCATAGAATCATCCAGCAATGTATCATCCATATAGTGGTATATTATAGATTGTGGAAACTGTTTATGAATTATTTCCAATGGTTTTTGCACAAAATATTGGCACAGGGTGGGGCTGTTTAACATTCCCTGTGGCAAAATCTTCCATTGATATCTCTTGACTGGCTGAGAATTATTGTAATTAGGCACCATGAAGGCAAATTTTCTTTATCCGTTTCTTGTAAAGGTATAGTGAAGAAACAATATTTTAAATCAATAATTATAATAGGTTATTCTTTAGGTATCAGAGAAGGTAAGGGCATTCCAGGTTGTAGAGAGCCTATTGGCTGAATTACTTTATTGATGGTTCTCAGGTCTGTAAGCACTCTCCATTTTCCAGATTTCTTTTTAATAACAAATACAGGAGAATTCCAAGGGCTGGTAGATTCTTTGATATATCCAGCATTTAGCTGTTCCTGCACCAACTTCTCTAGAGCCTCTAGCTTTTCAGAGGTCATCGGCATTGCCCATCCAGACAGTTTCATCAGTTAGCCACTTTAAAGGTAGGGCTTTTGGTTCCTCTGTTAGTTTGGCACTTGCATTCTGTTTTTGTACAGCCTGAATAGTTGGTGTCTGTTTTCTATAGTGCACTACAATGTTTTTTCCATAACCATGAGTTTGTTTATGGTTCATATCTGAAACTGGAGGAATATTAATCTGATTATTCCATTGCTGCAACATATCATGACCCCATAGATTTATTGCTATATCAGGCACATATGGCCTCAGCCTTCCTCTTTTTCCTTTTGGCCATATACATTCAACCCATCTCATGCTCTGTTTTACCTTAGATAGGGTTCCAGTCCCTAAGAATTGAAAGTTTACCTCCTGCAGAGGCTATCTTGGAAGTCAAGATTTTTGAGTTAGAATAGTAATATCCTCCCCTGTGTCCACCAAGTCTATCAGCATAGTGTTATTTATTGATACTCTTAATTTCGGTCTTTTATCATTTATAGAAGTCTGACAAAATATGTTTTTTATTTCTTCCATGTATGCTTGATTCATCCTCCAAAGCTAATTTATGATCCAGAGCAGTATGAATTTTTACACTAGGCACTGGATTTTAATTGTTCTGGGGAGGATTGTTCTCCACAATGACTGGGAATGACTGGACCACTTTTGACATGGGGGTCTTTAAGAGGTCCCCCAAGGAGCTTCTTGATGGTAAAGGGTTTCCTTGCTTGTCCCTGGTCGATCTACTTCCATTGGTCCGGTGTTGGGCTTTACCAAATCTTCTATGTAATCCAGAAGGTTGGGGTCTTCTGTTTGAGTTATTCCTATAAGAATCATTATTCTTAGGAATGCCTTGTCTACAATTTCTTCTCAGATGTCCTATTCTACCATAAATAAAGCATTTGGTAATTTGATGTCTTGTCATACCTTTGGAGATAGCTTCTCCTACCCAAGCCTCAGTGTCATAATCATTAGACTCAATATTGGATGTGTCCAATGGTGCTGATCTGATCTTTATGAACCAAAGCACCTTTTTGCATTGTGAACTAGCATTCTCATAAGCTACAGATTCTATGAGTATTCACCTAGCTTCTAGATCTGCTACCCCTATTTGAACCCCTCCAGTCAATCTTTGCAAAAATGCACTATAATGTTCCTTTGGGTCTTGTAGCACTTTAGTATAGGAATCAATTCTTTCCCCTGGTTCTTGAATCTTATCCCAAGCATTTAGAGATGCTCTACAGCATAGGGACAAGATGTGTTCATTATATTCAGCTTGAGTCTCTGCATCAGCATAAAGACCCTCACCAATAATTTTATCTTGGGGAGCCTTCTAACCTTTCTTTCAGCCTTGAATTCAAGTGCTTTGGCCTCTTCCCTCCATAAAGCCTGCCATTCATTTTGAAATGCAGGTTTAAGGACAGTTTAGATTGATTGGCCCCAATCTTTAGGGGTCACCCTATTTCTTGTTGCCCATGATTCTACTAATTTCCTCACATATGGTGAATGAATGCCATAAGAGGTTACTAATTCCTTTATACTTTTTAAATCTTGCATACATATTGGCTTCCAATGACATTTAACAAATCCTTTTGGGTGTTTTTGAGTTGCTGATTTTTCAGTGACCATAATGAGGTAAACCATAGGGGATGATGTAACGACACTTAGTAGGTCATCCCTGACTCTAAAAGATATTAAATCATTTTCATTCTCTATGATTTGTACCTCTGCTTCTGGTGTATCAGCCTGAAGGTGTTCTAAGGCCTGTAATCTACTCACCATTGTTTCTTTGAGTGTTTAAATCTCCTGGACAGTATACATTTCTAGGGACTTCATTAAATCAGTCAGTTTCTTGTTTTCTTCATTTATATATGATTCTGAAGAGTTACTATTCTCATCCTTAGAGATTATATGAATGGCATGGAAATTGCTTTGCAAACACATTGTTCTATCTGCTAGCTTGTCATTAGTCTCAGACATGGAACAAATGTTTTCTGTTAGTATTTCAATCTTATGTTCCATTTTTTGCATTCTGGTTGTCAAATCATCAGACATGGAACAAATTTTTTTGTTAGCTGGTCAACTTTTTGTTCCATATTTTGCAATCTGTTAAATCACCATTGCCGTTTTCAATGTTCTGAATCCTTTTTTCTAAGGTTTCATTATTACTCTGTAAAGTATTTTCAATAGTATGCATCCTTTTTACTAAAGTCTCATTACCAATCTGCGAAGTTTGTATGGTTTCTGTAAGTTCCTCATTCTTAGCTCTACTGTCCAACCATTTCTTAAAGGATATTATATGGATTATGAAGCTAATTGCTACCATGGATAATATATATATCCCAGGTAGGTCGTAAGCCTCTTCTAAAATCCCATCCATAAAAGAAACCAAAAGGTTTTTCACTTCCTGTATTGTAATATTATCTGCCATTGCTATGGGGTAGTCAATTTACCTTAAGTAGATTCCTGAAATGTGGAGATCTGGGTGATTGTTGGCTCGTAGGGAACCTTGGAGCTGGGCAGGTAAATTGAGCAGAAGAAAAAAATGCAATGACTCAATGCCTTGGGTTACTTTCCACAGGTGTGCCTGCAAATCCAAAGCACTTAAAAGGCACAGCAAAGTATGGGCTTTTCCCTGGATAGGCTGCAGAAACTGTGTAGCCAATTCAGCAGTTACAGCAAAATGCAAAGCCATGGGCTGCACAGTCAGCCAGGAGGCAGTCGAGGGGACCTACCCAAGAAAACATTCGGTGCCAATTGAAGGTGAGGATGTAATTATATCACTAGACCCAAGATAAATGATAAATGGGTGTTTACTGGCAACAACTACACAGAAAAATACAAAGTGTTTCCCTTCTCTTTCTACCGGATCCACTGACCCAACAGAAAGATCAGGCAAAGGAAAGCCATGCCTCAAGCTCCTCTCTTTCTGCTTCTGTGCACCTGAAGCCACACTTAAAGGGGTGTGGCCACCATTTCAGATCCATAGATCAGATGCCTACAGTTGTAGATGATAGTCATGGCATGGAGTTTGCCAGCAAACCAGCCTATAGGCTAAATAGGTGTTTGAGCGGTAGCTAAGAACTTACATCCTGATCCTCATGTAGTGAGAGCAAGAATTTTGAAACCCCAAAGTCCATACCAGTGACACAACTCCTCCAACAAGGTCATACCTCATAATCCCTCCTAAATAGCCCATCAACTGGGACCAAGCATATGTATGAGCCTATGGGGGCCATTCTCATTCAAACCACCACAATATCCATCATTGTATATCCATCATCTGTGCTGGACAACTAGGTTGAATCTACTTCTTGCTATAATGAATAGAGAACAATAAAGGGTAGGAACAATATCTCTCTGGTAAGGCATGGAATTCTCTGGGCTTTTGCCAGGAATTTGAAAACGCTGAGAAATGGGTTTGTTTTTACCATTGTATGTTATACTTCTAAATTGTATCATTGTTGATAAATAACATACCTTGTGATCTTTTTTTAAAAAAAAAGTAAAAATAAATTATCTCCTCTCTTCCTTCTCCCCAGACCTCAAAATTATGTCTTTGTGTTGTTTGATAATACATTTTCCTGGTGTTAAGGGTGTAGTTCAGAGGGCTTGCTTATCAGGATCAAGGTCTTAGGTTCAATCCCCAGCATTTCACAAAACTGGCTTTGGTGATATACACTTGTAACCCCAGAATACCCTGTTTCAAAAACAAATAAGACTATATATAATAATCAAAAATAGATTTCACTGCTAGAAGTTCACATCCAAGGCTTTGGGGAAGAGAGAGTCTTGGGCAGGTGATTGGACGAACAGCTGTCCTATAAAAAAAACGAAAACACACACACAAAAAACCACTGTTTAGTCTTTACCACTGTGTCTCCTTACTGTAAAGCTGAACTCTTCAAATGATATGCAACAGAGTTAGGGTGACTACTTCCTTCTTGAATGCTTCTCAAAGATGTGGACGTATTCCTTTTGGGGGTACTGAGAATGGAAGAATTCAAAGCCACTTCTCCTGGAGCTCAATCCTGCTGAGGTTCAAATCTCTGCACGATTGTTGCAGGTACAAGTTCTCAAATAAAATGTGGCATGGAACAGAATTCTTGACCAATTACTCATGTGTGTAGCTGTGCATGGCAGAAAAGTGCCAAACCTTCTGCTTGCCAGACAAGAGATGGGCTGCTGAATGGGATGCATTATGTGAAAGACACGAAGAATAAATATAATGCTGCATGTCAGTAGAACCGAGCTCGGTGGCAAAGGACACTGCTCACAAGAGGCATCACCAGTCAGAGTTCTAGGTCCTTTCTTTACCTGAGCCCCTTTCTTTGTCCTAGGCAGGCCCTTTTTCAGGATAAGCGGCTAAGACTGCTGAAGAGGCCAGGATGAGACTAAAGTGTGTGTGTGTGTGTGTGTGTGTGTGTGTTTACAGATATCTTTACAGCAGAAATCAGCAAAATGTAACCTAGAGATGAAGCCTTCCTGCTATGAGCAGTTTCTATTCTGTTAAATGATAGAGAAAGGAAAAGAACAGCACAGGCTAAAACTTTACTGTCTGGCTGTAAAAGTTTGCTGAGCCAAGCTCAAAGCTTTTGCCTGCACTCACTGACCCCTCTTCATCCCCTACAGAAAGGAGCTGGCCTCATCCTCAGCTACTGATCATTAACTCAGCAAATATAGTTTGCCTTTCTGCTCAAAGGCAAAACCACCAAAAGCTGCCTTTTCCAGTTAATAGGATGCTTTCTCTCCTCCACACTGCTCTTCTCTGGGCTTCCCCCATGGGACCAGAACTAGGGATGCCCCACCTCCAAGCAGTGAGAATCCTGGTTTTCATTGCCCAGGGCAATGGTGAAGCATGCTCTAGACATGTTTACCCTGTGGGTCCAATAAAGAGTTCATGAGGTCCCTGGACTTGGTATGGTGACCCAGAGTGCTTTGGGGCTCCTAGCCCTTCACTAGTTGTCTCCATTGCCAAACTTAGATCTGCCCACTGTGTGTGGTGGTAGTTAAAGTCTTGAACTCAGACTTGGGATGTAGCTCTGTTGGTAGAGTGCTTGCCTAACATACACAAAAGCCCTGGGTTCAACACCAGTGCTGCATAAACCCCGTGTAATGATGTGCATTGTTAATCTCCACTCAGGAGGTAAAGGTGGGGACATTCTGTCTACATAGTGATTTGGAGGCCAGCCTGAGCTGCTTGAGACCCTGGCTCAAAACACAAAAGTCTTGAACTGAGTCCCCTGGATGAAAACCTAGCTCTGGAGAACTTGATCTGTTAATGGGCCAGTGGCTTGGTTTTTCACCATGGAGAGTGGGAATTAACAGTATCTCCTATCTCATATAAGGCTGAAATTATTTCATCTGCATGACATTGTTTTAAGTTTTTGGTAAGTAGCCAATAAAGTTCCAGCTCTCTGTGTTGCTTAGTGTTCTGATGCCTAAGCAGTGTCATGGCTAGCTTTAGACATTTTTCATGCCAATATAGCTTAAATACAAGTCCCTTTCACACTTCGGCCAGACCAGCTCCACAGGGCTGACAAGACTAAGAAACAGGTGGAATATGTTGACAGAGTTTGTTTTTCTCTTTGGGGGAGGTTCAGAGTGCAGTTAGGGGTTGAGATAGGATATCTTGTAGCCCAAGATGGCCTTGAACTCACTACATAGCTAAGGATGACCTTGAACTTCTGATCTTCTTGCCTCTAACTCCCATGTGCTGGGATTACAGGTATTTTTCTATATTAGTTGTAGCCATATATATATATATATATATATATATATATTATATATATATGGATAATTGTGGTGATATATTGTTTACTATCTAATAAAATTTGACTGAAGATCATAATGCAAAGCTAGCCACAGCCATAGAGGCCAGGAAGTGGTGGTACACACAATTAATCATAACAGCTATACTAGTTAGCCAAAGAAGCTGGGTGGTGATGGTACATGCCTTTAATCCCAGCACTAGAGAGGTATGTAAGACAGTAGCAGGATTTAGTCTCCAGCCATTGAGGACAGGATTGCTCCAGCCTTGGTAGAGTAAGAGCTCTCTGGTGTCTTCACTGTTTTGCTTTTCTGATCTTCAGCTTGAACCCAAATATCTGTCTCTGTGTTGTTATTATTCACACTACTTGTGTATGCTTGTACATGCCTGATATCAACCTCCCATGTCATTCCTCCAGACAGTCCTACCTTGGTTTTTGAGACAGGGTCTCTCATTGGCCTGGAACACACGAAGTATACAAGATTCCAGGAGAAACCTTGTCAAAAACAAAAACACCCATGAATAAATATAAAGAAGTCCAAAAATAATTGTTTTTAATTTATTTATTTATTATGTTGTGTGTGTGTGTAGATGATTTGTGGGTCTGGGGGGGTCCATGTGTATGGAGATGAGAGGACCTCTTTCCACATTTATGTGGACTTAGGGTAATTGACTCAGGCTGTGTGCCAAGTGCCTTTACCACTTCCCTGACTCATTTTATAAATTTGTGTCTCTTGAGTTTCTATAAGGTTTTCTCCATTTTTACTATGCTAATAAGCACATTTCTAGAAGGCAAGTTTAATATGGTATTTCCTAACTTTTTAATTTTTCTGAGACAAGGTCTCAAGTAGCCCAGGTTAGCTTCAAACTCACTATGCAGTAAGCACAAGAACTTCTGGTTCTCTTTCTTCATCTACATGGGCAGAGAGCTGGGATAACCCACATGCATCACAATACCTGGATCATACACTGCTGAGGCTTCGAGCCCCCTCAGCCAGCACTCTACCAGCTAGTTTCTAACCTTCCATTTATTTATTTTTAAACGATTTAACCATTTATTTTCAGAAGCATGAATTGTCATCTTGAGTGCCATACAGTTTGCGAGATGCTGACATAAGGAAGGACTGCTTTAATGCTCTTTCCGCCAGTCACCTGCTTCAGGGCCCCTAAATAACACATAGAGTCTTATATTAGTTACAATGCTGCTGGCCAATGACTAGGATTTCTTATTTGCTAGCTCAGTCTTAATTATCAACCATAACTACTAATCTATATATTTTTATAAGGACTTATCTTACACCAGCCTTATGTGTCCTCTCTTCCTGGCGATCACATGGCGACTCCCTAACTACATTTCCCAGAATCCACCCTCTCTCCTAGTCCCACCTATCTTGCTTCCC
The DNA here is from genome assembly GCF_003668045.3 of Cricetulus griseus. NCBI lineage: Eukaryota > Metazoa > Chordata > Mammalia > Rodentia > Cricetidae > Cricetulus > Cricetulus griseus. The sequence continues at coordinate 126,384,299 of NW_023276806.1, read as the reverse complement.
TATTGGCCAACCATGTTTTATTCATTAAACAATAAGAGAGACATATACACAGAAGGACTTGCCCTATCAGACTGTGCTTATAATAACTGCTGTATCATCTAAAGACTGGGCATTCTTCTCAGAAAATGCAATGGGCTTCTATTCTAATGCCTGTAAGACTGGGACTGTGTATCAATGGCCAGGCTAGCCACTCGCATGAACCCACAGCATGCCCAGGGCTATATCAGGAGTCTCACAGGTAGGGTCTGAAGCCAAACCATTGGGAAGAAGCAGTGCAAACAGAACTGTTGACAGGAATTGTTTCCAGATCATCCTTTGCAAGGGCAGGAGCTCCCACTGGCTGGTGTCAGGCATCTTTTGAGCATATTCAGAAATACTGCCTCCAGCTAGTATCTGCCAGCACAGTCAGCCACTCCATGAACTGGAAAGGCATCTCTTGTCATCTGAATATTTGTGCCCTCATCTTAAATTCATATATTGGCATCTATAGTCAAAGGTGACATAAGACGTGAAGCTTCTCTGCCAGCCCTCATTAAGGGGTGTGCCAGCCTTCCTAAAAAGTCATGAGCACCCTGTGAAGAACACAACAAGAAGGTGTTAGCTTAGCTCAGACATGGGCCTCTCATCTGACACCAAATCTGCCAGAATTAGCATCTTGGAATTTCAAGCTTCCCAAATTGAGAAGAAATTGTTGTTGTCTAGAAGCTACCCAGCTTATATGATTCAAAGCACAATGTAAACCAAGATTGTGTCTCAGCTTGAGATGGAAGAACTCTTGATTAATTTTATTTACAAGAATATCTGGGTTATTTACCTGTGTGAGTGTGTAGCACATATATGAGGCACCTAGGGAGGCCATAGAGGACATCCAATTCCCTGGAGCTGAATTCATAGACTATTGTGGACCGACGGATGTGTGTGCTGGGAACTAAACTGTAGTCCTTTGGCAAGTGCTCTCAACCACTGAGCTAAAATAATTGTTTATTTAAAGGCTAACTTTATTTTAAACTCAGGACAGCACAAGGCTGAAGAAAGCAATATACAAATTAAAACCATAGCACTTGTCTTTGTTTGGGTTTCTACTGCTCTGAAGACATCATGACCACAGTAACTCTTATAAAGGAAAACATTTAGCTGGGGCTAGCTTACAGTTCAGAGATTTATTCCATTATTGTCATAGTGGAAAACATGGTGGCATGCAGGCAGACATGGTGCTGGAGAGGTAGCTGAGAGTTCTACATGTTGATCTGCAGGTATCAAGAAATTCTGTACCATGCTGGGTATAGCTTGAGCACAGGAGACCTCAAAGCCCACCCCTACAGTGACACACTTGCTTTAACAAGGCCACGCCTCCTAATTAGTGCTACTCCCTAGGGGCCAAGCATTCAAACACGATTCTATAGGGGCCATTCCTTTTCGGACCATCATAGTACTGTTATTTTTATTAATTTTAAAGTATTTGTTTATATTTGTACTTGGTATTTTAATCTTGTGGGATTTTTTTGTTTGTTTATTTTTCTGTTTGTTTTTGTTTTAGGGGTAGTGTCTTAAGTAGGGTAGGCTGACCTGCAATTCACTAGACAGCCAAGGATGACTTGAACTCCTAGTCCTTCTGTGGGTTAGGATTACAACACTATGTTTGGCTAACCCTTTTAAATTTCAAAATAATTTCACATTTAAAAATAACTAACAGGTTCTTCGAGATGGCTCATAAGCTAAGGGTGATTGCTGCCAAATCTGACAACTTTAGGTGGAACCCTTGGACCCACACAGTGGGAGGCTATTAGCAAATGTGCACTATGGCATGTGTACATATCCCATATAATAAATGAATGTAATGCTTTTTCCTTAAATAAAAGAAGAGCAAATTATCTTTTAAAGCCAATGTAAGATATGTAAATTACAATTATAATTGATTTAGATTTGTGGTTTTAGGTAAAGAAGATATGAGTTTTATTAAGTCTACAAACATTTTCGTAACATTCAAGAGAACTTAAGAGACAAATTTTATAACCAGTCAGTCATATTTATGAATATCAGATAACTGCTTTTGATTCTACTTGCCCAGTAGCTTAGGCTTTTTTTGTTTGTTTGTTTCAACACAGGGTTTCTCTGTATAGCACTGGCTGTCCTAACCTTACTTTGTAGACAAGGCTGGCCTTGAACTCGGAGATCCACCTGTCTCTGTTTCCCAAGTGCTGGGATTAGAGGAGTGCACCACCACTGCCCGGCTGCAATTTAAGCATTTTTAAAAAGGTAATTGGACTCATTAAATGTATTCTTGCAGCTTAATACATAGTAATTTAATTAACCAAACTATAAACACACTTTTGAAAGGAACAGTTAATTTTTTTAAATGTAAACTTCTATTTTTCTTGTCATTTTGACACAGGGTCTATTAGCCTAAGCACACCTTGAACTTGTGGCAATCTTCTTGCCTCAGCCTCCAGAGTGATGAGATTACAGATGAGTGTCACCAGACTAAGCTCTATAACTCGAATTTCAGGCTTCCAAATGCGTAACTAGTATGATTGCTATCGAACAGCATATCCTGTTACTGAGTTCTCTTGTAGTGGCAGGAGAGGTGGAGGAGACAGGGAGAGAGTGAACCACTCACTCACTTTCTTCCCCTAACCAGTACATACTCTAACACACAAATGACTGATTAGGCCCTATCTGTATCCAATGAATATTTTTCAGATGCTCATGTAAGAAACATGTGACACAAATTCTATTCTGATGGGGTCCTTTCCATTAAGCAGCTCTGCTCACTTTGCTTTTTCTCTCCTCATTTTAACCAAACTATTAATTTTTTTTTCTTTTGAGGCCCATGCTGGGCCCAAATTTCCCTTGCACTTCTGATCTTTCTGTTTCACCTCCACCTCTTTATTCTGGGAGTTCAGATGTGTGCCTCTGCACTGTGGAACCCAGGGCTTCCTGAATGCGAGGCAGACACTTTACCAACTGAGCCACATCTATAGCCCTTTGCCCTTTCTAGTCTGGACCTGCATAGTCTCCCTCCATGGAAATGAAAACTGTGCTTTCAGAAGTCTCAAGTTCATGTGCTTGGCTTGCTTGCAGCTTGACCTGAGATCCACTGTTGGACTTCATTGTGGCATGCATTAGACTGAGAAAACACTGTTTACCCACTGTGGACACAGTGCCCTAAGTGGAGATGCAGAGAGACCTTGCTTCCTTTCTCTGCTGTGAGGGAACAGAGCAAAAGGCTGCCAGAACCTGACCATGCTGATATTATGATCTCAGGCCTCCTAGATCCCAGAGCTATGAGGAATGTGTTTCGCCTTTACAGCATCCTGTCTAAGGAAGACATTGCCTTTTCTGGTTGTTGAGAAAATTAGAAACAGTAAATAAAACATCTTGAAAGGTGCTTGTATCCTGCTTTATGAATGACAGCACCTAACTCTTAAGAGCCAGTATACTCACATGTATAAAGTCATTGTATACTGATCTGTGATTACATGTATTTAGCAGGCCCTCTTTCTTCCTTCCTTCCTTTCTTTCTTTCTTTCTTTCTTTCTTCCTTTCTTTCTTTCTTTCCTTTCTTTCCCTTTCTTTCTTTCTCTTTTTATACCATAATATTTTATTGAATCTTTGGGTATTTCACATCAGGTACCCCAATCCCACTCCCAGTGGGACTGAATTAATTGAAAAATACAAACCAGAAAAGAAAGAAAGAAAAACAACAACAACAGAGTCTTTGTCAATCCCTCTGGGCAATGACCTCTATCAACCACAGCGTTTCTGTGCCTGTATTGTTCCACTCCATCTTACCTGTGTCGCCATCACACATTCATTCATTCATTCATTCATCAGAGTGGCGTTGGAAGTTGTGGTGTGTCATGCCTAATCAGCCCAGCTCAAACAGCTTAACTTGTGAATGTTCATTGCAATGAGTCCTTAGGCCGGGTCCAGGCCTCTGGCTTCTGCTACATTGTCAATACTGGACCCTCATAGAGACTCTCAGATATCCTGCTGTTGCTCTGAGTCATGGGGGATCCTGAAGCTACACACAGGCCCCTTCATGTGCTCCAGCAGTTCCTAGATGAGGAAGATGTTGGGATGGGCCAACTTAAAGCCCTAGCAGGATATTCCTAATACAAAATATTTATCTGGGCATGGTGGCATACACTTTTAATTCTAGGACTTTTGGGGCAGAGGCATGTTTATCTGTTTTTGTGAGTTCAAGACTTGCTTGACTCTGTCTCAAAATAAATAAACAAACAAGTAAATCCATAAAACATTTAAACCAAGCTTGGTGGTGTATGCCCATAATCCCAGCACTCTGGGGGGGGGGGTCAGCAGGATCAGTTCACAGTCATCCTCAGCTATATACTGAGTATAAGGCCAACCTGGGCTGCATGAGACTCTGTCTGAAGAAAATACAGAGCACAGCAAAATAAAACACAAAAGCACCTGGGGCACAGGACACTTGGAGCTATCAGATAATCCAGCACTCTGTTTACACTGGCTGCTCAGGTCACTATGTTTATACCCATCATTTTTTAAAATTATATAATCACATTCTCATGAATGTGTGTGTATGGCACTTGAGTAGAGGTCAGAGAACCACTTTTGGGAGTCAGTTCTCTTGTTCCACTATGCACTTCTTGAGACTGAATCCAGATTGTCAAACTTTTAATGAGTCATAAAGTCATGTCTCCACTTCCCAACTCCTTTGAACACCAGATGTGCTAATCTGTCTGCCTGTCAAACATTTTCCTGGGGACATCTCATACTCATCAAACTATAAAAACAAGCACTTTTTTTTTTTTAATTGCTCCCCCATCTTCCCCATCTTTGCAAACAGCAACTTCATTCTTGGTCTAAACCCTGTAATCATCTTTGGATTCTCCTTTTCAACAACAACCAAAAACGATTCCATTCTTTACCTTGACAAGTACATAGCTGAGCCAGACCTAGGGAATTACTTCTGTACTTCTAGTACTTGGGGGATGAGACAGGAAGAGTATGGAAGCTCAAGGCCATCCTGGCAATAGAGTAAGACCAGGTCTGTACACCATCTTATTTCCTGACACCATCTGCTCTGTGATCTCTATGACAGTCCTCAGCCAGCAGCACCCTCTTCTAGTTGGTCCTCTGTATAGGAAGCAGAACCCTTTTTCTTTTAGAGGTAAGACCAGCTCAAGGCTTTCCTGTGGCTTTTCGTGTCTGAGAAGGGAAAGGCCCTTTCACCCTCTGCTTCATACCTGCCAGATGACATTTGCTGTCATTCCCAGGATACAGCAGTCTTGCTTTTACCTCTGTTTCTATGTATTCAATGTCCCCTCTTCCTGGAATGCTCCTTTCCTGATGATAGATACTCACTTCTCTGTGTCATTAATATTCTGTTCGTGTGTCAGTATAGCTTAGCAGCCTTCTCTATCTAAAACAATGCACCACGCTCACTTATTTTGCTTAAGCTTCATTTTGACTTCACTTTTGAGTGTGCTTATCTGACGAGTTCCTGGCCTACAGAATGGCAGTGAGGAGTGCAGCCACCAGTGGCTGGACTTGCCTAGGACAGCAAGAGTTGGAAAAGCCATCGGAAAGATTTGCTGGAGGTGGTGTAACTACAGAGTGGAACAATCTGGCTCTTTTGTGTGTGCGTAGGTTTGTACCTGTTTGTGTGAGAGTGTGAGTGTGTATGGGTGTGCAATGTGTGTGGTACCTGTGGGAGGACACGTGCACTTGTATGGGGAAGTCGGAGGGCATCTTCTTGTAGCTGCCTTTAAATGGATCCTGGAGACTGAATTCATCAGTCTTGCACAGAAAGCACCTCTACCTGATGAGTCATCTTTTTGGCCCACGCCCAGCATTTATGTGGGGAGGTGATGATCAAATGCAGGGCTTCATGCTTGCAAGCTAGGTCTCACAGCTTATTCAAATGCTCTGCTTGAATAGCAGCAGTAAAAAGAGGACAAACCTCCCCAAGCCATTTTATATTATCTTGGTGACAAAAGTTAAACCACAATGCAGCTTATTCTTATTTTTAGACAGTCTCACCAAGCCCAGGATGACCATAAATTTTATGTTCAGTTAGGATGGCCTTGGACATCTGATCCTCCTTTACCTTCTTTGTGTAGTTCGGAACATCAAGTCCTGGCTTCATGCATGCTAGGTAAGCACTCTCCCAACTGAGCCTACAAGGCTCCAGTTAGGCCACTTGGCTGTATTTTTGAAAGTTTCTTCATATTTTAACCCCCACAGTACAAGACTAAAATGTGAACTCCATAAAGAATAGGTGCTGTTTGGTTCACTGTAAGCAGCTTCTGAAAGCCTTCTTACACTAATAAACAAATGTTTACTAGATGATGGCAAAGCTGTCAACACAACATGAGGCTTTTCATGCTGCCAGGGCAGTACAAGGCTGTCCATAAAAGTAGGTGGTTGGTGAGACAATGTGCTGTGTGTGTGGCTGGCTTTCTGCTCTGACTGAGTCACAAACAGGATACAGCCTGCTGTTTCCATATTCTGAAAGACAGATAGGACTAGTTTATAAGTAGGTGTGATTTTTTTCCTTTCAAGGGATTTTATTATTTTAGAAAAAATATGTGTGTGTGTGTGTGTGTGTGTGTGTGTGTGTGTGTGTGTGTGTGTGTGTGTGTGTCTGCCTGTGGAGGCCAGGTAGAGCACTGAGTCCCCTGGAGCTGAAGTTATTAGGTGATTGTGAGCCACTTGACATGGATATTCTTAACTGCTCAGCCATCTTTCCTGCCTCCTTTTCTTTTTTTGTTTTTTGTTTTTTGAAGAAAGGTTTTTCTGTGTAGCCCCAGCTGGCCTGGAACTCCATCTGTAGACCAGGCTGGTCTCAGAGATCTCCTTGCCTCTGCCTCCCAAGTGCTAGGATTAAAGAGGGCCTTTCTTTCTTGATACAGGATCTTGGCTAATTAGCCCTGGAACTCCCTATTTAACCCAAGTTGGCTTTGAAATTCTCCTGCCTCAGTCTTTCTGGGTGCTAGCTTTTATTTTTTTAATCTCTTTTAATATAATTTTATTTTTATTGAAATAAAAGCTCTCAAGTAAAGCCCATTGATTCTATTGAAGGGGCCTTGGAGTCAGCACACACCAGATTCTCATCACTAAGAAGATTTATTTACCCCAAAAGGATAAGTGGGCTGCTTCTGGGTGAGGCAAAGACAGGAATGGCTAACTAACAACTAACCATTTTAAGGGCTCTAACATGGAAAAGGAAGAAAGGGAGATGTCCTTCCCCTGGAAGGATTGGGGTGGCTGTTTCAGATTGGACAGGAGAACAAAAGAGATGAGGTATCGGGCTTTTTGTCAGGTAGCCTGGTGGGTTTGAGAGACATTTGTAGAATCTGATCACAGGTCAAGGAGCACTGTGACAAGGTCATGCTGATGAAGAAAGGTCACATGGAGAACACCCTGCACATAAGTGCTGAGATCCAGATTCTGTGGCCAAGCTGTTCAATCAGTCCTGACAGCATAGCCTGGGAGCCCAAGACCACAGAACTAACTGCACAGGTCAGAAGGAAACCGTAACATATGACAGGGCACCAGAAGGATGTCTATGGAAGCTCAGCAAACATGAGCTACTGAGTGCTGAGAATGAAAGACATGACTTAGAGCACTGGCTAATACTTGTGGTACCAGACATCTACTACATACTGTTACCTTTGTTTTGAATACTTAATTATGTGGGCCACATAATGTAAACATTTTAAACCATCATAGTGGTTTAAAATCTTGCTATATATAATGCTCCTTGGGTGAAATATTATTTGAAGTAAGACAAGTCAGGATTTGTTTAGTCTGAGGTTGTGTGTGTGTGTGTGTGTGTGTGTGTGTGTGTGTGTGTGTATGTGCGCGTGTGTGAGAGAGTAGTGATTCGTTTTTAGGCTTGGTAATAATTGCCCTTACCTGATGAACAATGTCCCAGGAACTAAACTTATTTTTTGAGACAGGGTCTCTCTACATAGTTCTGGCTGTCTGGAACTCACCATGTAGACCCTGTTGGCCTTGAACTCAGATCCACTTGGGTCTGCCTCCCAAGTGCAGACATATGCCATCATGCCCAGCTAAAACTTATTTTTTAATTTATTCATTCATTCTTTTGAGAATAGCCCACACTGTTCTAGAATCCCTTACATAGCAGAAGATGATTACTTCTGGTCCCTCTGTATTGACCTCCCCAATTCTTAGGTTCCAAGTATGCAGGACCAGGTTCAGGTTAGGTAGTGCTAGATATGGTCCTGGGAGCTAGACAATCATTTTACCAACTGGATCACTAAGAGATCTTTCTTTCCTTTCCTTTTTTTTTTTTTTTTTTTTTTCTTCAAGACAGGATTTCTCTGTGTAGTCCTTGGCTGACATTGAACTCACACACAGAGCTCCACCTGTCTCAGTACTGAGAACGGGGATTAAAGGTGTGCACAACCAATTTGCAAGAGATCTTTCTTAATGTGTCCTTTTCCTGTAGAACTTCTTAATAACAATAATTTGTACTTTCTAGAAACAACATTTATACTCAGAATATTGAAAATTAGTAACAATTTTTACCATTTGCCCAGGTCTAATTATTGCTTGAATTTCAATGCAGCCTTTGATTTGTGTGTTGGCAATGTTGGAATGGCTAAAGGTGAGGTTCATTCTACCTTCATACTGCCACCCATCTACCTGAGTCTTTAAGATGCTGATGCTGGAGAAATAGCTCAGGGTAAGAGTTCTTGCTGCTCATGCAGAGTACCCAAGTTTGGTTCTATTGGATGGCTTACAACTGACTGTAATTCCAGTCCCAGGACACACACACAGAGCTGTGTAACAGTCTGCTTGACATTAAAACATCCATCCTCCACGATGCAAGCTCATTAAGCAGGGAGGTCAACAACAAAAAAGTACTTTCAAGAATTCCCTGAAACTGATCAGATTCACTGGGCTCTTCCCTGCTAAACAAGAAAAGCTGAGAGTCTTTTTTCAGAGAAGCGAAGCTGAGCTACTAAGAAGCCTTTGAGAGGAGAAAGGCTGCAAAGCAGACTCCCAGACCAGCTGTCTCAAAAAAGAGAGAGAGAGAGAGAGAGAGAGAGAGAGAGAGAGAGAGAGAGAGAGAGAGAGAGACCAGCAGAACTACCTGGAAGAGTTTTAGATCAACTGAGGTACCTGGAAAGGACACACTCTCTACCCTGTTAAGTTGCCTTAAGGTTGTGCAGTGTGCTCCAGGTTCCCAGCTTTTGTGAGCTGTCACCCATGCTAGGGTGCACTTTGGTCATGCAGATGTCTTTAAGTTATTTCTGTTTCTGTAAGTAACCCCAATAAAGCTCATTGGTTCACCAAGTTGAACTTTGGTGGTATCTGTACTTTGGGCTGTTGTGGGTTCCCTACCTGGGGTGAGTAGATGAGTGTGATTCATCTCCCAAGGAAAAGTTTTGACACACAGAGTGATTTAAAAAAAAAAAAAATTAAAAATGCTGAAGCTAGGTTCCGGCATCTAGAACAGCCAGGGTTCAGGCTCCAGACTCAGCTAACTCCCTTTAGAAACCAGAATGGCACTCACCTTTAATACCCAGCACTTGGGATGCAGAGGCAGGTGGATCTCTGAGAGCTCAAGGTCAGCCTGGTCTACAGAGTGAGTGCCAGGAGAGACTCCAAAGCTACACAGAGAAACCTGTCTCAAAATAACAAAAACCAAAAACCCAAAAAACCAAAAACCCCACAAATAAACCCCCAAAGACAAAACAACAAACAACAACAAAACAAAACACCCAGAGCAGCCAAGGTGCAGGCTCATCTAACTAACTCCCTTTAGCAGGTAGGCTAAAGTGGAGCATCTAAAGCCATGCTAGGACTTCCTCTGACTGTGGTGAGTGCAGGTGCAAATGCCACAGTTAGAGGATGAGGTCTGAGGACAATGTTCTGGATTCAGTTCTTTCCTTCTTCCTTAGTTTGGGTCAGGGTCTCACTATGTAGCCTTGGTTGGCTTGGAGCTTACCATGTAGACCAGGCTGGCCTCAAACCCAGATGTCTGCCCACCTCTACTTCCCAAGTGCTGGGATTAAGGAGCCAGTGCATCCTCTAGGGTTTCCTTTCTGCTGAGCTGTGAACTCCAGGTCAGCCAGCAGAGACATTTCCTGTCTCCCATCCTGCCATTGGAGCATAAGAATTAACCTGAATTTAGGTTATCAGGTGGTATATCAACCTGATGAGCAATCTCAAAGGACCAGGTAATATTTAATAATGGTAAGATATCCTCTTGGCTCTTAGGAGAGTGGGCAGGAGGATTGCAAAGCGTTTGAGACCAGGCCGAGGCACACAGGAAATTCCTCTTCAGAAACAACATCAAAAACTAAACAAACATTCAAAAACAAAACAAAACAAAAAAACAAAACCAAAAAAAAAAAACCAACAAAAACCAAAAAACAGAAAACAAACCCAAACCAACAAACAAAACAGAAAACAAAACAAAACAAAGGTTGAAGGGCACTTTACTGGAGCAAGTTTAAGGTACAGGCCCCCAACTTTAATTTCTGTCAAGGCATTTAAATAAAGCAGTTTCTGCCCATAGACACTGTGCCTAACAAATTCACAGGTTCTCCCCACTCTCAATGTTCAGTGTGCACAGAACCACAGCAGGTAGCAACTTGGCCCAGGGTCTAAGAACTGGCAGGAAAGAGGGCTGTCTTTGGAAGAACTGTCTCACAGGAGGGTTAGGAGTCACCTGCTTGGAGCTGACTATAAAGACTGGTGTGTTCATCCTTATCCACTCTAAGTGTGGTTTCCTTTTCTTGTAGCTGTAGTGGAGGTCAAGGGAGGGAATCCCTGCTGGTCTACCTACCCTACTACCTTGAAGTAGTTTTAGAGGCTCACTGGGTGGTTCAGAAAAAGACCATTGGTTGCAGTGTTAAAGAGAGGTTTATGTTGAGTGGGCATACCTATCACTGGCCAGTTCTTAACTGGGAAGATTCTAAATCCTCTGGGCAGCTGGAGGACTGAGCCAGGCATCACCTTTGGCAGGCCACTGTAAGGTAAAACCAGCTCCCTCTGAACACCCAGCAGTTGTTTTGGAAGCCGTTATCTAAGTTCCCATCAGGTGACATTGTTTAATCTAACATTCCCTCTTTCACGAGTGACTATAGCTTCAAGGACACCTAGGCTCAGGCTTTGAACTTTCCAGTAGCTAGGGCATTTCCAACCCCACAGACTTCTTTCGGTGGCCTTTCCACTCACTCTCTTTGAGCGATCTCCCTCAAAACAGACTTCTGCCAGCAAGGAAGGGGGCCCATGAGGGGAGAGAAATTGACCTTGATTAAAAAAAAATCTGGTTTAGTCACTGAATGTATTAGACAGGACTGAGTATATAGCGGTGAAAAGTTACTTCAAACGATACTTTGTTTGAAAATTTATTTGAGGCACTAAAGGAAGACCAGTGCTTGACAAGAATATGTATACATACACACACACCCAAATATTTTGATACCTTAAAATCAGAACCTCTCACCTAAGGTTGCAAAATGTTATTTTTAAAGATACAGTAACTGCAAAGCAGAGTTTCAAGTTATATGTTAGAATTCAAAGGAAGGCTGTTTCTTACACTCCAGGTTTCTGAAAAGCTCAGGAAGGTCAACGCAGTGCTTAAAAATGTTTTCCTTAAAAAACAAAACACAAGCTCTCAGCACTCCCCCAGTCACAATGTGACATTATTGAGGAGCCGAGGGGTACTTCTGAAACCGCCTTCACGTGCCACACGCATGCAGAAAAGTAGGAGATAAACTCCGGTGGAAGCCACACCCCGGTGCATACTTAGTGAACATTCATTCAGTTTATGACTTTATTTTTGCGCAATGTGAACTGATCGACCAAACCTTCCCAAGAGACCCAGAAGACAAGTGGCACAACTGGGCACACATACTTCAATTACAGCTTTGAAATAGCACCAAACCCCTTCTCTCCGTGTGCGCGCCTCCCCCACGCGCGGTGCTCGGGTCCCCCATCCTGCCACTCGCTCCCTGCAGATAAGCACCTTTCCAGGTACACTTCCGAGCAGGCGTGTTTACACGCAACGGAGTGAGCGACGCTTTGCCCGCGATGTCCCATCCGGAGCCCGCTCCGCGCTCCCTCACCGGCCCCCTGCCTCTGGGAATCAGGAGGCAGGGGACCCGAGTGCCACCCAGTCCGCGGGACAGCCCAGGCTGCCGGCTCTGGAACGAATGCGCTCCGGGAGCCCAACCCCCAGCGCCGCCTGGGAGCGAGGGAGGGTGGGTGGAGGGAAAGCAGAGCAAGTGAGGAAGCGGAGAGTGCAGCCGCGAGCCGGCCGCCACCCCCACCGCCTCGCTGCCTCCGTTGGGGCCCCGCCCCTCCGGCGCGTCCCTTCCCCCCAGCGCTCCTCCCCTCATCCTCCCTCCCTCCCTCCCTCTCGAGGTTCCCCTCCCCCTCCCAGGCTCAGGCTCCCTTCCCCCTCGCCTTTCCTCCTCCAGGCTCCCTTCCCCCTCCACGTTCTCTTTCCCCACCCCTCCTCCAGGCTCCCCTCCCCCCCTGCCTCCTCTCCCTCCCTTCCTCCTCCCAGGCTCCCCTCCTCCTCCGGGGTCCTCCTCACTTCCTCCCTCCCCCACCCCTCCCGGCGCCCTTCCCCTCCCCCTACACGGGTCGTCCTCCCCTCCCCTCCATCCCCCTCCTCGCTCCCTCCTCCCTCCCCGCGCGCCGGGCGCAGGCCGCTCGGGTTTGTTTTGCTGTGCGGGCCGCCGCCGCCGCCGCCGCCGCCGCCGCGGGCCCGGAGCTCATTTGTGCCTGGCTGGTCCCCGCGCTCCCCGGTGCCGAGCCGGAGCCGTTGGCCGCTCGCGCGCTTGGCTCTCTCCCTTAGTAACAGCTCCCCTCCTGCCTCGGTGCTGCGCCCTGCCCCGCGCCCCTCCCCCGCCGGACCCGCCGCCCGGCTGTCAGCGCCAGCACCCCAGGGCGCCTCAGGGTGCCCACGGCGGCCAGGAGGGGAGCGCCGCGCATCCGGGAGGGGACAGCGTCGCCAGGCAGGTGAGCGCGGGCCCGGGGCGGCGGGCGCTGCGAACTTGGCCTGGGCGCGGGGGAGGGGCGGCCGCGCTCACGTGCCGCCCCCCCTCCCGGGTCCGGGTGGCCGGGCTGCGGGAGGCACTCGCCTTGGCGAGCGGGCGTGGGGGCGCAGGCTGGATGCGGGGCCGCAGCCGCTCGAAGCTCGCTTAGCGGGGGAGCGGGCTGGGCTTGGGATGGGCGCCCGTCCGCGCTGGGGCGCGCGGGCTGCAGTCACCCGGTCGCGCTCCCTTCTGGGCCCCGCCGCGCGGAGCCTCCGGGCAGCGGCGGGGGCTGCGGGCGGCTGTTGGGGTGCGGCGGGGGGAGGGCGCGGGCGGGTCTCGCTCACTCGGGACGCGCGTGTGGTTACCTTGTCTCTGTGGCCCCTCCACAAGGAGGCCCTGGCCACAGTCTCGGTAAAGTTGGGTCAGAAGTGTATACAGTTGGCAAACTTATTGCCAGCTTCCTGGTAAGTTTCGGGGTGGCACACAAGTCACATTATCTTTCTGACAGTGTAGAGGCCAGGTTGTGAGTGTTTGCTGGGTAACTTCCTCTTTGCAACCGATGTCTTTTTCTTTTTTGGAACAGGGCAGACTTTCATTTAAGTGTAATATTCCATGTTGAAAGGCAGCTCGAGGCGAGCCATGCATGTTTCGGAGTGTTCAGTAATTTTGGAAGTTCTCAGTTTGGATTAAATTTAGGTTATGAAAATGTCTGTTCACGTGTAACATTTGGATTGGGTGGCTTTTAAGAAACTCACTCTTTGTTGGGTTACCGAATACTGAGAATAATTTGGTGATCACACAGAAGTGTTGGAACGTAGCTCAACATGACTTTTCCTCAGGCTGGAGATTTCTTAAAACCTTGAACTTCACAAGACCCAGGGTGAAGGGTTTTCCTACCTATGTCATTTACAGTAAATTAGGGAAGCTTACTGTTGGCCCTCTTGTTTCCCATATAGGAACCTTAGGCTGGTCTGAACATGTTAATAAAATATGATGGGTGAAATGCTGTGTTTTGGTTTGAATCTTGAGCCTGAATGCTCCCCCACCAATGTAAAGTAACGTCTTTTTCCTCCTGTCCCCAAATCACTTGGCTGTAGCATCTGATTTAACTTAGCTAAAATAACTTGCAATAAGTATCTCGATGGCCTGTTGAAGGTAGTGACTTTGGGGTTTCCCTGTGTGATTCATGTTCATTTTTGTTAAATAAGAGCCATGCTTATTAGAGTACTTCAGTAATCCCGACTTCCTGGGACTGTATGTTCTCACCACTTTAATAAGTTTATAGTCTGGTGAAGTAGGGCATCTTTGTCTCCACAGAAACATTGTTTATCAGTTGGATTGAAACGTGGGAGTTAATGGCAACCTTCCCAAATTATCATTGAGAGTTCTAGAAACAGTTGGCATTTACCTATGGGGGAGGGGTGGCAGGACGAAAACGTGCCTGGAAGGAGTTAGGCAGGCAGGCCCTGAGTGCAGCCAAGTCGAGGCTTCTCTGCCGCTTTAGTGTATTTCTGTCTTAGTTTTGCTGTTCTGCAAGGCATTAAGTCTGTAATCACAAACATTAAACACTCCAGTCACTTTCCCTCTCTTGTGTAGTTTAATGAATGGAGTCAGATCTCTAGTATTTAGGACCAACACTAACTTGTGGGGAAAGAAAACAGTGTCAAAAGTCAAACCAATTAACTACGTACAGACTTAAAAATTCTTGCACCTTCATCCTCTGTTTGAAGCACACTTCCAACCTGTACATGTTGTTAACATAGGAGATGGAGTAGTTTCTTAATTTGGATGTGTTTTGGGGGCGATATTGGCAATTGAGCCTAAAGCAAGTGCTCTGCCACTGAGCTACCGCCCAGCCATGAGATTGATTGTATTTTGTGTTGACTTGTTGAAGAACCGACAAACACTTTAACTTTTTACATATGCCCAAGTAAGTACCCCTTTGATACTTGCAGTCTACCTAGTTAAGAGTTTTGCAAGATTGATTATCATGATACCTGTATGCCAAGACAACAAGGAAGAAATTCGTCCTGTGAATTAGGAAGCTTTGAAACCGGTGAGCAGAGAGGGAGGGTAGCTCCTGCCATATAAACATGGACTTTCTGATAGAAAGGGTGTGCCAGGTAGACCTTTGGAGCTTCAACCTGTTGAGTAAATGTGCTAGCTCACTTGTGGTGAGTAAGTCTAACTACAGTGTGGTCAGAGGCTGTGTACAAATGAGTTTCCCCACAGACTTTGTCAATGGAATGTTACTGTGGAGATTGAGCACATTTAGATGAAGTTAGTTGCAACAATTTGTTAGGTTTGTTACCTATATAAAAACAGAGAGAAATGCATTGGAGCTCAGGGGAGAGGTGAAAGAAACCTTGGCACTGGTTAGAACTGTTTTTTTGGTACATGTAGATTTGACTCATTTTCAGAAATAACATTTAGAATGGACAGCCCTGAAGTGGGAAGAGGAAGGCAGTGAGCTTCGGACATTTACTATTTATCCTCAGACTTTCCCTGTGGCTGGCTGTGTAGTAAGGCCCATGGAACTGCCACCAACAGAAACTGTGGAGTGCTGATGCTCAGGAGCTTTTACTACCTAACTGCCTTTGGTGTCATAGACTGTAAGAGTACAAGTAATTGCCCTTTTACCAGAGAGCTAAAGGAAAAGGACTCTGAGCCACCTCCAGGAGTTGTGAGGTGCAGCCTGCCATTTAGACTGATCCCCTGTGGTCAGTCTGGAGTGTTGGCTTTCTTTGATGGGAGAGATTCTAGAAAGAGGGACTCCGCTCACTCTTTCTAGATGACCATTTATGACACATTTCCTGCTGCTTTGCCAGGGTTGGCATTTCCGATTTCCTGGCGACAGACCTTGTGTTTCTAATTGGGACTGTATCTCTCAGGTACCTCTGTCAGGTGATGGCATGGTGGATGAATAGTCCAGGAGTCCTGCCATTGTGCTCAAGCGCTCTAACTGTCTGCTGAGATGTAGTGTCATATAGTTGTTGTTTTTCTTAATAGTAAAGGTAGCCTCTCCAAATACTTGTGCAGAAAGAGAAAATTAAAATGGGAAGCAAAGAAGAGTGTGACCAATTGTTGAGAAGTGTGCACTTCTGAAAACTTGTGAAAGAAAGGTCCTATGTGTGTGGTAGCTCAGCGGTCTGAGCAAGGGTTCTTTTGGTTTTCTGTCCCTTAAAGGCCCATGACCTTGAGGTTAATACTGGTACTGTCATTTATGTTTCCCCCCTTGTATCATAGTTGAGACAATGGAGTTGGTGTATGTGTGGTGCTCAGAACAGTGTTTGACTTGCCAAGCATTGCCTGAATGTCAAGACATGTTTTGGTTGTGACGTGGTTTCTTTGTATTACGTTTTCATTCTGTTACTACCGGGGTGTATAATATCACATAAACCTCTCAGCAGGTCTATTGCCTGAGTTTCTGGGCAACATTCTTGAAATAAACTTAGCATGATTTTTCTCAAAGTTGTGATTGAGGCTTGCTCATGAAGAATTTGACTGCATTGCCAATACTTTGTGGGCCTGTCCATTTCTTTGATTGGTGTGATTATAGGGGTGGGTTTCCCATACCTTGGTGGTGTTTTTTTTTCTCCACTTGGTCTTGGGCTTCAAATCTGTATTCCACTGGAAACATTACCAAATTTTGAAGTTTTTGAGTCTGGCGGAACTTGTCTGTCTTACAGGTGGGTGTTTTTTCTACCCACAAGTCTTGACCATTTTTGAGTCTGCACTCCTTGTCTTCAGTTCCTTAGGGAACTTTGTCAGGTCTCAGTCCCATAATTGTTTTCTTTTTACCACTTTCTACTCAGCAGCACTAGTGCTGTTTGCCATGTGTCTGTCATGACTACACTAGTGCTTTGACAAGTTTGAGCAGCTGGCACCCTAGATTTAACTGAGGAACAGAGGCTCGGGTAGTGAGGGGCAGGAACAGTGGCTTGGGCACAGTGTGTGTGGCTCCTCAGCCAGTGTCTTCTGGCAGCGAGGTCACAGGAAGTTGAGGAATGTGGGAGAGTTGTAGGTTTGGTCTGTGCATTAATGTTCCTGTTTTCTGAACGGATTTCTTCTCTTATCTAATGTAACCATTGACGGTGACTGGTTTTTGTCACTTAGGTCCTCCTGGAAAACCCAAAATGGTTGCCTCTTGCAACTGGACCAAGTTCATGGGCTTCAGCCTGGTGTTTAGGGCTCTTTTCTACCTATTCCATTTTCCATGGCTTTTCCAGATGGACTCCAACCGGCCTGCAGCTACTGTGTTTGCTACTGCTTTGGTTTTCCTCATGTCCTTCCTTCCCTTCTTCCCTTTGGGTGTTGTCTTTTTTTTTTTTTTTGTCTAGTTTCATCCCCACATTTTGAGAAGTCTCTTTTGCAGTCCTGACATGTTCTTCTCTGATTCTGAAAGAACCCCGAAGGCTCAGGCCCTCAGGATCTCTGCCCAGGACCTCGGCCACCCCAATCACCAGGGGGAGGGGAAAGCTTGATGCAAACAGCAAGAGGTTTTATTGCAGTTGTTTATTGAGCTAACCCCATGTTAGCTTGGGCCTTTCATCCATTCATGGTGGAAGGCTGGGAAAGACACGAAGAAGCCACAGGATAGAGATCTTAGAGGGCAGCGTAAGGGGAGTGTCTAGGGGTATGCACAGGCTCAGGATTGGTGTGCCTCCAGGCTTGGAGGACTTGTCCTGTGTTGATTGGTCAACTGGTGGTTATGGCCCATAGGCCCTCCCAGGGCGGCTGCTATCTATGCTCTGCATGTCATTGCTGTGCACTTGTCCATAAAGCACACCCATAGCCGATAGCGCTACCAGCTAACTTCTGATTGGTTCCTTGCCACGAGGCAGACATCTGACAATCTAATGACCAAGGCAAAGTCAGGTAAGCACTTGTTAGGCTGTTATGGCTGCTGAAATGGGGAGCTGGTCCCTTCAATTCCATTGCATTTAATGTATGTGACAGTTCTTCCCTCTCTCTTTTGTATTTTGTGGGGATAGGCCCTGTTTTGCCTCTGAGGGGAAGACCTTGGAGAATCATGTAAGAATGGTTTGTTTGTGTAAGACATGTTAAAGTTGTTGATGGCCCAGACTTTCTGACTTAGACTTCTAGGAGTATTACAGACATGGGTGTGTTGCTGCAATTTTAATGCTTGTGGAGTGGATGAGGAGAAAAACTTAGTTCCTTCTTAGTGATTAGTGAAAATGACTAGTTTGTCCTTTTAATGGGAATTCTAGCTGCAGTATTAAGGGAGGAGTGACTCCAGTTAGGAATTGTGTTACCTTCTCTACTTCATCCAGGTGTACATACTGACTGTTTCTTGTCCAAAATGCCTGGGACCCAGAGGTGTTTTGGATTTTTTTCCTTTGGATTTTAGCATGTGCACCATAGGATCTTGGGGATGGGATCTGAGTCTGAACCGAAGGTCATTTTTGTTTCCTGTGCACCTTGTACCATAGTCTAAAATGATTTCATATTTAGTGTTGCCTGCTTTTGTCATTACTTCACATAATTTAATATCTGAAGTTGGCATTGAGTTTGTGTTTGGGTCTGGTTAGGAAGTTTTGGATTTTTGGAGCATTTCAGATTGTGAACTTTCTGACTAGGGATGTTCAACCTGTGTGTTTGCCAGGTATGATGGTTTAGATTTTGGAACTGGTGTATGTTGAGACAGGCTCTCATGTAGCCCAGGCCTCCTTTGAACTGAGTGTAGCTGAGGCTGGTTTTAGTCTAATGCTTTTCCCATTCTGCAGTGTTGCTCTTCACTTGTGTTACTCCTGTTGTCGACGTAAAGTACTGCTTTCTAGATGTCCCTTATGTTCATTTCTTTTCTAGTCTCCACCCCCTCTCCCTTTTGTTTTTGATTTTTGATTTTCGAGACAGGGTTTCTCTGTGTATCCCTGGCTGCTCTGTAGACCAGGCTGGCCTCAAACTCAGAGAGACACAATTGCTTCTGCATCCGGAGTGCTGGGATTAGAGGAGTGCCACCTCCAGGCTTTGTTTGTTTTTGGGAAGGCTGTCACTGCATGTATCCTAGTATGACCAGGAACTTGCAGCAATTCTTCCTCTGCTTCCCGTGTGCCACTCCCACGCTCCACTGGACCTGATACTTTTCTCTGGGTCTTTTTTGTTAACTCAGGCTGGCTTTCCTCAGTAGTGTACCTATATAAAATTGCATTTTTGTCCTTGCTTTGGTTCTAACATTCTGATGAACATTGAAGCTTGATTTGAGCCATCACTTTTAACATATTAACATTCAGCATAGGTCTGTGTATTCAGTGTAAGTGGTTTTAATCTACCAGAAGAACGTTGTCTTCACCATCTCCCCTCTGAAAGTTTTTATGGTAAGATGATGCTGTATTCATTCTAACCCACCAGGGTAATTGACTCTTAAGGCAACTAATTTGATGTTATGTCCTTTCAAAATGTTTAATTTAGAGTTTAAAAATGTGTGCTTTCCAGCATGATTTTTGAACTGAACATAATGAGTTGAATGCTGCTTTGAAACTGTAGCTCAAAATGAACACAAGGCATGCCCTAGAGCCTGGAGTGCCCAGGTAAGGAAGAAACTGCAAAGACTGGGCTTAAGTGGTGTAGGAGGAGGTATGGGTGACGATTGCGTACCAGCCAGTTGAGTTATGGAGTCTGACTCTTGTGTGTAGCCTCCTGCTTCCTGGGTTTCCTAGAGGAGATAAATTAAAAAGTAGGAGGCAACTTGGTGATAAAGTCTGAGATGATCATTCCAGCATCTTCTAGAGTATTTTTTTTTTATTTTCTTCCTGTGGGTTAGAGCCAGGGTAGTGCTGTTTGACCTTGACCTCCTGACCTTCCAGTCTTGGCCTCCCAACTGCTTGAGTCTGGCTCCAGTCATTATGTGAAATTGTACTCTGAGTGTTCATACTTGACCTCCTCCCACTAATCCCAGGGTCTCATGTAACCCAACCTGTTGAACTCTGATCCTTCTGCCTGTCTCCTAAATAATGAGATTATAGGATGTAACACCATGCCTGACTCTTTCTCTGTATTTTAAGTAAATAAGTTTTAGTTAATATAATGATTTTACTCTTTAGGAATTAGATGTTAATCTCTATTAATTTTCCCTTCCTTTCTTCCTTCTTTGCTTGTGTGTGTGTGTGTGTGTGTGTGTGAGAGAGAGAGAGAGAGAGAGAGAGAGAGAGAGAGAGAGAGAGAGAGAGAGAGAGAGGAGAGTATGTGTTGTGTGTAGTTCCAGGATAGCCTCCATCTGGATGTCTAGCTGAGGATGATCTTGAATTTTAAGTTGGCTTCCACCTTCTTTTTTTGTTTTTTGTTTTTCGAGACAGGGTTTCTCTGTGGCTTTGGAGGCTGTCCTGCAACTAGCTCTTGTAGACCAGGCTGGTCTCAAACTCACTGAGATCCGCCTGCCTCTTGGCTTCCACCTTCTAAGTGCTAGGATTATAAGAGGGTACCAAATGCACTGTTTGTGCAATGCTGGAATGGACCCCAGGTCCTCATGCTTGCTAGGCCACCATTTGGGTTCTTTTCTGTTTTTGTTCTGGGGTCAAAGGTATCAGTGGTTTTTTTCTTTACTTGGTGTTCTAGAAGGTAGAGTGTTGTGAAGAGGTTATAATTGACTCAGAAGGTTTGAGAAGTTTACAGACTGTGCTTTTGTTATTACTGTGTGTTTGCTTGAACTGTGGCAGCATTTTAACATGGATCCAGTGCTAAGCCAACACATTTATTTTGGAGTTTAATTAGAACTGTTATTATTTTTTACATTTATGGTGTGTGCGCTCCCACAGGTACTGCATGCCTGGGGAGATTGATTTCAGGGAGTCAGTTTTCTCCCTGCACCGGTGCTTCTGCCTGTTGTATTCAGGTCTCAGGCCTGGTGGTAAATGCCAGTTTGCCCATGAGGTATCTTGCCAGCCTTTTTTTTTTTTTTTTTTTTTTTTTTTTTTTTTGAGACAGGGTTTCTCTGTGTAGCTCTGGAGCTATCCTGGCACTCGCTCTGGAGACCAGGCTGGCCTCGAACTCACAGAGATCCGCCTGCCTCTGCCTCCCGAGTGCTGGGATTAAAGGCGTGTGCCACCAATGCCCAGCAATTTTTAAACTTTTAATTTGGATAATTAGAAGAGGGAAGACCCAGGCATGGTACCTCATGCCTACAGTTCAAAAATTCAGGAGGCGTAGGCAGGAGGATTGCCAGTTCAGGGCATTCCTGGGGTTGGTGAGTCCTTCCCTCATAACAAGCAACCTTTTAAGGTGACAGAACTACTATTTTCTTCTTTCCCCAGTTCTGAAAGAGAGCCGTTTATTTCTGACAGCACTTCATATTTATTCCTCAGATTCATTGACAGAATTAGAGTTGTTATATGATGAAATGTGTTGAAATTTTTTTGTTGTTGAGTTTTGTTTTGTTTTCTTTCTTTCTTTCTTTCTTTTTTTTTTTTTTTTGGTTTTTCGAGGCAGGGTTTCTCTGTATAGCTTTGGAGCCTATCCTGGCACTCGCTCTGGAGACCAGGCTGACCTGGAACTCACAGAGATCCGCCTGCCTCTGCTTCCCCAGTGCTACCAATGCCTGGTTGTTTTCTTGTTTTTGAGACAGTCTTATTATATACAGCTCTGGCTAACCTGAAATTTGTTGACCAGGCTGGCCTTGAATGCACAGAAATCCACTTGTCTTGCTTCATAGATTTTGAGATTAAAGACCTGTGTCATTACACTGTATGTTGGTATATATTGTAGCTGGCTCATCAGGCCATTGATGGATCTTATGATTTTTGAGTCCTGTTTAAAGTGGACAATTAGAAATAGGAAGTTCTATGCCGGGTGGTGGTGGCGCACGCCTTTATTCCCAGCACTCAGGAGGCAGAGGCAGGCGGATCTTTGTGAGTTTGAGACCAGCCTGGCCTACAAGAGCTAGTTCCAGGACAGCCTCCAAAGCCACAGGGAAACCCTGCCTCGAAAATCCAAAAAGAAAAGAAAAAAAAAAAAAAAAGAAATAGGAAGTTCTAGTTATTCAGAAATACCTAAGTAATTTATTTCAAAGGCACTCCTTTTTCAGAGTTGGGGATCAGGTGGAAGCAGGTTTTCCTAGGCTGGTAGTTAACTTTAGTGATTATGATAATCTCTGGTTTGGTAGGAATTAAGTTACTGTGTGGATTCTGGGTGAATCATACTATGACATGGGAATTGTAATGAACATTAGATTCCTTTTCTGATTTTGGTTCCAATTGGTTGCAATTGTGTCATTTGTATTTATCCATTGGTAATTTAGGTTACTGATGCTGGGGTTTTGGCTTCCAGTTATTTGTGGACCTCATTTTCAGCTTTAGCTGGAGCCATTGCATACCCTGTTTTCATGCTGATGTCTGCTGTGCTGATGAGCTGTCAGTCTTCCTGTGGCAGTGCCCTCTCCAACAGCAACTGGAGACTGCTAGGGTCTGTCTGAACTGGCAGCAGACTTCTCTAGCATGCTACTGTGTGAAGAGCTGGCTCCAGGCAGTGCTGCCTTGATTCCTGTCACTCCTATTTATCTGTGGATGGTTTTGTGAGATCACGTGACTATTACAGTTGGTTTCCTCATCTGAAAGTAGAAATAAATCTTTTGGTTATGAGGACTGAAATAAGAATGTATGTAAAGTAGTTTGTATGGGGCCTGACAAAGAGGAGTTCCTCACTTAATGCTAGTGACTGCTTCCTGGCCTTTAGAAATTAAAAATCTTTTTCATTTTTAAAAAAATTTGTGTTTGTGTGCTGAGTGTAGGTTTGTACAGGTGAGCACAATGTCCTCTGAAGTCAGGGAATGGTGTTGGAACCTTGGAACCGTAGTCACATGTGGTTGTGAGCCACCTAATGTGGGCACTGGCAGTGGAACTCTGGTCTGCAGCAAACCATCTTTCCAGCCTGCTGGCCTCCGGGGATCAGCAGAGGCTGTAGCTGCAGAGCTGAGAAGGAAGGCGTTTGCTGACTGTTCATTTTTGTTTATGGCTCACTTTAGAATAAGAGTAGGCTGTGTAGAGTTTTTTTGTGTTTGAAATAGGTAGGCTTTTTTGTTGTCTGAATATTTGTTTATTTATTTATTGAGGCAGGTTCTTATGTGGCTCATGCTGGCTTGCACATTGTTTTGTGCTGGAGGTTGACCTTCAACACTTGTTATTCTTTCCCAAGTTCTGTGATTATGGGATGTGATGCCCCAAATAATTGAGTATGATAACACAGATGTTTTAAGAAGATTGCTACCTTAGGAGGTAAGCTGCACTGCTTTCCCCATTCATTTCCAGGGTATATGTTAATTTCTTGAAAACTGGTGTGACTGATAGTCATTGAAACCTGGATGAAACAACATGGGCTGTGTGTGCAGAAGTAGCTGAGTAAGCACATAACTGGTAACATTTTTTGTCTTCCTGTTTCTTTAGCAAACCTCCTCTCTCTGTCAGAGAGAATGAGCTCCACTGAGCATTTTGGGATGAGAGGACAACTTTGTGGAGTTGGTTCTTTAGTTGTTTTCATGATTTTCAGGGATGGAATTAGGTACCTGGCAAGCACCTTTACCTACCGAGCTATCTTGCCAGCCTCTGTTTTGTCTCTTGAAAAAATCATCTTGAGACGGATCTTACTCTGTAGACCAGGTTGGTATTGAATTCATGGCAGTCTTCCTATTGGGACTATGGGTGTGGTCACCTTGTCTGGCCTTTTTTTTTTTTTTTCTATTTAAGAACATTTCTTTATTTTTATTTTGTCTTTTTAAAAGATATGTGTCTTGCTCTGTAGCCATGACTGGGCTGGAACTCTATAGCCTCAAACTATTTCAGGCTCCTCAGCTGCTGGATTACAGGTGTAAGATATCTTAATGTCTAGTTTAAAAATGTTGTTTAAACTGACTGGGGAGGTGGCACAGTCAAGAAAATGTTTGCTATGCAAGCATGAGTGATCTGAGTTTGGATCTCTCAAGCTCACATAAAAAAGCTGGGTATTGTGACACGTGTTTGGATCCCAGTATTGAGTCAGAAGCAGGAGGATCCCTGGAGCCTGCTGGTCAGGCCAGTCTGTCCTTCTCCCTGCCGTCCTTGTTTAGTGAGAACACTCTACTCTGTCTTTAAAAACGAAAGCCAGCAGCCAGGGAAGATGTCCAGTATTGACCTCTTTTCCCCTCATGCATGTGTTTGCCTGTGCACACACAGAACATTTATCGCCCCCTCCCCCAGGAAAAAGGCCTTTTTTTTCCCCCTTTGAAGTTTACTTTATTTCATCGTAGTATTTTACATTTTATTTTAATTGGACCCCTCCTCCAGTTTGACCACCTAACACCTTCTGGATCTAACCCTTTTACCCCACTCCCAACTTCATGTTCTCTCTTTCTTTCTTTAAATTAATTTTAAAACTCTTCCCCAGTCCAATTTCTGTTGCCTATATACACATTGTTGTGGGGTCATCCATTGGAACATGATTGACTTACCCTTAAATAAAACTTTCTCTCTCCCTCCCAGAAGCCATCAACTGCCATTATCAACATAGGTAGGGGTGGGGCCTAATGAGCCCCTCTCCCTTCTATACTGGAATGTTGACTGGCATTGATAATTATACAGGTGTTAAGCAACTACAGCTGCTGAGAATTTATGAGGGCCTCGGTCCTGTCTTGTTTAGAAGACACTGTTTAGCTTAGTCCTCATGAACCTCTGGGTCTTAAAGTCTTTCCATACCCACTGTTCCTTGATGTTCCCTGTATTTTGACCATTTGTGCATTAACTCATCTGCTGCACAAAGAAGCTGGTCTGATGAGGACTGAGAGCTGCACTCATATGTGGGTACAGGTATGTGTATCTAGAGGTGCTTTGTTAGCATATTCTTTTAGCAACATAATGGTGGTAAGATCACCCCTGGGGTTTAGCACTCTGAAGTCATGGGTTCTTGGCCAAACTTAGAGTGCCTGGCAAAAGTTTCTTCCTGTGGAACTTGCCTTGAATCCAAGAAAAAAGAAAAGAAAAAAAAAAAAAAAGCTGTTGGCTACCCCCTTAACATAATGTGTCACTATTGGCCCCATTGTCCCATTTTTTTTTTTTTTGGAAGATTTTTTTTTATTTGAATTAGAAACAAGATTGTTTTACATGACAATCCCAGTTCCCTCTCCTCCCCTCCCCCCCCAACTAAAACCCTACATTATCACATATCCTTTCTTCTCTCCCTGGCTGGTAAGGCCTTCCATAGGGTGTCATCAGAGTCTATTGTGTCCTTTGGGATAGGACCTAGGCTCACCCCCGTGTGTCTTGGCTCAGGAAGTATTCCTCTATATGGAATGGGCTCCCAAAGTCCACACCTATGCTAGGGATAAATACTGAACTACTACAGGAGGTCTCGTAGATTTCCGAGGTCTCTTCACTGAAACCCACATTCCTGGGGTCTGGATCCGTCCCATGCTGATATCCCAGCTATCAGTCTGGGGACCAGGAGCTCCTAGTTGTTCAGGTCAGCTGTTTCTGTGGGTTTCACTAACCTGGTCTGGACCCCTTTGCTCTTCACTCGTCCTTCTCTGCGACTGGATTCCAATTCAGTTCAGTGATAAGTTGTGGGTGTTGGCTTCTACTTCCACCAGCTGCTGGATGAAGGCTATAGGATGGCATATAAAGTCATCAATCACATTATCAGGGGATGGCATTTAAGGTAGCCTCTCCTCTGTTGCTTAGATTGTTAGCTGGTGTCATCTTTGTAGATCTCTAGACATTTCCCTAGTGCCAGATTTCTCTGTAAACCTGAAATGTCTCCCTCTATTATGGTATCTCCATTCTTGTTATCTTCTATTCTTCCCCCGACTCAAACTTTCTGCTCCCTTATGTCCTCTGCACCCCTCTTCTTCCCTTCTCATTCTCCTAGCTCACTCCCCCCTCTTCCCATGCTCTCAATTTGCTCAGGAGATCTTGACCCTTTCCCCTTCTCCAGGGGACCATGTATGTCTCTCTTAGGGTCCTCCTTGTTTATTAGCTTCTCTGGCAGTGTGGATTGTAGGCTGGCAATCCTTTATTCTATGCCCATGGACCCATCTTAACTAGGGTAGTTATTACTGTAGCTCACAACTGGGTAAGACTGTTGGTGACCTTTCTTCTCCAGCAGCCATTAAAACAACTTCCAGTACTATGAAAGTGAGCAAGCAGGGAGGAAGCTTTCCATTCATACCAACTCATTTCTTTCTGACTTGTGACCATTCTTTATAAAACTATAAATTGATTGTAATATTTAATAAT
Organism: Cricetulus griseus; assembly: GCF_003668045.3. Lineage (NCBI taxonomy): Eukaryota > Metazoa > Chordata > Mammalia > Rodentia > Cricetidae > Cricetulus > Cricetulus griseus. Next base: position 126,358,072 of record NW_023276806.1, on the reverse strand, counting down.
TGTTTTATTAATTCATTGAACTTAGGAACTGTGGATTTAAAGTAATATAGAAATATATTTTTTTATGTTTATGGGTTTAGAATGAGTATTGAGAATAGGCAGAAAGTTGACATTCTGCATGATAGAACATGGACAAATCATGGTCACATTTATTGTGCCATGTCCTTGACTTTCTTATGAAGCCTAGGCTAGCCTTGAGCTCCTGATCTTCCTACCTCAGCCTCCTGAGTGCTGGCATCATAGGTGAGACACTATGCTTGGCTTTCTCTGAAAGTCCTATCTTGGGAGTCACTTGTTTCTAGAACAGATGCCTGCAAACATGTCCTTGATGTAGTTGTTTACTCTTAGCTAGGTAGTGCCTTCCTAAGGATACTTGTTTGATCCATTTTCACCTCAGTTGAAGTACAGGGAAACTGTAGACTTTGCTCATACTGAATTGGGGAGGCTTTCCAAGTCATTTGAGGGTTTCCTGGTCCCTGCAGAACCTACCTTGTCATATAGGCCTAGAAAAAAGATTGGTCTAGCTGAATGAGTTCCTTGCTGCTTGGATGCATGGTGTTCAGAGTATAAGATCATCAGTCTCTGCTTGCGTATCCTGCTTTGCATGTTGGGCCACCTGTCTTTTCTTTTGGCTTGGGAGCAACTTAAGATATGCTGTCAGAGCAGGGAATATTCCCCAAACCAGGGTAAAAGAAAGAAAGACCTGAACCTAAGATTAGCAGTTAACAGCTGATTGAGTCATTATCTGGTCTTCTGCACTGGTTCCTGACTCCCCTGTTCTTTGTAATCTGGTTCCCTTAGTCCCTTCTTCCGTTTAAATCCTCAGCAAATGCTGCTATAGCACTGCTTTTTGATTCTGGTCTTTACGTGAGCTCTTGCTCCACCATACACGCTTTGTGGCCTGTGTGCCTGTAAGGCTTGAGTCTGTGCATTGCACAAGTAATTCTGTCTCCTGCTGGCTATCCAGTCACTTACTGTGTCAAGGAAGGAGCTGGCATTTCTTCCTGTGTCTGTTATTGAATGTTGACTGTTGGCAGTCTTTGCATCTTTATTTCATAATTATGAGTGGCAGCCAGATGGTTGGAGGAGAAAAGAGAGGGTCAGAGTTGGGAGAAACAGTGGTGAGCTGGCCATATTCTTAGCTACTGATGCATACTTCCTAGATAATGCAAAACCTTGGATACTGGAGATGTATAGAGTTAGGGGGTGAGGTAAGAATTTGTAGTTAATTGAGTCTTCAGGATTTGGAATCTTCAAATCTGTTGTCAGAAGGGAGCTAGCTTCTTGGTCATTTCAGCCTAATTGGATCTGCATTTGAGAAGACAGGGCTTCCAGTTTACAAATGAACTAAAGTGATTGCCATAAATAACACTTCATTGATTGGTATTGCAATAAGTCTGTGCAGTGAGAAGAACTTGCTCTGCTGTGGCTGCCCTGTTTTATGCCCTGTTTCTGGTGTGTCCTTGCCAGGTGACTCCGACATCTGGTGGATGGAGACACAGAGGCATAGAAATGATTTCTACAAGTTGAAAAGTGGCTTTCTCCCATTCTGAGGCAATAATGTACGGTTGTCTTTGGACAAACATGATGGGCCAGTGAGATGGCTCAGTGGGTAAGGGTGCTTAACACCAAGACCCATGGCTTGAGTTCAGTGAGAGAAATGACTCCACAATCTTGTTCTGTGATCTGCATATGTGCACTGTGGCACTCTTGTACCCACATGCATTTGTGACATCACATGTATAGACAAATAATGTAACAAAAATGTATGTATATATGGTATAACTTAATGATTGTGGTTTGAAGCTGTGTGAGGGTTTAGTTGTTAGTGTGGTTAGTGCAAAGAAAGCTGCTGAATGAGTTTGGAACAAAGAAAAGTTTGGAAACTGTTACTGAAGTTTTCTGTTCCAGCCTGGTCCTACAGCCCTTAGCCCCAAATAAACACACGGATGCTATATTAGTCTTAATCTGTTGGCTGATGACTAGGGCTTCTTATTGGCTAGCTCCGTCTTAATTATTAACCCATTTCTACCAATCTATGCATTGCCTTGAGGTTGTGGTTTACCCGGTAATGCCCTGGCATGTTGTTACTCCTTTGGCAGTATGATAACTCTGTTGTGAGCTCCCTCTGCCTACCTTTCCCAGAATTCTCCTTGTCTCCTAGTCTCCCCTCCCCCCATCTTCCTGCCTCATTGGCCGAACAGTGTTTTATTCATAACCCATAAGAGAAACATACATACAGAAGGACAACCCCCATCAGGAAACAGTTAATTCACCAACTTCCTTTATTTGCAAAATACCTCATATTTCTCATGGATGAAAGTAGAATGGACAATCAAGGACAAGCTCAGAAGAGTGGTTCAGGCTGTGCAACCACTCTGCATCCTCCCCTGCCCTACTCATACTTTGCCTGAGTAGCAACAGCAGAGTTCATGAACCATAGCAACTCAGGAGGTTACTGAGTTTTTCCTTTTGTGAGAGTTTGGGTAGCCATCTTTTCAGGGTTCCCTCCCCTTTTCTTTTTTGAGAGTGAGCCCCACACTATAGTAGGGGTCTGTTGTAGTAGTGGCTGGTCTGGAACTTGATATGTAGAACAACCTGGCCTCACACTTGCAGTTGTGCTCCTGCCCCAGCCTAGGCCTCCTGGTGCTGGGATTACCCCAAGGGCTCCAGGCTTTTTGTCTTACTGCATCAGTGTTCCTGATGTTGCAGTTTGCTCAAGTCTTGCTTAGCAGCTTTTTTTTTTAGGTTTTTGCTTTTCTACCTGAAGTTGAATGTTTTTCTCCTGAGAAATTAGCCACTAAAATTTTTATTATCGTTTTAATTTGGATTGTTAATTTTGGTAATGTTTTGTTATAAAGTTGTATGGGTTTTGAATGTTCTGTTTTTCCCTTATAAATCTGTTGTCTTCAGCATTGGACTTTGCGTAAATTGAAGTTACCCACCAATTTGTGTTGTTTTTATAATCTATAGAAGAAAACACCATTATGTGTTATGATTGGCACCGTGGAGTTGTGCAGTAAGTCAGTCGCCTTCCCTTTCTGTTTCCTCAAAGGGCCACATCTGTAATCTTAACAAGGCAGAGTCAGGAGGAGGATTGCAACTAGTAGCTAACCTGGTCTATGTAGTGAGTCCTGGATAGCCAGGGCTACATAGTGAAGTTTAGACCCTAAAAGCCAACCAATAAACAAAAGGCAGAGAATGGTGGTGGTCCACACCTGTAATACTGACACTTTAGAGGTGGAAACAGGAGGAGGGTCAAGAATTAAGGCTAGTTGTGGCTACAGAGCAAGTTCAGATCAGCCTGAGCCACAGGAAACTATGGCACAAAACAAAAAAAATGTTAATAAAACCCAAAGTGGAGGCAGTTATTATTTAGTATGTGAGTACCCCTTCCCCTCCTACCTGCACATACCTTATTTCACAGTGCCTTCCCCTCTGCTACTGCATGGCCAGCCCTGGCAGCTCCTTAGCTGCCTTGTTCTTCGTCTTAGGCTCTGCCCTGAGATTGGCATGGACATTGAAGTAACACTCACTAGGTCCCTCATTTTACCTTGAGAAATCTCTGTTGATCTCCTCATCCCCTTTCTGCATAATTTAAACTTGATGAGAATAGGGATGGGTTCTCTCCTCCTTGTGACTCTCTCCAGTACCTTGGAACAGGACCTGTGAGTGTTTAATTAGTGGGATATTTGATAAACTGATATTGAAATATTTGTACTAAGATATTAGATTTTAATAAGTTACATTTCATTTTTCTCAGTAATAGGAGGTGGGCTAAATACTACCAGTTACATTGAAGTGAGCTGAAGAAATTTTGCATTTTACTTTTAGCTACATTTACCTGTGATGTGGTGGTGTTTAATTCTGATCTACTTCCTAAAATTGATGGTGAATAATAATTCAGATGAGTTGTGCTGAGGAAGCCCAAAGCAAGCTTTTGGTTTGCTTCAAAAAGGAGTCTCATTGGTGTGTGGAATACAGGGCTCTTACTGAATTACTCTCCTGTGGGAAGAGTACCAGGGTAGCTGGGCTGTCTGAACAACAAACCAGGCCTGTGAATGCCTTGCTCATAGCAGCTTAGCTGTCTTTACTTCTTCCTAGTAGTCTGGCCCTTCACCTACTGTGACAGTATATAAATTTGATGACTTTGTTACTTTACCTGGGAAGTCTCTGAAAGACTCTGAGCAGTGTAGCTGGGGAAGAGGCTCTGTAGTTGTATGAGAATTGGTTGTGTCCATCCAATTGGGAACTGAAGTAGTAGGCAGCCATTTATAGCAGGAAGACTGGCCTTTAGTCCACTCTGAATGTCACTTAAGATTGTCATTTACTAGGAAGTGACAAGTGTCTCTTTATCAGGTTTCTTCACCTCTGCCATCTAGCTTTTTCAAATGAACCTGTTTTTAAAATGAAAACCAAAGGTTCTCTTTTGATAATAGCTGCACTTTTCTTCAGTCTGTGTAGGTAGTGCAGTGCTGACAGGACTGTCCTCAGAATGAGCCCCACAGTAGGGATGTTGTGGTAGTGAAGGTACTTAGGAGGATGCCAGCGAGTTCTTTATACAAATATTGCGGACATTGTAACTTCTGAGGAAGTAAATCTAATTAAGATTTATTCTACCTATGTTACACTGTGTATTTATGTATTTCTGTGTGTGGGTTTGCCTGTGTGGGTGCAGGTATTCGTGGAGGCCAGAGACCTTGGAGCTTCTTCTGGAGCAATAGTTAAGCCACCTGGCATGGGTGCTGGGAACCAAACTTGGGTTTTCTTTCCATTTTATTATTCTTGTTTTTTTCGAGACAGGGTTTTCCTGTGTAACCTGGCTGTCCTGGAACTTGCTCTGTAGACCAGGCTGGCCTTGAACTCAGAGATCCACCTGCTTCTGCTCTCCGAGCAGTGGGATTAAAGGTGTGTGCCACCACCTCCTGACTGTTCTTTTGTGTTTTTCAGTTGGGGTTTTACTCTGTATTATCCCATGGTGGCCTGCACCTCAGTCTGCAGCCCAGGCTAACCTCCAACTTGGGGTGATCCTCTTGCCATCTTCACCTTACTGCTGGCCAAGGTGATCAACCACTGTATCTGGCTGCCTCTCTTGAATTCCAATTGCTTCATCTTTAACATCCTGAACTGTGGGCTGTCCTTTCCATCTCATTATTCTTAGCCCTTTTATTACATACATGACTAAACATGTTGATGAGATGACATGGAAGATAGTACTGATACATTTCTCAGACACCTGGTTTAGAATTAGCCTCAAAGAAAAAAAATCATAGCTAGCTGAAGAGAAACTTGTGTTAATTTCATATTCTCTTAAACTATAGAGACTACTAAAAGAAATACTAACCAATCAAACTCTCAGTTGAAAATGATTTTTTTTTTCCTCTAATGCATGTTTGCAGGATGTTTTTCAAAATCAAACCAGTGTTTTTAAGCATTAAGGTTTCACCTTACTCTGTGAAAACATTTTTGAAACATTGTATTAAAATATATTAAATAATTTGAGAAAATCCTCTGCATTTGTAATTTTTAAAGCAAAATCACTTTATTGTAGGTGTGTGTAATCTTTTTCATAGTAGATGGCCCTTCTAATTAATTGATAGTCTGCATGTGTTAAAAGTATTTTGTAGTAGACAAATTGAGTGTATGTGAGTAAGAAAGGGGAGGAAAAGACCACCTTGATCTTTTTTGGCAAGTGGTTTAGTTTATGTCTAGCACAAGTTGTAAGGGGATACAGGAAGGCTCAGGAGGCAGGTGAGCTTCTACTCTGCCAGAGGGCATTTTCTGTTAGAGGGAACTGGGCAGAATTGTTCTAAGTGAAACAGCTTGTTTTCAGCTTTGCAACTAGTGTGAGGTAGGGAAGAGACACTAATTCTGCAGAGTAAGGAAGTTGAGTTGGTACAGTATGTGGTAGGTGTGGACAAGGGCACATATTCTGGGTGTATTGTAACTTGTGTTCTTATATCTACCGAAAGCCTTGGGAACAAGCAGTCTCCTTTGGATACTTCTGCACCCAGGCCCCTCATTAAACTCAGTGGGCCACAAAACTAAAACAAGAAGACAAGAATGTGGGAAAGGTACTTGTAGGGAAGAAGCTAGTGGGGGTGGGTTTGATAGGTAGGATGTCAAGAGAAGAGAGTGTGTTAGAGTAGTTGGAATCCAATATATGCATTTATAAAATTGTAAACAAACATAAGCAATGGAAATTCAGGAAGCTATCGAGATAGAACTCATTGCTGGCTCTGCTTTCTGGCTTGCAGTGTGCCTCTACTTTTGGGGAGCAGGAAAAGAGACACTGGTCCCATTGACTATGGCCAGAGCCTGAGTAGGAAGGTCAGGACTGGGAGAGGGTGCTGGACATTGAAGACCCCTTGCACCCAAATGCCTTGACGAGGGTCCTTACACCCAGTGCTAATTTGAAATCAGCCTTAGAGAGCTAGTCTGAGCTAGGGACTGATTCTAGCTTACTTATTGTTACTGAATTCTAGCTTAGTCACTTAAAAAATTTTTTAAGCTGGTATTTCCTAATGGCCTTGAACTTGATATGTAGCTGAGGACGGTGTTCCTGCCTTTACCTTCAAGTGCTGGGGGTACAAGCTTGCTACCACACCTACTTTAAAAGTCTGTGTTTTCTTTTGGAGTATGTCCATGAGACAAATGCCCTGCCTCAGAGCTACAGCTGTAGTCCTTTCCTAAAGATTTTAATCCCCCCAAATTATCTTTTATACTTGATAATTGTGCACCCTTGTTGTGTAAGTGATGTTTTGTCCCTAGTCCTTCACGCAATAGTGGGATTTTTTTTCTTTATGAGATTGATTTTTGTTTATTTAGGTATGTTTTAGTATGTCACCCACTCAGTCTTGCCTGTATGGTCCTGTGTAGATCACTTTGTCCTTTGGGTTATAATTGCTGTATTTATTTCCCCCAAAGTGTGTTAATACTGTGTTAAACACACATTTTTGTAGATGTAAGGGTATGATGGATGGGTGTGTGCAGGGATGCCAGGAGGCAGGAAACTGATTATTCAGTAAGCTCTATTTTGGAACATTTAGAAAGTTATTCAATTTCTTTCATTTTGATTTTTATTTGAAACATATTTCTTAGAGTTTTGTGAGCCATGTGAGCAGTTCAATATAGTTTTATCTAAAGGGATTCATGTGCTCTATGTCTCATTGAGGAAAAACAAAGGAGATGAAGATGAAGTAGGCTCTAGCACAGTTTTTTTCTTGTCTATAAAGTATTTAACACCTCTTTGTACAATTCATGCCTCTAAAAGAAAAAACATTGAAATGTAAGGTGGAAAAATTTGTTTTTAAGCCAGTATGGTGTCTTATTTTGGTGTAGTTAACACACTGTTAAGTGTACCTTTAAATAACCTTGTCCTGGTGGTGTTGTCCATAGCCAGTAACCTGGCATGACACAGAATTGGGCTATGATTGTCATGGAAATTAAAGCTATTTTTTGCTGGTGCATAGAGCAAACTAGTTACATATGGGTTAGGTTTTAGGTCTTCAATTGTCTCTGCACCTGCTGTGTAAGAATTGCTCTATTAACTAAATACCACTATAACTGCAAAAAACATAACAAAAATGCTGCAGCTGTTTGGTTGGTAATTTGGATGTATCTAATTTAAATTTTTTAAATTAAAAAACAACAAAAAAGAGGTCTCATGGATGAGACAGGATACCATAGCTCAGGCAGAGCAACTGCTCACTATACTATATATGAAACCTGCAAAAAGACAAAAATAGACATATTGGCAAGTTATTGTTAACTTATTTACCTGTGAGAGACATTTAGTTTATAACATGCCTGGCTGCCATCATATTTATATATTTTTATTTCATCTCCGGATTGGAAAAGCACTGGAAGTTGTTAATTTCTTCATTGAAACTCGAGAGCATTAATTAAGAGGTTTTGCTCTGTAACAATTTTTTAAAAAGAATTGGTTTGTTTGGGTGTGTTTTAGGAAGAAGCAGAGGTGTCCCTGTCTGGGCTTAGTCTTCAGTGTCTGAATTCTTTACCAGAGTCAGATCTTTGTAGTTTAGACAGGCCAGCGTCATCCAGACTCCCATTCTGCATACACTGTTATGCAACGTACCCCTACCCTGACCCTATCGACCATACCCTGGCCATTCAGGATCTTTGTTGAGTCTTCATTGTTTGGCCTTTCTCAGGCTATAAATACAGCTCTGATGATTCTTACAGTATGTGGCCTTTCCACAATCATTTCTTAGCGTAATATGCATTCAGATTTCCCTCGTGTCTTTTCTTATTTTTTCATAGCTCCTTTATAGTGAAGAACAGCACACTGTTGTCTGCCTGAACCTGGCTTCATCTCTTGACCTACTAGATATCTTGGTTAGCTCTGAATTTGGGTAGTTGGAAATAAAGCTGCTAGATACATCCACATGTACATCTTTGTGTAGATTTATGGTGTTTTTTTGTTCATGTGAGTTTGAATAGCCACCAGGTAGCACAGTTGTTGGAATATATGTTAAGACTGTTTAGTTTTATAAGCAACAGCCAAGCAGTCTTCCAGAGTATCTCTGTTGTATACCTAGCAGCAACAAGAGATCTACCCCACAGAATCCTCCCAGTGGTTGGTGGTGTCTGTGTGTTGATTTTGGCTGTTGCAGTAGGTGTGTGGCCGTGTCACAAATATTTTTGTTTTCCTGATTAGTATATGATGCGAAATATTTTTTTCTATTCTTTTTTTTTTTCCGAGACAGGGTTTCTGGAGGCTGTTCTGGAACTAGCTGTTGTAGACCAGGCTGGTCTCGAACTCACAGAGATCCACCTGCCCCTGCCTCCCCAGTGCTGGGATTAAAGGCGTGCGCCACCACCACCCGGCCTTTTTTCTATTCTTAATTTCCATTTATGTCTCTTTTTCTTTTACATTTATTTGTCTTGTGTGTATACATGTACATGCATGCTAGTGTAGTGGCAATAAGTCAAGTGCATTTCTCACTTTTTGAGGCATGGCGTCTCAATAAACCTGGAGCTCACTGATAAACTAGTCTGGCTGGCTGCTCAGCAGGCTCGCTCCAGCACAGGGGTTACAAATATGTGCCACTGTGCCTAGCGTTTCCATTAGATATTGGGAGTCCAAAATTAAACCCTCACACTTGGTGCCACAAGCACCTTGATGACGACTGAGCCAGCTGTTTTCTTACTGATCAGATTTAGTAGTTCTTGATAGATGTAAGGCCCTATTTTTGGAACCACAGCTACTATAAAATATGTTTTTTGTATAGTTGTTGGTTAACAATCTTTTATCAGGTATGTTATGCAAACATTTCTCTGTTTTCTAGCCTCTTTTCATTCTGCAGATACTGTCTTTTACAGAACAAAAAATTTAATTTAGATTAAGCCCAGCTTATGAGTTGTTTCCTTTATGTGTCCTGTCACTCCTGAGATCCTGAGCTATCTTGGGTTCTTTATCTTGGTTTCTGTCTTTTCCACATTTAGGTATTGATCTGCTTCACTGATGTGATGAATGTGGGGGTCTTTGGATTCTAATATTATTTATTTATGGAATATATATGGATGTTTTGTCTGTATCTGTGTTAGTGCACCATGTGTTTGCCTGATACTCTCAGAGGCCAGGAGAGGGAAGTCTCTTCCCTTGAGACTTGAGTTACACATGCTTGTGAGCTGCCATGTGGGTGCTGCGAATTGAACCCAGGTCCTCTGAAAAAGCAGCCAGTGCTCTTAACCACTGAGCCAAATCTCCAGTGCCCAGGGTTCGTTATTATTATAGTCACTTCTGAAGTGTTTGTTGGAAAGAGCCTCTGCAGCATGGTGGTCTTACTCTTGCCTATTGTGAGAGCTCTGTCTTCCTCTTTCACTAGTCTCATAGTCTCCAAACAGCTTTTCTTGAGGTCCAATGTAATCCCCTCCCATCGTGTTTCTCCCCCCCCCACCCAGTATTAAGTTGGCTATTCTGGATTTTTTTTGTATAAACTCACATAAAAATTTTTGACTCAATTTTCTAATACCTACAAACTAACTTGTCAGGATTTTGACTGGGATTGAATTAAATTTTTTTTTTCAATTGGGAAGTGATGGTGTCTTGACAGTAGTGATTGTTCCTGTATGTAGACATAGAGACATCCCATTTACTTGGTCCTTTGATTTTAGTGTGCTTTGTTTATGTACATCTTCTTGAGTGTAGTTTGGGAGCTGTCTTAGTCTATTTTCTGTTACAACAAAATATTCAAGACCGGGCAATTGTTAATATTAAAGTCTTTTTTTTTTTTTTTTTTTTGGTTTCCTGCCTCTCAAGCTTGGAAGCCCAAGAGCATGGTGCTGCCCTCTGCAATGGGAAGAGCTGGTCACACATATGTGCATGTGACTCAGTAAATGTTGTAGTTGTAGTTGAAGAGTTGTAGTTCGCTTCATTCTACTGAAGTGAACATGGTACTTGTATAGCTCTGATTGGTTCTGACAGCTTTATCTGACTAGACCTTATCTGTGACCCACTCTAGTTTGTGTTTCTTTACCCTCACTCCTTCAGGCCACATGCCTAGACAGTTTTCCCTCTGAACCACCTAAAGCAGTTCCTTTCCACTTCCTGTTATGTAAGTGACCAACCAAGCTTAGGGGCTCATGTCCTTAATCTCAGGCCTTCGATGCCGAGGCATGAGAACCACATCTAGTACTATGTAGTGAGTCTGGTCTCAGCATCAATCAACCAGCCCCCTCCCCTGCATTATGTGCCCACGCATGATGTTTTTGAATGTATTTAATACCAGTATTGTGACCAACAGATAAAGACTGCATTGTCGCTTTAACAGGGCTCCTTTCCTCCCACCACACTAACTAACCATACTAGACTTGTGCTTGTTATAGGTTATGTGTGCAACTCTTTGGCTCATTATTTTAAAGTTGCCCAGGCTGTTCTGAAAGCAGCCCTCTATAAGTTTGCTAGGTGGCTGGGGCTTTGCTGTATCAAGCAGTGTCCTCTCTCCCCACCTCTCTCTTTCCAGATCTTTTTTTTTTTTTTTTCTTTTCACCTGTGTTTTTTTTCCTTGCAGGCTTTGACTTCTCTACTGTGGACCATAGTAGTCAAATAGTCTGGATGTTAAGAGCTTCAGAGGGGTAGCTACCTCATAGAAGGAATGTCATCCTGCCTAAGCTACGTTTTGCTTTGTCTTGTATAAAAGCCCTAATTGGAGCTCGGGTCCTCTACCCAGAGATGATTTGTTGTTGATTATTAATTTTTTTTTAAGACAGCATCTCATGTGACTCAAGCTGACTTGAATTTAAGGTCAGTCTTCCTGTACCTCCTGTATGTATGTTGGCATTTCAAGAATGCACTACCATGCCTGGTTCCTGTGGGTTTTATAAGATGATTGATGGGTTCTTAGAGGGAGACTTGGTGAGCAGCACCATTTATGTCTTCCAGGGAGATTTTGGAGATAGCATTAGACTGGCTATGGTGACATTGCCCAAACTGGTAGTGCAGCCTGTGGTGCTGTTTACCGTCAATGCTTGTCATTGTCAAGAGCTTCTTGAGCACAGGGTGTAAGATGACCTTGAGTGGAAAGGGGGCTCACTCACAGTGCAGAGCCATAACAGCCTGCTAACTTGCATGGACTGAGCTGGCTGGTATTAGCCATATTATTCCCATGAAGTCTCATAACATGGGGGCAGTGGATATTTTTCCATGGTAGTGGCATCTTGGGTGGGGTGACTACCCTTTTGGGGCACTTAAGCAATTGGTCCCTCTTAATGACAAATGCCTTGAACAGTTGCTGGGCCATTGGTTAGCCAGCACAGACTTGCTTCTGTATCACTTGATCAAAGATCAACTTGACTCATCTTAAGGATGGTACAGGAAAGCATCAGTCACATGACTTCATAGGGTTGAGAAAGATAAAACCATTTTCCAGGGACTTGAGCTCAGTGTGTGGCCAGATGGCCTGGTCTTTGGTATTGTTTCCAGGAGCTGGATGACCTCAGCACTTCTCTGACCATGGTCTCCTGCAAAGGTTGTTCTTGGATTCTTGGTATCTGTTTGTTTGCATGGTGTCATCCGTCTTTGTTGTTGTCCTTGGTAGAAATGATATTTTGGATTTTTGCTTTTGTCTGTTCTGAGTGAAACTACTGGATGTTACAGATTAGACATGGAACTGATGGACTATAGATATAGTCTCTTAAACTTGAGTGGATAGCTGCCAAGGGGCCCTCAAGGTGGTTGTACCAACCTGCATAGCAGCTGTCAGTATTGGAGCTCTCTGGATGTTCCATGCTTTGGTTTACACTTAGTATTTTCAGCTCTCTCTCTCTCTCTCTCTCTCTCTCTCTCTCTGTACTGACTTTGAATTAATTTCATGACAAATGATGTGAAATTTCTTCATTTGCTTATTGTTGGTACATGTTTCTTTAAATGTTTTAAAAGACCATGTTTTTCATTCTTTAAAAATACTTTAAGGGATTATATATTTCAGGATGTGCATGCCACTGTAGTTGTGGAGGTCTGAGATCTTTTCATCACGGATGAAACTTGAGTCACCAGTCTTGGCAGCAAGTGCCCCTACCTGCTGGGCTGGCTCATTGGCCATAGTGTGTGATTTTTAATTGAGGATGGGACTTGCAATAATTTACAGATTTTTAAAAATGTATTACAGAAGTTAAGATAGCTCATTGTAATATGAGAGTCTTTTAAAACCCCTGTTTGTCAAAAATCACAGCAGCTTAAATGAAAACTTTGGCTGCTGTTAGGATTCTGTTTTGTCTCTTCTGATTGTGCAGCATCCATTTGACAATCCCCCTAGTTTGAGATGATCATAGCGAATTTAGTGCTGTGTCAGGTAGTTTGATTATTTTATAGAGCTTCATAAAACAAGAAGAAAGTTTATTACAGGACTTAAACACCATTTTCATACCATTTACGTAGGGTCTTTAGACCTTTAAATTTAGCATTTTCTGCTTTTCTTTGGTATCTTTAGCCTGGGTATCCCCAAGTAGCTCACATTAGCCTCAACTAGCTGCCAAATACTGTGGTCACAAGTATGTGTCAGCGTGCCAGGCTTAATTTAGCATTTTCTATTGCATGCTACTCTTGTACATATGTGAGAGAGTAAGCATGGATGATTGAAGTGTCTACTTGAAACTACCAGTGCAATAGAACATGCTAGTTGGGGATGCTTATTAAATGAATTTGGGGGGAAATCCCACTGGCTCGAGGTCCTTAAGTTCCTTTGATTTGAAGAACTAGCCTGTTGTTTCCATTCTAGGCTTAGGAATCTTGGCAAATGTTTCAGATTCTGTAGTCCCTAAGTCCCTTAAATCTCCTGTATCTGTGAACTTGAAAGGCCTACTGTTGGTTCAGGTAAAGTTCTGACTATTGTCTGAACATTCTGTCACTGGTCACTCAACAGTAATTATAAGTTAAATATCTTCAGATGGTATCCTAAGTTAATGAATGTTCTATGAAGTCAAAATAAGACATTCTCCCCCAGATTAATCTCCTTACAGTGTTATTGTCCTAAGCTTAAAGAAATCAGAGAATCTTGTCAGTAACTGTACTTTGCATGTCATATAGAGAAGACAAAAATATCAATAAACTCCATTCATATGTATAACTAAACTGTTTCCTGCCTTCTAGATATCCACATTAAATATCCATGCTGCACTGGGGATAACTCTGCTGTTACTCTTTTACCAGATTTTCCTTTGTGTGGTTTTACTTGGCTACCTCTGAGTTAATCTTTTACTTGTATTTTATTAATTGAGAAATGGAATTATCCAGCTGGCATTGTGGCATATGTATGTAATCTTAACATGTAGTAAGAGAAGGGAGGAAGTCAAGTTTTCATACTACTCTGCCCTAAAAATCCAAAAAGAAAACTGGAGTTAATCTTACTTGACTCATGATGTCCATGGAAGTGTGAGGAAGCTGTGGGAAAGCAACACCAGTGTTGCTGGTGTTTATATTATCGTCAGTCTTGTATTTATTTGCTTAGTGCTCAGTATATACTTTTTTTTTGTATTCTAGAAAATGTCTTGGGTCTTTAGACATGTTTTATGAGAGCTTGATGAAAAAGGAGAATTTATGGGAATACATCTCTAAAACTCTGAGTGCTGGGACATGTCCTGAAGTTGGAAGTAGAAGGGGAAAGAGGGAGGGACCCAGTGGAGGTGATTCTGGACTGAGTCCTCTCTGAAGATTGGGCATAATGCTTAGGGGGGGTGCAGCTTGAAGCAGCAAAGCCAGTTTCCAGTTGCTCTCTGGCCTAGAGGTCCCCAAGAGGCAGCACTCTCATTTCATCTGCCCTTCCTTTTCTTTCCCTTTTCTCCCATTAAGTATTGTATCCAGTGTCACATGAGATGTTCCTTTTTAGTCATGCTTTACGTTACATTTATTCTGTCAGGGTGAGACACTAACATATTTATGAACTCAATCTATTAGTAAAGATTTCACAACTTTTAAACAGGTAAATATACTGACATTTCTGGAACTAGCAGGTACATGATTAGTGTCTTGAAACATGGTGGCCCAACTAGTTTCCCAAACCTGAGCAGACTCTGACTTGCTGTGCCTGTAGAAGCACTGTGTGGCTGGTGGAGCATGTGTTTGACTTTCTGGAGCTAGTGCCTCTCATGCTTAGCTATGGTGGTGGGTGTCTGTTGAGGTCACCATCATGTCTCTACTATTGAAAAGGGATGTGTTGTCTATGCTTTATGAGAAAGCATAAATGTTACGGGAATTTTTGCCCGGGTGTTAGCAAGCAGCTACTGTGACCAGACTTGGCATCATGTATTAAACTATTTATGTTTTCTTAGCATTTTAAAAAAACTATGCAGTCATTGTAATGGAGTGATAGATGTGCTTGTATCTTAAATTGGTGTCTTTTTATAAAACGTGTACTGCAATTTTACTAAAGTGAGTATTATTTACCATATCTGTGTTTCAAGAAGCTTGTTTGTTCACTCTGGTTGAGAAGTGAGCTGTTTTCTTTTCTGAGGCAGGAAGATTGCTTCAAGGACAGCCTGGGCTACATAATGAAAATCTGTCTGAAAAACTAAAGATAAATACAATTTTGATTTGAATTTGAGAGCAGGATATCTAAAACACTCTCCTTTGGTGTTTTGCCTCATTCTTTGGCTCATTGTGATCCGGAAATTCATGGTTCCCCAGGGTGCAGAGTGGCCTTGACATGGATTTATGATACAAGTATTAGGCAGTGCCCCACTGAGGATATTTTTGCTTGTTTTTAAAGTCAGGGTCTCGTAGTCCATGCTGCCTTTCCTTTTCTGTGTAGCTAAAGACACCATGATTTCCTGATTCTCCTGCCTCGACCTCCCAGGCCTTGTATATGCTAGGGGTGTAACTTCACTAATGGAGCTACACCCCCAGCACCAAATCCTTCAAATTCTAGTGATGTCAGAGAACATTGTCTTTTCTATTGTTTGAATTTGGAGGTGGGAAGATGTCCTTTAGAGGTATTTGTAGTTTAGATTGATGTAATCGTAGAATGGATGTACCTATTCTTGACTTGTGTTCACTTGCTTATAGAAGAATACTTGCTTGTATATAGTACGACTTTCAGGAGGTGTCCTAGTTAGCCTTACTGATACAATCTAACTCACCCTAGGCTATATAAGAAAGCTAAGCATGAATGTGTGAGTGAGCCAACAAGCAGCATTTCTTTATGGATTCTGCTTTGATTTCCTTTCCTGACCTCCCTCAGTGATGTAATGTGACCTAGAAGTGTAATCCCAATATATCCTTTCTTTGCCTAAGCTGCTTTGGGTCAGAGTGTTAGCATAGAAGGAAGGTTAGACCAGGAAGTTAGGCTGGTTCCCAGGTTTGTATGTTTTTAGGATTGTCAGTGGCTGTGTACTGTTCTGTAGAGTGCCCAGCCAGGGTTGATTGTAGCTCTGTAGCCTTTCCCTGATCACATGATCCATCTTCAGGCCTGTCACTGTTTTCTGCTTCTGAGCTGCCTCCTACAGTTAGTACATATAGAAACAGGCATAATTCAGATTTAGATTTGTATCATGAGGGTGATAACTCCTCAGCCTGAATGGGATCTTGTTCTCTGTTCTTATGTAGTGTGTGCTCTGCTTGGTGAGTGCTGCTCTGACCGATTGTGTCATGCACTATCCCATAGTGGTGGTGTGTATAAGACAAGGTATCTAGTCCAGGCTAGTCTTAAAATTGTGGTTAAAAGTGACCTTCAAGTTCTGATCCTCCTGCCTCTACCTCTGAGTGCTGAGATTATAGCTGTGTACCACTATCCTTGGGTTATGTGTCTCTGGAGATGGAGCCAGGTCTTTGGACTTCCCAGGAACCCGTCTGCCCACTGAGCTGTACCTCCAGTTCTTACACATTAGCTTTCATTAACTTAGTTCTTATGCTGTTCATTCTTAATTGATTCTCTGAATTATTTTGAAAGAAGGTTGACAGACTTCTAGATTACAGGAAATCTTGGCCTTGCCATTTACCACACAAGGGGCCCAGGGCTGGTCAGTGCACTGCTTCTGAGGTTGTAAAAGATTGCTTTTCCGGTGAATGGCATTGTTACTTGGCCTGTGTCAGTATGTGAGTGGAGATGGGCATGAGCTTCAGAAACTTTTAAGAAAGCTGGATGGAAAACAGAATGGCAGAGAGCGAGCCAGAAGCAGTATTCCCTCATTTAAGGTTAGATGAAAGTGAGCGGGATGTCAGATGGGGAAACTCATAAGAATGTTGCTCACAGAATCTGTTGTTCGGTGGAAAATAAAGAAGTTGGGTGTGTAGCTTAAAGAGTATTTGCCTAGCATGAGTGAGGCCCTTGCTTCAGTCTTCAAGGTCATTGAGAAAGGAGAACATAGTTTACATGTTTGTGGTGTGTGTGTGTGTGTGTGTGTGTGTGTGTGTGTGTGTGTGTGTGTGTGTTGTGTAGTGTGTGGGTGAAGGAAATGCCTATAAGCATAGCAGCTCTCTGTAAAAGGCAGAGGGCAGAATGGCTCATTGTGCAGGTCTAGAGAAGACTGAAGAGTACAGTTCAAGGAGAGAAGGTAGTACTGAAGGTCCTGAAGACCAGGACACAAGGGTGACAACAGGTGGCAGCTTTGCAGGTTTTCAGCACAGCTAGCCCAAAAAATATTAATTCACTGTAGGGGGAAATGCTGGTCATGTCCACTTGAGGGCTGGCCCAGATGACGCAGACCATGCACACTTGGGGGAAGTCAGAGTGATGTAGTAAGACCTTAAATATGATGGTCGAATGCATGCTGCTCTCTCTGCCACATGGGTGCCCAGAATAACACAGAGTCTTATATTAGTTTACAATGCTGCCTTTTTTTTTTTTTTTTTAAAGTTTGATGAGCAGATGTTTATTGGGAAAGTACTCATGCAATGGAGTCAGTCTTGTACAACCAGGCAGGTCAGGGAACAGAGAGAGCCACATGTGTGCCACTCTCAGGCGGCTCCGTAGAGAAGAGAGCAGGAGGAAGAGGAAGAGCAAGAGAGTGATGTCCTGCTTATATTCTGAGTCCTGCTATGTCACTTCCTGCCTGGATCTCTACTACATTTCCCAGAATCTTCCTTGACGCCTAGTCCTGCCTAAGTTACTTCATTGGCCAACAGTACTTTTCCAACAACCAATAAGATAAACATACACAAAAGGACTACCCCCATCAATTCACTATAATTATATTGGATTTATTCTTGAATTCCCCTCATATTGGTATCTGTTTGAAGCAATTTGGAATTAATTGTAACAGATATTAGGACAAATGCAGTGTATAGTGGGAATCTTTTATCCTTGAGCAGTGAAAAGTTGTTCTGAGGGTCATAGCAGCTGAAAGTTTGGATGTAGCAGGATCCACACAGCAAGCCTGTTTGGTGGAACAGAACATGATACCACTGCTCCCCAATGTTGCTGCTTCTGTGTGCTGGTGAATTAAGCCATACTGACGCATCAGTACTTAAAATTACCTCATAGCTGCAAGTGGTGGTGCATGCCTGTGTTCCCTGAACCTGGAAGGTGGAAACAGGAAGATCAGGAGTTCAAGGTCAGCCGTAGGTACATCAATAGTTTGAGGCTACCCTGGGATACATGAGACCCTTTCTTTAAAAACCAACAAAACAAAAGCTTTCATATCTAGATGTGGTTAGTTCTAGCTTTGATTTTTACATGCCTCAGTAAGCCAGCTGTTCTTCACAGTTGCCTTACTTTAAAGTTTAGTACATACTTAAATTGCTTTTTGATGCCCTGGTCCCAGGAAGTTTTAAAAGTTATTTTTTGCTTTTCCATTTTACTAAGGAGACAACTCTTGTTTCCAGGAAAGTAATGTGTTTAAATGCTGAGTGGCACATCCACACTCCCATATAAGGAGGCCAGAGCCTTTTCATAAGTTATTTGGATTTGTGTCTTGTGTTTCAAATGGAGATAAAATAATGAAAAATTTTGATTCATTCTCTCCATGTAGCTAAAACTCCCTCTACTCTATTCTCAGTCCCATAATTCTGGGAATTATGTCAGGGGCCCAACATCACTGAGCATTTCTTGTTCGTGGCTTCTCAGCTGCATGGTACTTAAAACAAGGTGGGCTAGTTTAGCACACAGAAACTCCCTGTGGGCATAGTCAGGTAGAACTTTGAACACTACCAAAAAATGAGAAGAAATATTAGAAAACATTAAGCTACTACATGGTATGGTTTTAAAAAAGCATGTGGGGCCGCATTCTGCAGCCACGGATGGGTTTTGCTAGATCACACAGCTTGTATTTAACGAGAGAGCGGGTGACTTCCATTTTATGTGACCTGATAGCTTTTGCATTTGGACTTTTGGTTTGCACTGAAGACCCCATCTATCATCAGGTCTTAGCAGGTGCATTTTCTAGTCATTGTGGATTTCTGTTTGACTTATTTTCCCTGTTTTTTTTTTTTTTCTTCCTCCTCCCTCCCTCCCTCTATATTTTTAAACCAACGGAAGAATCTTTACTCTGAGCTAAAATATCATCTTCTCTGCCACTATGCTGTTTGCTTCTTTTTTCTTGAACCCTGTATACCCCTTTATTTACTTTTTATGTTTCTGTATTTTGACACTGTCTTAACTAGGTAAGCACTAGGTGTCCTAATACTTGTTAGGCCCATGCTGGCCGTGAACTTGGGGCAGTCCTCCTCCTTTACATTCTCTTGCATGATCCTTTAAAAGTTCCAGCTGTGCAAGCAATAACAACTGCCAAGAGAAGGGGAACTAATGTTCCCTAAGAGATGAACCCTTGCTGGTTATCTAATACCACGTGGTCAGCCATGTTCTCAAAGTAGATACCCTGGGTTGCTGTGATTTTGTGTATGTCTGCTTCAGAATTTATATTCCTACATATTCCCTGTTACACTAGAGTAATTGTAGAGCAGAGGCAGCACACTGGGTTAAGGAAGAGCCAGTCACATAGCAGATATTTGTGACAGCTACTTAAGTCGCTGGTGTATTGGGAAACATCCATAAAGAGTATTTAAATGAATAGACATGGCTCTGCTCCAGAAATTCTATTTATGACAGACACTAAAATTGAAGTTCATACTATTTTCATATTCATTTGTTCCCTTGTCACTTGAAAATGTAAAGCCATTCTCAGCTTGGAGGACATAGAAACGCAGTTTGGATGTGGCCATGGCCAGAGTTTGACAGTGCCTGCTTTCAAGCAGTGGTGAGAGTTTGAGTAGCTTTCCTTGTGTTAGTTAAACAGTTGTAGAAATTTGCAAAGTAATTGCACGTGGTGTCATGAACCAACTAGCCATCTGAAGGCTTTGTGAAGGAGGGACTCACAGTGATGCCTAGGCTTGCCTCAAACTCACTGCCTTCCTGCCTTTGCCGTATGATTGCTGAGATCACAGACACATAGCAGCCCTACATCTCCATTCTCTTGTGTGGGAAAGGAGAGTAGTTATATTCATTCCAGTTCCTCACTGAGAACAGCAGTTTGCTCTGGCTAGAAATGGGAATAGAAGGTTTTAGACAGCTGGTCATGCCAGTAGCCATGGCTGTCCATGGCAGTGACCTACTATCCACTCTTTAACCTAAAACAGTTATAGCAAGCTCTCATATGCAGTGTATAGTGGAAAATTACCAATACGGAGTCAGGTAGAAATATAAGGGTATTTCATAGGGAAAAGCCTTGCTTACAGAGCGACCTAGCCAGCCGGTGTGGCAGCAGTCTGTACGAAAGCCCAAAAGAGAAAGCGAAAAGGGAAAATGCAGTCACACTACGTCACCCTGACCACGCCCTCGCAAGCATGGTCAGGCACACCTGTAGCCAGCCCCTAAGTAGGCGTGGCTACAGCTTCCCCTACAATTCCCCTTTTAGTCTAAAAGAGGATTAAAACTTAAAATATAAGAAGATACAACAATCTCTTTATGTCACATCCAACTGTCTATTTTAACTAAACCCTAAAGTCATCTGACAGAGGTATCCAAGCCTGAACACCTCGTTCCAATCCCAATCAAAAACAATAGGAAGCTATCCCTAACTAGGTATATACACTATCCTAAGTGACAACAATGGGGAAAGGGGGCGTAGCATCCTCCAAGTTACTTCCTGCTGAAATGGGACGATGATAGTCATGTGGGGTCCTATATAGGAAGAAAATGTTAGTATAGTGAAAGTCTTGAATGAATTGTATCCAGTCCATGTTAGATGGGATTCACTTGATTGAAGATCTCGCTTGAAATCCTCAACTTGATTGAAGTCAGTACCAGAACCTCTGGCCGGAGTGTCAGTTGAAATGGAGCAAGTTGGATCCAGTGCAGTCGAGGAGATGTGGCCCATTTTCTTTCCAGGGTGTCCAGGGATTGCTGTCAGGCAGGTCTTCATTGGCTGTGGGGGACTCAAACATAAACAGCAGAGAAATGTTTGCTTGTGTATGTACACATGCTGGGGAATGCAACCATGAGAGCATAACAATTATGAGAGGGTGTACACCTTGAGAGAAAGATCCAAGAAAAGACAAAGACAGTCCCCAAATTCTTCTTTTATTCTGTATTACATCAATTGGCTTCTTGATACAATACAGAAACACTAAAGTTTAATTAAATAATGTGCTTGGATTTTAGAGGAGGAAAGCCAAATCCACCTCTAAACTCAGCATTGGTTTAATTGAATAGGGACTAGGAAATGAAGAGAAATAGAGTTCTCTGAGAGACAGCTGTAAAGTTTATCATATGGCACGTTCCTTTTGTTTGATGGTTATAGCTACCTTCTCTTCTTAAGAATCTACCCATGCAGTGTCCTTTGACTACTGGAGATGAGTTTTCCTGTGAAGATAAAAGCAAAACACTTCCCTTTCCTTTGGGGGGTTTCTATTTAGTTTATAAGATATACCTTAGTAGAATACCTGTCATTTATCCTCCTCGAGAGGTTTTTCCTTTTCCACTAGAATCTTGATCAACTTTGATGGTATCCAAAGTTTTTCTTCTCCTTGTAGAAACCAAAGCAAAACCCCTACCCCAACGTAACACATGTCCTGGTTTCCATACAGAGGTTAGTACATCTTTGAAGTATACCGGCTGATTGAGTTCAGCAGTTTTTTCTGTAGTCCAGTGTCTTTCTGCAGCTGTTTGTCCTTTTTCATTGGCATTAAGAAAGTTTAGTGTTAATAAAGCATTATGCAACCTATGTTTGGGGGGTTTAGTCTTCCAAGCTTGTTTGTTGAGCATCTCCTTAAGTGTTCTATTAGATCTCTCAACCACTGCTTGTCCTGTAGGATTGTGTGGTATACCAGTAACATGCTTTATGTTATAATATTTGAAAAATTGTTCCAATTTTGTAGAGACATATGCTGGAGCATTGTCAGTTTTTATTTGTGCAGGTATACCCATAACTGCCATCACCTCTAGCAGGTGTGTAATAACAGAATCAGCTTTTTCAGAGTTAAGAGCAGTAGCCCATTGGAACCCTGAGAATGTGTCTATAGTATGATGCACATATTTCAGATTTCCAAACTGTGCAAAGTGATAGACATCCATCTGCCAAACCTCACTTCTCCGAATGCCCTTAGGATTACAACCTGCTGGCAATGCAGTTTTATTATAAAAGGAACAAGTAGGATAGTTTTTCACTATCTCCTTGGCTTGTTGCCAAGTGATGGAGAAGTCCTTTTTCAAACCTTTGCTATTTACATGATGTTTCTTATGAAATTCTGAGGCTTCTAGCACACTTCCAATTAATAAACGATCAATCTCATCATTGCCTTGTGCTAGTGGGCCTGGCAGACGTATGGGATCTGATATGTGTAATGTATATAGGATTACTTCTGTTTCTGATAGTTTCCTGTAATTGTAAAAACAGAGAAGTTAATTCTGTATTATCAGGAACAAATTCTGCAGTCTCAATATGTAATACGACTCTCTCTGCATATTGAGAATCAGTAACTATATTAAGAGGTTCTGTAAAATCCTTAAGTACCATGAGAATTACATGTAATTCTGCCTTCTGTACAGATGTATATGGACTTTGAACTACTTTGCTTACCTCACCTGCTTTATAACCTGCCTTACCTGATTTGTTGGCATCAGTGTAGAAGGTAAGAACTCCAGAAATAGGAGTTTGTCTTACAATACATGTAAGAATCCAGACTGTCTTTTATGAATTTAATTCTGTCAGTTTTGGGATAATTGTTGCTAATTGTTCCCAAAAAGTCAGTAAGAGCTATTTGCCAATATTCATTATCCTTCCATAAGGAGGAAATTTCCTCATTAGTTAAAGGTAGTATAATTTTTGCTGGATCTTTTCCAGTCAGCTGACGAAGTCTTAATTTATCCTTTAAAATCAAATCAGATATCTTTTCTATATATGTCTTTAGTTTTTTATTCTGTTTATGTGGCAGAAATATCCATTCCAATATAGTGTCTTCCCTTTGCATCAGAATTCCAGAAGGGTATTCTCTAGATGGCAAGTTAACCAGAATACAGTCTAAATCAAGGTTCATCCGATCTATGTGTGCATCCAATATTCTGTTTTCTACCCATTGTAACTCTTTTTCTGCCTCAGCAGATCATATTCTTGGACTGTTTAGGTCCTTATCATCTTTAAGGGCCATTTTTAAATGCTTTAAGTCATGTCCTTCTATACCAATAATCGTCTGTAATTGAGAAATTTCCCCTAATAATTTCTGAAGAGAATTAAGAGTTTCATAACGATCTCTCCTAATTTGTACCTTTTGAGGTCTGATTCTTTGTAAGCTTATGTTGTAACCTAATTAGTTAATAGAATCTCCTCTTTGTATCTTTTCTGGGGCAATCTGTAATCCCCAATGAGGCAGAACTTCCTTCACCATTTCAAACATACGTTCCAAAGTTTCCTTATTAGAATCTGATAAAAGAATGTCATCCATGTAATGATAAACAAGAGATTGTGAAAGTTTCTTACGAATTATTTCCAAAGGTTGCTGTACAAAGTGCTGACACAAAGTAGGACTATTTAGCATTCCTTGTGGAAAAACTCTCCACTGATATCTCCTAACTGGCTGTGAATTATTAAGAGTTGGTACAGTAAATGCAAATTTTTCTCTATCATTTTCCTGTAATGGTATTGTGAAGAAACAGTCTTTTAGATCAATGACTATGATAGGCCATCCTTTAGGTATTAAGGAAGGTAATGGCATTCCAGGTTGCAGAGAGCCCATTGGTTGAATTACCTTATTTATGGCTCTCAGGTCTGTCAGCATTCTCCACTTACCTGACTTCTTATTGATAACAAATACAGGAGAATTCTCTGAGCTGGGTGGATGGTTCTGAGCAGCTCAGCTGCTAGTCAGGAACACCTGGGAGAGAGGGCGCTTTCCGGGCCTAGGCCGTGGGCCCGATGGAACCCACAGCCTGTCCCAAATGGGGTGTAGGTTTCCAATATCCCACTTCTGACACCAGATATAGTGGGAAATTACCAATACGGAGCCAGGCAGAGATACAAGGGTATTTAATAGGGAAAAGCCTTACTTACAGAGCGACCTAGCCAGCTGGTCTGGCAGCAGTCTGTACGCAAGCCCAAAAGAGAAAGCGAAAAGGGAAAACGCAGTCACACTACGTCACCCTGACCACGCCCTCGAAAGTGTGGTCAGGCACACCTGTAGCCAGCCCCTAAGTAGGCGTGGCTACAGCTTCCCCTATAGCAGTGTGCTGACTTTGTGTATGAGTTGGCTATTTAGAACCTAAAATGTGTTCTCCATTTAAAATAAGATGACCAGGTAGTTGAGGTTTGTGCCATAGAATTTCAGGTTTTAAGGTTGGGAAACTCCCATCCTGCTTACCACATGGCTATTTGCTCTGTGATAGCTTCTACTTGGAGATGAGGAGGAGTTAATTGCCTTTGATAGATTGCATTGTTCACAAATGTTTCCTTCCCTCCTTTTCTGGCATACACCACTATAATCAGCTGGGCATTCTCTCTCCATTCTCTCTCTCTCTCTCTCTCTCTCTCTCTCTCTCTCTCTCCTCTCTTCTCTCTCTCTCTCTCTCTCTCTCTCTCTCCTCTCTCTCTCTCTCTCTCTGTCTGTCTGTCTCTGTCTCTTTCTCTGTTTCTGTCATTATTATTACTTTGAGGAATGTCCCTTGTCTTCTACATTGTTGAGGCAGAATCGCTCAGTTTTCTGCACTGCACACTGCATACTCCACCTGGCCTGTGAGCTTCTGGCTGATTATTGTCCTGTCTCTGCCGTTCGTGTCCCCACAGGAATGCTGGGCTTACAGACGCTGACCACTGTATCTGGCTCTTTCCTGGGTTCTGGAAGTAGAACTCAATCTTCAGGCTACGGTGACAATTACTTTTACCCACTGTTCCCTGACCTGCTGGATATTCTTAGTTTAATTTAATTCCATAAAGTTTGAAATGTATTCTTTCTTGTCCCATGTTTCACTGTCAGTCTAATTTGCTTTAATGTTTTGAAAGGGAAGATTGATTTCATTGTTTGAGACTTTTCTAAGTATGACTATTTCTTGCTATAGAGTAATGACATCACCGTTTTTTTTTTGTTTGCTTGTTTGTTTATTTATGTTTTTGTTTTTGGAGACTTGGCTTTGTGTAGCCTAGGCTGGACTTGAACTTACTGTGTAACAAACATTCCAATCTTTTACCTCTATTTCTCTATTACTGAAATTACAGATATGTATCATTCCTGGCTTACCAAATACTGGGGATGGAACTTAGGGTTTTGTGCATGCCAAGCAAGCACTTTGCCAACAACTGATTCCCCCCTCCCCCCCCCCCCCGCCCCGCCCCAAAGGGTCTTACCATATAGCCCAGTTTGGCTTGGAACTTGAATTTTTCCTGGCCTTGTGTCCCTGGGATTATAAACCTGTGCAATATTTTCTTGGAATAATTGACATTAAGGGTGCATTATTCAGCTTTTGATTATTTTTAGTTTCCTGAGATCTCTCAACTGCTGTTTGCTGACTTAATTTCGCTGTTCCCATGTCTGTTTGATAATATTCAAGTCATTCATTTAGCCTTGCCTGATTTTTCTGTCCCTCTTTAGTAACTACTGAGAATTAGATACTGTTTTGTTATTGTTACCTTTTTTACCTTGGTAATATTCTGTGCTTTGACAGTCTGCCCTGTCTGATATTTCTGCTGTCATTTCAGCTTTCTCTTGACTAGAGGTGTCATGGTCAACTTACTCTTGAGTCTGTTTCAGTATTTTGAGTATATATGAAGTCTGGTTTATGTATGATGTACGTGGCGTAGTCTTGCTTATTCATTATTCGGCTAGTTTCAATCTCTGCTTTGGAGTAATACAAAATTCTACCTCCTTTAGGCTCTATGGCACAGGGCTTGGATACACACACCACCCACCTTGAAGTGATACTTTAGAGGGGTTACCTAACCACAGTGTATTACTTACAGCTACCATTTCCTTCATGACTCTTTACATTGCATAGGCAAATGGATTCATCTGGTATTGTATTCTGTCTTACAAGAACATTTTTTTATACTGCAGACCTACTAGTAAATATTAATTATCCTGCTTTTTTGTGATCTGAAACAAAGTCATTTTACCTTCTCTGAGGGCTAGTTTTATGTCAGCGTGACACACTTGTCAGAGAGGTGGGAACCTCAACTGAGAAAATGTGTCTTTAATATTGGGCTGCAGAGAGGCCTGTAGGACATTTTCTTCATTTGTGGCTGATGGGAGAGGGCCCAGTTGATTGTGGGTGGTGCCACCTCTAGGCAGATGGTCCTGGGTTCTATGAGGAAGCAGGCTGAGGAAGCCATCAGGAGCAAGCCAGTAAGCAGCCTCCATGGCCTCTGCATTAGTTCTTGCCTGTGGGTCCCTGCTCTGAGTTCCTGTCCTGATTTCCTTTAAAGATGAACAGTGATGTGTAAGTGTAAGCCAAACAACCCTTTCCTCCGAGAGTTGTGTTTGATCACGGTGTTTGATCACAGCGGTGATAACCCTAAGACACCTTCATTTTTTATTTAGTTTAATTTATATGTATGTGTGCATTTGGCCCATGTGTAAGG
This sequence comes from Cricetulus griseus, assembly GCF_003668045.3. NCBI lineage: Eukaryota > Metazoa > Chordata > Mammalia > Rodentia > Cricetidae > Cricetulus > Cricetulus griseus. Next base: position 126,331,618 of record NW_023276806.1, on the reverse strand, counting down.
TCAACTTTGGAGTTGGTTCTCCTAGGACTTCTGCCTTGGCAGCCTTTGCTGCCAAGCCATGTTTCTGGCTTATCACTTGGGTTTTTAAGTTAGTGTGCATAGCAGTAGGTTTCATTATGTTTCTCATGCATACTTGGTTCTTCTTGTTCTCTTCCTGTCCTTTCAACTGGCCTTTTCTGCTTTTGGTGCTTGCATTCATGTACCTTCCTCCTGCTCAAGATCTCTTGTCTGTGATGGACCGCTTTCTAGCACCCCCCCCCCCATATATGTGTAAAAAGACTAAAATCTAGAATCTGCACATGGGAGAAAATGTGGTAGGTAGTTGACTCTCTCAGTGATTGTGTTGAACACTATTGCAGAATCCATCTGTTTTCCTGTAAATGTCATGATTTTGGTTTTCTGTGAGGCTGAATAAAGTTCTATTGTATACGTTAACCACATTTTCTTCATGTGTTTATCAGTTTATGAGACATCTGGGCTGGTTCCATCTCTTGGGAACAGCTTTGTGATATGTAAGTCTACTGTGTAAATCTATATTTATAAGTCTACTATCCCACTATATGTTCAGAAAGGTTATCTCTGGGTCAGGTGCCGTTCAGTTTTTTATTATTTTGAGAAACCTGAGCACTGTGATTTTCATAGTGGCTTCACTTGCTTATTTTTTTTGTCAGCCCTGGATGGGTTACTCTCCCCCATGTCAGCATGTTTTTGTTACTGTTCTCTTAGTGTTAAGCCATTCTGCCCACGGAACATTGAGATCTCAGAAGCGCTATTGTATTATTTCTGAAATGGCTAAGGTTGTTGAACATTTTATTTTTAAATATTTAGTAACTGTAATTTTTAAAAACATGTATGTGTCATGATTGTTATTGTTATATTATGTGTATGAGTTTTGCCTGTGTGTATGTCTAAACTGTGTGCATGCAGTGCCCCTGTCCCTGGAGACCAGAGGAAGATGATGAGTCCCCTGGGACTGTAGTCATAGACAACTGTGAGCTGCCCTATGGGTGCTGCATACTGCACACGGGTCCTCAGGAACAACAGCAAGTGCTCTGAGAATGTCTATTTGGTATTAGTTGGGCATTTGTTTTGTTTTGTTTATGTTCTGAGACATTAGGCTCTGTCTACTATATAGTTGGCAGTGATTTTCCACCTCACCCCATTCTGCGCTCTCTCTCTCTCTCTCTCTCTCTCTCTCTCTATCTCTCTCTCTCTCTCTCTCTGTGTGTGTGTGTGTGTCTGTGTGTGTGTCTGTGTGTGTGTCTGTCTGTCTCTGTCTCTCTTTTCTTCAAGACAGGGTTTCTCTGTGTAACAGCCCTTGGTGTCCTGGAACTCTTAGTACACCAGGTTGGCCTCAACCTTTTTGAGATCGGCCTGCCTCTGCCTCCGGGGTGCTGAGATTAAAAGTGTGAGCCACCAGCAATGGGCCACATGCCTCTCAATACAGATGGGTGTTTCCTTTGTTGCACAGAAGCCTTTTAGTTTCATGTTTCCCTACTGGTCACTTGAGTTTTTTTTTCTGTGCTATTGGGGTCCATTTTAGAGTTACTCCACTCCCTGTGTTTCACCATTTCAATGTTTCAGGTCTTTTATTAAGTTCTATGATCCATTATGAAGTGATTTTTGTACAAGGTGAGAGATACGGGTCTAATTTTTTTTTTTTTTAACATGTGTATATCCAGTTTCTCAGCATCATTTCTTTGGAGAGGCTCTCCCTCCCCCCCCCCCCCCCCGTGTATGTTTTTTTTTTTTAAATACATTTGTCATAAATTTGGTAGTGGTAGGTGTGGTGTGTGTTTTGGTTCTCTGTTTTAGTACATTATATATACTTGGTTTTGTGCTGGTACCATGTTGTCTATGCCACTATAGAATAATTTGAGGTCATGTATTATAATATATTTAGCATTGTTTTTTGACCACTGTTGGCTGGTTTCTTTTAAAATTTCCTGGTGTGTGTGGGTGTTTTGTCTGCATTTATGTCTGTATACTATGTGTATGCAGTGCCCATGGGGGCTGGAAGAGTGCATTGGATTCACTGGAACTGGAGTTAACAGCTGTGAGCTGCCATGTGGATGCTGGGAAATGAACCCAGGTTCTCTGGAAGAGCAGCCAGTGCTCTTATATGGTGGACTCCCTCTCCAGCCCCAGGTTGATTGTTTTACTTTTAACCAGGTATGTAGCTCAGGCTGCTCTCAAACTAATGGTGATGTTCCTGCCTCATCGACTCAAGTGTTGGGATTACCAAAATACCATCATCCTTACTGGCTTTACAGTAGCATTATTTGTGTTTAGGTTGCTTTGGTTTTTTGGAGTATTATGTGTTTTCATATACTTTTTAAAATTTAATTCTGTGAAAAGTCTTTACAATTTTGATGGGACCGGCATGGATCCAGAATTCCTATTTCAGTACTGTATCTTTTCACGATATTAACTCTTGTCAGTCTGTGAGAATGGAAGGTCTTTCAGTATTCTACTCTTCAGGTCTTAAAAGTTTTTATTGTAGAGGACTTCCACCTTCTTGGTTAGGTTCATGCCTGAGTATTTAAATTTTATTTTTAAATGTCACAGATAGGGTATTTCTCTTGGCAGGTTTGTTAATTGATCTATAGGAAAGTGACTGATACACACACATGCACACTTGTGCACTCACGCTCGTACACACACACACACACACACACACACACACACACACACACGTATCTGCAAGCATTGCTTGTTACTGATTCTAATCATTCCTGATAGCTCATGCTGAGAGCAGGATGGCCTCCTGGGAGACAAGAACAAAGCTGCAGTGGCAAAATGGTAGGCACTAAGGCCTAACATTGCTGCTGCTGAGAACACAGCAACTTCAGACCCTAAGAAGACAGTGTTCTAGAGCACATGATAATTAGCCATGAAGCCACAATGGGAATACATCAGCTATGGCTACACTCATCTCCCAGCTGTGACAGCACTCCATTTTTCCTTAAGTACCCATGGACCTGTGACCTGGAGGCAACGGGAGAGAGAGAGAGCACACCTTCAATTCTCACCCTGACTTCCTTGTATTTCTAATACAGGAACATCCTTCTCACACTGCACAATAGGTCTATCTGTATAATTTTATAGGAGAAAAAAGAGACATCTCAAAAATCCCAAAAGAAAAGACTCATGCTTAAATGGCAGTGCCTCATCCCCGCCCCCCCCCCCCCCCTTCCTGGCAAGCAATGGAAAAAGAGGAAGGACACAGTCGTTCCTTAGGTTTAAGAAAACCTAAGGAAGAGAGACCAGATTGTAGGTCAGTGACTGGCTGAGTCCTTCAGTTATTTACCTTGACAGTCTGTTTTATGTTTTTGTCAGCAGAGTGAGGGACAGTATGATCTAATTCCAAGACTGCAGTAGAAGCTATATACAGTTCTTCAAAGTAAAATCAGAGGTCTGGAAACCACAGATCTTGAGTACTAAATTACTGTTTAAAATATGCACTCCAGAGAGCTGTCTCATCCCATGTTAACTGAGCTCACATGGGATGTGGGTGTGGAAGGCGAAAAGAGCTTTGGGAGCTATGTGAAACTAGAGTTAGGATCTGTATCCTGAACCTGTGTATGAGGGAAGCAGACAGAAGTACGTAGACACAGAAAATTTGGATTCCTGTGTTTTAAACTGTGAGGTTATGTGATTTCTTCCATAGGACATTGACTGTGTAGGGACTATAAATGCTGGAAGGAGGGAACAAATGTGAATACAGAGGCAGCAAGAACTGAAACAAAGAAAGATATGGTCTTAGGTGAAATCTTTATACATGTCTACAACCCACTTAACCTTCCTGGCTTGTTTAATTACCGGCATTTGTTCCTTGTGTGCCACTCTTGTGACATCTGGGTTTTCTCATCTTGGAGCCTGTGTCTTTGTGTGATTATCTGCCTAGAATCCTGTACCCTGGTAGTCACTTGCTTGGATTTGGCCCTCAGGTCATATGCTTCTACCTCATTTCTGGTTACAGTCTTTATTCCCAGGGGCCTTGGACTTTTACACTATGTTTTGTTTATTATTTTAAGTTACAATTAAGTACTTCCAATTTTGTTTTTCTGTTCCATTAAAGGCAGTTAGGTAAAGTAGTTGCTAAAAACATCACAGTCTAAATCACAGCACTTCCACCAAGGGGATTGCTGGGAAAGGATGCTGTGTAATTGGCTTGAAGCATGGCACACCTTAGCCCTGGCTGCCTCCCTCTGAGCAGCCACCTATTTGTGGCTTGAACCATTGTGTTCGCAGGTACCTTCAGCCTCAGAGACCTCACAGTATAGTCCAATGGAGCCTTTTATGCTTTGCTGCCCATGCACAGCATAATCCCTGCTGTGTCGTGTGTGTGTGTGTGTGTGTGTGTGTGTGTGTGTGTGTGTGTGTGTCTGTCTGTCTGTCTGTCTGTCTGTCTGTCTGTCTGTCTGTCTGTCTGTGTGTGTGTGTCTTTGTGTCTGTGTGTGTCTGACCAAAATCTAGTGTGTTCATAGTAAACAGTACTGGCTTGCAAACAGCTTGGAAGCGCTACTGTTCTTGGATGATCAGTGCTATCCTTGTAGAGTTAACTACTTGGATACTTTTATGTATATGTTGTTTATTTCCTATTCTACTAGACTATGCATTCTAGTAGACAAGGAATCTTGCCTGTATTGGAAGATGCCAGGAATTATCCAAATATCTTAAAATTTGATGACAGCTATTCAGAAGAGCTAAAGTATCCTTATCATTTGGGGTGGTAGTTATGGTACCTCACTCAGTGCCTGATACTCCATGCAGTCAGGTGCAATAGTGAAGAGTGGCTTAGTAGTGGGGGAGGGAGGATCTGTCTCCTCATGGTGGGATTGTCTTTGATTCTCCCTTCAGGGTCTTGTGTTTAGATAAACACTTACATGTGTTACTGTTGGTCTTGGAGGAAGAGTTATACATACAAAATATTCTCCAAAGTGTCTCCAAAGTGTCCAAAGAAGAATGTTTTATGCCTTCCTGTAATCCTGGCTGAATGCAAGGTTGAACACAAACTTTATTGCATAATGAGTTAGAGCTTATCAATTCTCATAAAAAAAAAGAAACCAAAAAAACAAACAAAAATACCACCAAAGAAATTCTATTTTAATATTTATCATCAGGTTGGGTACCAATTAAAAATAGGCCACTTTTTTGGGGGGGGGAGGGGTGGGGTTGTTTTGAGACAGTTTTTTTCTGTGTAGCTTTGGAGCCTATCCTGGCACTTGCTCTGGAGACTAGGCTAGTCTAGAACTCACAGAGATCTGCCTGCCTCTCTGCCTCCCGAGTGCTGGGATTAAAGGCATGCACCACCACCACCCAGCAGAAAGTAGGTTTTTATAGTTGTTACATTCAGACTTCAGAACTGAAGGGTTCGTCTCAGGAGTGAGACTGTGAAAAACACAGGCTTCCCAGGAGTTTCAGGAGAGGCAAGCTTGTTTTGTGTAGTTCCTGAACCTCCAATTAGAAGCTATAGGTTAATCCCAGAGAAGAGATAGATAGTTGATTATAGCTGTCTAGTAAGGCAGACTCAAGTAACTTTTGGTCAGCACAGAAAGGGTTGTGTATCAGCCCAGATGCCTAACGCTGTCTTACTCTCTAGGCTGTGTGTTAGGGTTTCTGTTTTCCTTCTAGGTGACACCAACATTTGTTGAGCTTTTTCCCCTCAAGGCTCATCCTTTCCTAAAGTGTGCCACGTAGTGAAATGAGATCAGGGAAAGCGAGAGGTTTTGTCTCAAGTGACTGAACTGTGATAGGATACAGTGTTTGCTTAGCTTTGTTATGTGTCATCCTGGAGGTTGGTGTGAGAGCCCATGCCTTTTGTCTGATGAAAGTAGTCTTGTTTCCCAGGTACTGCTGGCCAGCAGCCCCTGGCATCTGCCTTCTACCTTGCCATTCCTGGGACTGTAGGCATGTGCCACCATATCCCACTTTTTGCAGGGTTTCTATGGGATCCAGATGAGTACAGGTCCTGATGATGCTTGCATGGCAAGCACTTTCCAAAACTGAGCCATCTATCTCCTCGGCCCTGTTGATCTTTTTAGCTGTAAGACTTGAACTTCAGAGTACTGTATTTCTCAAAATAAGTTTGGGATCTCTCTCTCTCTCTCTCTCTCTCTCTCTCTCTCTCTCTCTCTCTCTCTCCTCTCTCTCTTCTCTCTCTCTCACACACACACACACACACACACACACAAGCCTACACACATATTAATTCAAAGTGGTAGTTTCTGAATAGTCTCTTTCCTCCTCCTTTGTTTGTGTTTGTTTCTGGTTGTTTTGCTGGAGATTAACCCAAGCCTTTCCCCAAGTTCAGCACAAAGTTCACTGTTGAGCCATATCCCTTTTTTAAGTAGGAAAAGCTTTGTGGAGTAGTCTTCCATGTGTTGGTTAAAATCTGTCTTGTTGAGTTTTAGGTATTTTCCCTTGTCATAGTTTTTTCTGGATTCACATCTTGAGCAAAGCCTGGAATTTCTTGGGATGGGAACAATTTTCATGATCCCCCCCCCTTTTTTTTGAGTGTTGTGGGTATGCACAGTGGAGAACCTGTGTGTTTTTAAAGACTTCAATTAAAATTTTTGTGTAATGTGTACTTGTGATTAAGAAGGTAAAAAATAGTCAAACCTGGTGGTACAGTCTGTAATCCATGCTGCTTGGAGGCTGATGTAGTAGAATCACAAGTTCAAGTTCAGCCTTGTCTACACAGAGGCACCCAAGGCCATCCTGGGAAACTTTGTGAGACCCTGTCTCAAAGTGAAAGTGAAGGATGGACAGAATGGTATCACAGTGGTAATCGGGTCCAGCATGCTGGAGGGCCTAGCTTCAGTCCAGGGGGATAAAAAAGTAAAATACTGTTTTTAGTGATAAATTCTATGATGTTACATTTAAGTTGTTAAAATGTACTAATTAAGAGTCCCCCCCTTTTTTTAAGACTGTTTTAGGATTAATATTGTGAAGAGATACCATGATCATGGCAATTCTTATATAAAGTAAAACATTTAATTGGAGCTGGCTTACATACAATTCAGAAGTTTAGTTCATTATTGTCATGGTGGGTAGCAGGGTGACAGACAAGCAAACATGGTACTGGAGAACATCTCGATTGGAAGCCAGCAGGAAGAGAGAATGAGATACTGGGCCTGGCTTGAGCATCTGAAACCTGAAAGTCCATCCCCAGTGACATACTTCCTCCAACAAGACCACACCTCTTCCAACAAGGCCACACTTCCTAATAGTGCCACTCCCTATGAGCCTGTGGGGGTTGTTTTCATTCAGACCACCACAAAGACCCATTTGTAAATTGTGCTCTTTAGATTTTTTTTTCTTCTGGATCCTACTTAGATTTAGTCAGAACATTCACTCCTTGCCACCATTTGCAAAATAAGTCACACAGTGTAGGGTAATGCATGTGCTGTTGTTCTGTGACTTCATTCTTGCTTATAATGTTTAGCTACATTGTTAATTGAATTTGTGTTAAAGATTACCCCACTTTCAAGGGTAGTAAGCTCTGTTTTCATTTTAAAATGCCATTGACTTTGGAAGGTTTAGTTGTTGGTGTCAATTGCTTGACCTCAGTGGATGGGATTGGGAAGACTTAACAGTTAACCAAGCATTTCTGCACACCTGTGGTGGGTGATCAGTTTTTGAGTTAGCAGCAGTGACCACTGTTTAAAAGAATGGCTTGTAGCCAGATGGTGGTGTCACATGCCTTTAATCCCAGGGCTCTGGAGGCAGAGGGGGGCGGGGGATCTCTGTGAGTTTAAAGGCCAGTGGTCTACAGAGCTAGTTCCCGGACACCTAGGGCTGTTATACAGAGAAACCCTGTCTTGAAAAATAAAAACAAAACAAAAGAATGGCTTGCCTCTTGCAGCTTCCTCATAAACTCTTTCTGCCAGAAGTCATTGATCAAATAGCTGTTTTTGCACACCTGTAAAGATACTACAGAGAAGTTGAATTTCCATCCGTGACTTCATTGTGGGCACACTGGTAATCAGTATTTAGGTAAGAGATGTTGTTCAAGTACATCAGAGTTAAGATGAGTACAAGACCAAATTTGACATTAGGTCACTCTCATGGTATGTTGGGGGTTTGAATGCTACTTTTCTGACCTTGAACCTTCTTTGCTCAGCAGTGGCAACATCCCTGTTACTTCAGCCAGTGGTAAAAATTTTATCTGTATTCCTAGATGTCTTGATACAGGCTTATATTTATACAGTACTTATATCAGTCTTATACCATCAAGAAGAAATATTTTCATTTTTGTACCTCTGTTGGCTATATCTGGTAGAATGCATTCCCTTACTGAGCATGGTCATAGTGAGCAGCTCTGGCTGTGGTGTCCAGGTTGTGTTTTGGTATGCTTATCTCAGTACAGTACAAACCTTTAAGTACATCTTCATTAGCAGAAAGTGTGTTTTCTTATTAGCATGCTAGATTTCTAAACACTCCATGATTTTAACTTCCCTTCAGTTAAAACACTGGGATTATACTCCATTTCTACATATTGTAGGATTGGGGATAGTTTTCTTCATTCTCTTTCCTTCAAGCTCCATGTCTCTGGGGCTTGTAATTTTAGGTTTCTAGTGATTGATGCCTCTTTGTTTCCATGGATTTTGCAATTTCAGTACAAACACTGTAAACCACTCATGAAAGCAACAGTTGTGTCAAATTTAAAGGTCCTTTGATGTGGTTATTTGAGTGAAAATGGCTCCATTAGGCTTATAGGGAGTGGCACTATTGGGAGAAGTGGCCTTGTTGGAGGAAGTGTGTCATTGGGGATGGGTTTACAGGTATTAGATGCTCAAGGCAGGACCAGTGGCTCATTCTCTCTTCCTGCTGCCTGCTGATGTGGATGTAGAACCCTTAGCACCTCTCCAGCACCATGTCTACGTGCCACCCTGCTTCCCACCATGACCAGAATGGACTAAACTGAACTATAAGCCAGCCCCAAATAAATAAATAATATATATATATATATATTATATATATATATATATATATTTTTTTTTTTTTTTTTGAATTGCTGTAATCATAGTGGATGTCTCTTCACAGCAACAGAAATCCACGCTAAGATATTTGACTACAACAGCCTTGCTTTCCACTCAGATCTCACACACCTGTTGTGAGTGTTTGGTTTTTCAGGTGCCAAAGAGAGCCAGATTTAGGGCCAGGGGTGGAAGGTGCTGTTTGATCTTTTGGACACTGCAGTTTATGTCAATTGCCAGATAAGACAGACCCTTTCCCTCTGGCTAAAAAGGTATTAGGTGCACTTTTGAATGGAGCCAGTACTTGAAGGATTCGTGAATTTAAATTGGGGCTGATTTCTGGAGGGTGACTATGGAAGGAAAGGAAGAGATTGACTTTTAGCAGTTTTCTTCAAGGAATGGTTTTATTGTAAAATGTTTATACAAAATTTGAAGGTATATAAGAGATAAAACATTTTTCTACCGCTTAGCACTGGCAGTTAGCAAATATACTAAATCCTCCCCCCCTTCCTCCTTCCTTTCCTTCTCTAATATCCCCCCTTCTTATCCCTCCACTCCCTGTCCCTGTCTCCCCTTTTTTCTCCCCCTCTGGTGCTGGGGATCACTGAGCCACACACCAGCAGCCCTGCTTCCAGTCTGTAGTTGATCAGCTTCTTAACTGTTCTTGACTATTATGACTTTGGTGATTGTGAAGACTCTTCCTTGTGAAGAATATATGACTGGTTGTTACTTAGAGTTGGGTTCATCTTAGTGGATTTAATTAACATAAATATGGGAGCCCATGGCTGAAGCCACAAGTTAGAATTCAAAGAGTTCTGGGCCAGAAGTCTTGAAAGCTTGTTCTCAGAAGACAATTCAGTGTTTGTTAAGAACATGACTGAGTATCTTAGCTCTTGTGGGTAGGTAACTGTTATGAATAATTGTATTAATGTAGGTCAGATGATATAACATCTTAGATATGTTCGTAAAATATGGCTAAATTTCTCCTCTCGAGAAAACACAGTATGCAAAGGTGCTTTGCTATATGATGTTGGTTAAAATAAACAGAAAATCTAGCATCACTTAAAAGTATAGAAAAAAGTGTGAGTAGGGAAGCTGGCATGTGGCCTGTGATTTGAAATGTGTTCATTTGGATAAACTTGATGTGGAGAGTTAGGGTCAGATTAATAAGGGAGATAATCTTAGAGGATAGAAGAGCAACTGCTTCTTCTAATGTGGAACATGAAGGCCTTTTGCATGCTTTTGGACCTTGCTGTTCAGCTCTGGGTAGTGCTTGTTAGACTGCAGCATTTGTGTAAGGGGTGGAGTACCACCAGCAGGACATAGTCTGTAGCACTTAACTGAGTTCCCTGAGTTTTGAAAATTGACCTTGGAGGTATATAGGGTCCAGATAGTAGAGAGAAGGGGAAATGTCATCAAACCAGGAAGATTGAAACAAAGAAGGCAACATTGGACGTAGGAGCCAGGTTAGAGGTGGTGCATGTTAGAAATTGGTAATTGTAGCAGGCTTTCTTGGACCATCAGCCACCAAATCATGACACATATACTTACTATTAGTTATAACTGATTAACTTAACCTTGTTTCTAGATAGCCCACCTCCACACACCTTTTAACTTAAACCATTTCTTTTCATCTATGTGCTGCTCTGAGGCTCATTTACCTGATCTACATAGAGCCCTGCTGTCCATCCTGCTTTCCTGCTTCTTTGTGTCTGTCTGTGTGGTCTCGATGGCCAACTGGCTGGCAGCTGGCTGGCTACCTGGCTGTTCAGCTTTTTATTAGAGCAGTCAGGTGCCTTAGGCAGGCAACACATCTATGCATAGTAAACAAATATTCTGTTCCACGACAGGTAACAACACATTGAGGCTATCTGTTCTATGCTTTGTACCAGGATCTTATTATTAGGCATGGCACTTAGGGTTAGTGAAATAGGAACCTGTCCCTCAGGTATTTCATAAAGGTTGATGAGATGGCTCTTGCTCTATATTGACCATGTATATAATGCTGTGGGGAGATAGCTTGTAGACTGTTGGCTTAGGATGCCCCAAGGGGCTTTCTGTTTGAGAAGCTACATCCCTGTTCTCTTATTTGTGATATTTGATATAACAATTCCCAAAGCCTGTGGAAGGAAAAGGTAATGATAAATGATAGCACTAGTAAATAACCTTGAAGAAAATGGCTCAGCCTGAAATGCAGATGCAGTCCAGAGGCCAAAGTGTTCTTTGGACATATTTGTGTGCCCTGTGGTGGGTGTGGAGTATCTGGAGACTTGCCACCTAAGTATGATATTGATTCTGGAGCAATGGGAAGCAGTTTTTGAGATAAGTATTAAATGAACTGAACAGTGGTGGACAATGTTGTTGTTGTCTGGCCATGGTTAAGCCAGTGGCACAGCACAGCAAGTACTCTTGCCACTTGAGAGCAGTTTGAACAATCTGTCCTATGGAAACAAAGACAGAGTACCAGTAGCTCTTCCTTGTGGGACTTAGGCTGCAGGGCTGCTGTGCTCCCTTTTGCTAACCATTCATACTACCACTCTATTTACAAAATATGTTAGTCAGAGTTTTCTAGAGCAGTGGTTTTCAAACTTCCTAATCTTTTGACTCTTTAATACAGTTTTTCACGTCGTGGTGACCACCCCCACCATTATTTTTATTGCTACTTCATAACTGTAGTTTTGCTACTGCTAAGAATTGTAATGTAAATATCTGTTAAGCAGGATATCTGATATGTGACCCCTGTGAAAGGGTTGTTTGACCCTCCCCAAAAGCTTGAGAACCACTGCTCTAGAGGAATAGAACTTATAGAATGTATGTATGTATGTATGTATGTATGTATGTATGTGTGTATGGTCCATCCAGTTTATTAGAATGCCTTTACAGACTATGGTCCAGCTAGTCCAACAATGGCTGTCTACCAGTGGTGTTATGATAAAGTGCGAGGGGAACCTTGGTGGATTCCATGTCAGGTGAAGTTGACCAATGTGGAGGGACAAACATGCCAGGCAGACAGAGCTGAAGTGAGAAGTTTTATTAGAAGAAAAGAGAAAAGCAGTAAAGAGACAGAGAAGACAGAAGAGAAGAGGGAGACAGTAAGTTCTGTCTGCCCCAGGGGAACAGCGGGAAAGAGAGCATAAGTGGGTAGGGAGGGGTCCTTTGCACCTGCCTTCAGACTAGTAGTCATGGAACTCTGGGCTGACCAGAGTGTACTACCTGAGTGCATTCTGTCAGGTGACAGGGGCAGGCCAGCACAATGCCTGAATCCTTACAAGTAGAAGGTCCAAGAATTCAGTGGTTGTTCAGTCCACAAGGCTGGACGTCTCAACTAGTCTTTACTGTGTGCTGAAATCCCAAAGAAGTAATCTCTAATGCTAGTGAAAGAATGCACTTGTCAGTGAGAGCAAGCAGGCAAAGAGAGAGCAAGCCTCCTTCCAGTACCTTTATATAGGCTGCCAGCAGAAGGCTTTTCTCAGATTAAAGGTGAGTCTTCCCACCTCAAAGATCTGGATTAGAAGTGGTTGTTCCCATTTCAAATGATTTAATTAAGAAAGAAAATCCCTCATAGGTGTTCCCAACCATTTGGGTTTTAGTTAATTCTAGATGACCAAACATAGCCATCACAACAAATAGGGCCACAATTAAATAGGAATCAAGCCACTGATTAGAGAGAGGAGAGAACATAGCTGAGCATGGGTGGTTGATTTTCTGGAATAGAATTATTTGGTGTATTACTTTTCTGTTGCGCTGCTAAGATATGACAACCAAAGGCAACCAAAGGAAGAGAGAGTGTATTTAGGCTTTTTGCAGTTGTAGCCCATCATGGTGGAGATGAATGGTAGCAAGTGGCACTCAAGGTGCAGGAGCAGGAAAGCAGAGGGATCATATCTCAACCACATACTGGAAACAGAGTGAATTGGAAGTGGGGTAAGGCATTAAACCCCAAAGCCTGCCCTGTGTTGATGAGCTTCTGGAAAAACTGCACCTCCCCAAAGCTTCTCCAGACAGCACCAACAACTGGGGAGGGAGCAGGTGTTGGAATGTCTGAGACTATAGGAAACATTTGTCATTAAGAGCACCAGGTTTTGTTGTTGAGTATTTACATGTGGAACTGCTGAAGTCTCTCTCTCTCTCTCTCTCTCTCTCTCTCTCTCTCTCTCTCTCTGTCTCTTTCTCTATCCCCCTCTCCCCTCTCTTCTCCCTCCCCCTCCCTCTCCTTGATTGTCAGCTCATAACCTGTAATCCCAGCACTTGGGTGGCCAAGGCAGGAGCATTGCCATGAACTCAAGGTCACACTGGCCTACATAGTGAGTTCAAGGCCAGTCTGGTTTACAGAGTAGAAAATTAAAATTCTTTGTGGAGAAACCAGCCAGCCAACCAACTAAACAAGTAAAAATCCAACTTGATTATTTGGATGCTACTGAGTTGTTCCTATTTCTTCAAGCTGGCGTTTGGAATTGCTCTCCCTGCTGGCAGTGCACCCAGAGACACTTTACATGTACTATGTGTACATTCAGTTGTCTTTCACTAAAAGAGACCTCCAGTTTTTCTCACTTCTGTTGTTAGCAGCTAAAATCTTGTGTGGCCTTTTGTCTTCACTCAATAAACAGCTAGCTACTCGGTGAGTGAACAAGCCACTGTGGTATTTCACAGTATAAGGTGATAGCCTGAGAAGATGAATTGCAGAAAGATTCCTTTTCCAAGCCCTAGAGTCTGTCTTTCTAACTGTTCTCGAACCTTCTCTTTAAAGCCTTTTCTTTTTGAACAATGAAATTATTTTTAATGTTTTAATCTTTTCTAGGTATATAGTTTTAACAAAAGTAAATACCTCATTAGATCAATTTGAGTTACTAGATTGTGTGCTCAGGAAAAAGTACAGAATTTTGTTGGTGCAGGGTGATCTGGAAAAATTTCAGTACCTGGGACTATAAAAGTAATGAACCTATGGAATGAAGCAGTGAGGAGCCTTCCCTTTCCTCTTTTTCTTTTCCTGTTTTTTGAGGCTGGGTCTTGCTATGTTCAAGGCTGTTCTGAATTCCTCCTGCCTCAGCCTGTTAAATGTTGGGATTATAAGCATGTACCACTGTTCCAGCATTTCAGTGAACTTTTGCCAAATGAATGAGTAACTGTTGAGTGTTCTATGCAGACTAAAGAAATGAAGCAATTTTGAAGTCTCAGAAGCTGGGCTCTTTGTATTTATTGGCTGGGATGCAGCTACTTTCTTAATGCCTGAGTTGGAGTAGTCATTACTCTTCTACAAATATGCCCTGAATATCTGGCTGGTAATAATGCATAAGCTATTAAGAGAGTGGGGGCAAGCCACAGTTCATATAATGTTAAGTATATAGATTGTCATTGGCCTTAGACTCCTGGTTTCAGTTTGCTTGCTGTCTTGCATAGCGAAGACATGCCACAAGTTGATAGGTCAGAATGCCTACTGGCTCCTGGTTGGCATGCCCCTTGGTATTGAACTTCTGCCTTTCACTCTGCTCCTCTGTCTTGTGAAAGAAACAGCCAGTTTTGCACTATGTTTCTTTCTCAGTGGTGTGTAAAGTGGAGTTTGTTAGCTCTCCTGGTGGGACTTTCAGCATTCTTTCAAATTTGAGTAGTCTCTCTACTGGAGGAATTTGAAGTTGGACTGGATGAGTTGTTAACACCTTTGTTACTCCTGGTGAAGATGTATACTCACAGCTTGGATGTACATTTAGTTTGCCTGGGGCCAGCATCTAAAGTGAGTGCTTACTGATGGAAGGCACAGCCTTAAGTGACAACCCTCAAGTTGGTTCCTATTAATGTTTTAAAATTATTTTGATGTCATGTGTTGAGGAAGGAATAGGTAGTATTCAGAATATTCTGGGTGACTATCAAGACTAAAATAAAAGCACCATTAAAAAATTCTGTGGGACTACAAAGAAGGCACCGTAGAAGCCTATTAAGTTTACCTGTTGTTGTTAACACAAAAATAATCTGTCAGGAATTCAGTCTTGTATCATGATTCAGGTAGTAATTTGAAAATAGCTTTGAAAAAAAAAAAGATTTACTTGATGATTGTTTTGCCTGCATGATTGTAGGTCTACCACATGAATTCCTGGTGTGTCAGAGGCTAGAAGAAGGCATTGGATCCCCTCAAACTGGAGTTTTGAATGGTTGTGAACTACCATGTGGGTGCTTCGAATCAAACTTGGTTCTTCCGCAAGAACAACAGATGCTCTAAGCCTTATCTCTCCAGTGCCTACACAGAAGTTTTATTTGCTTATTAGTGTTTGGAAGCTAGGAAGTAAGAATATTGTTGAATAATGTTAGACTGAAGGATTTATTTTGTTTTGTTTTAAGGTTGTTTGGTTAATACAGTACCCATGACCATTTAAAAGAAAGGTTTTTTTTTTTCTTTTCATTTTGGATGTCTCAGTGTGTTGCCAGGCTGGCTTTGAACTCCAAGGTGAGTCTGGTGAGCCTCCTTAATTTTGGGGCCATTGTAGTGACCTATCTTGCTATTTATATTGAGATTTTCAGAATGTGTATAACTGTGTTTAAGGACAAAGTCCCATTTTTGTTTTTAGTAACCTGTACATTCACATTAGTGTGTGTGGTTGGTGCTTTACCACATCACATTAGTGGTTCTAGAAAGGATGGAACAACCAATGTTTCTCCAGACACAAAATCTAGGATAAAGATGTGGCTGGCATGTATTAAGCACATCCCAGTTTCTGGGTCCTATTGCATACTTGATCAGATATTTGGATCTTACTATAAACCTCTGAAAGCAGGCAATACTGCAGCCTTGGTGGAGGTGACCCCACAGACAGAACTTCCTTTTTTCACTGGGAGAAAGTGACAGATTTTTCTCTTGATTCCCTAGTTGTTTGTGAAGAATGATGGACTTGGGCTGGTGATATGGTTCAGTAAGTACTTGGGCTTCCTATGCAAGCCTGAGTTTATGAGTTCCATACCAGTGCCCAGGGTAGAAGGAGAGAACCATTCCCCAAAGTTGTTTTCTCACACTCTCCCCCATAGACTACTGTATGTGCACACAAACAAATTGAAACTAAAATTAAAAAAAAAAAGAAGACGACTAGATGAATCTCAAGAAAGACACACAGGTGAAGCAACCTGGCATTGACACAAAGGTATAAAATGTTGAGATACCAGAGCTGCAGAGGAGGAGGAGCTGGAGGTGGGCCAGGGATGTGATTGTCTTCATGTGGACTCCCTGTCATAGTCTGTCACCAGGGAATCTGGTTGACATTGAAAATGGAGATGAGCTTTGGCGTAAGCTCCTGAGGTACATCACATTGTCCATCAAGAATGTCTGTCTCTTCAGTCTGTCTTTCTGAGATTTTGGGACCAGAAGTTAACAGTGAAGGAAGACCTAACTGTTCTCATCTGCCTTGATTTCCTGAAGTGGCCTTTCAAGCCATTCCCTTTAACTATGGGGAACAGAGGGGGCTGGAGAGATGGCTCAGGTGTTCAGGATCCTTGCTGCTCCTGGGTTCTGTTCTTAACACTCAGAATAAATAGCTTATAATGACTTACTACAGTGCCAGGGAATTGAGCACTCTGGCCTACTTGGAGACCTGCACAGACTGTGGTGTGCATGCACTCTGCGTGCACTGGCAGATGGCTCACACTAGTCGCTACAACCCACATGGTAGAAGGACAAAACTGCTGCAAGTTGTCCTCTGACCTCTATGAATAGTACCTTCTCCAGCCCTAAAAAAACCCTCCTCTGACCCTACAAAAAACAAAAACCAACAGCAGTGAAACTCAGTCGTTTAGAAAGCCTGGCTCTAAAAATAAGTTTTCAGTGCTCCAGGGGCCCAGCAGGACCTTGTCTCCCAGTGACCTGAGGCTGTTGGTGTTACTTGTTTGAACTCTCCACTGACTGCTCTGACCTGAAGAATTAAGCCATAGAACCACAAGAGCAAAATATGGGAAATACCTTTGAAGAATAATGGTTATGTGTGTGTTTGTAGCATGAACTTGTACGATACTGTGCATTTAAGATGTGGAGGCCTGTTATGATAATGTAAGTTCAGGTGATACAATATTTCAGAGCTAAGGATGGTTATTTATTAAATGGGCATAACTGTCATTCTTTACTCTTAGAACAGAAATACACTTCTAGCTTTGTAAAATTCAGATACTGTTTGCATTTGTAGAATTTATCTTAATCTCATTTTTCTTGTGAGGGTGTTAAGACATCCCCCAGTATTATCACCATTAATCTCCTCCCTCCCCCTTCCTCCCTCCCCCTTCCCCCCCTTGTAACGGTAACTCCTTCCACCATCCCGAGTTCTGCTGCCACGTTAGGGCCCCCAAATAACACACAGCTACATATATATGTATATATGTATATACATAATGTATAATATACATTGTATATTAGCTACAATGCTGCTGGCCAATGACTAGGATTTCTTATTTGCTAGCTCAGTTTTAATTATTAACAATAACTATTAATCTATATATTTTATAAAAACTTACTGAGGACACCAGCGGCATGCATCCTCTCTTCCTGGGATCACATCTCGACTCCTCTTTACTACATTTCCCAGAATCGGTCTTCTCTCCTAGCCCCGCCTATCTTGCTTCCCTATTGGCCAACATTAACCAATAAGACAAACATATACACAGAAGGGCCTCCCCCATCACTCCTTTTCTTTTTATGTTTGAGGAGAGGATGGCATTTAAACTACTAACGCTTCACCGGAGGATACAGGAGTGTATGTTATCAGAAGGTTACGAAGTAGTACGTCTCAGGTGACTTTCAGTAGATAAGACAGTCATGAAATGACTAGCTACAGTGGTGGAAAGTTAGGTACAGTGTGGGTCACCTAACAGCCAAGGGATGCAACATGTCCAACTAGAGACACACATGAAGAAGCACATAGAAGTGCAAGGTGATCAGGGCTTGCTTGCTTAGCTGTAGGAGATAGGGGAGGGAAAAGCTGTATTTACAGCTGGTGTAAGTGGGGTGAGAGGTGAATTAAATTTATACACTGGTAAGTGTGAGATACTTTGGGAAATAACTGAAGGGGGAAAAGAATCTTATTTACTTCAAGTAATGATACTTCGAAGTAAATTGAGAGGCAGTTTTAAGTTTTTGATTCTTAGTGTAGTTATATTGTTTGAAAATTGACTACTGCTGCTGGAGGCACAGTAGTTTAAGTAGTAAGTGCTGACAGCGTGTCTGTATCCCCTCCAGCAGGGGATGGAGGAGATGCCTGAACCTGTATCAGCTAGGAAGAGCAGGGGACCTATTTGTGTATACTTTGCTTTTGCTTTGAACAGAATTGAGATTACATTAATAATAGCACCTGAACTATTGTAACTAAATGAGTGGTTAAACATTATCATAAACAAGAAACCCACTGCTGACTGTTGCTTCAAAATTTAAAAAACATTGGTACCTATTACACAATTTTGGAGGAATGCCTCTTACAAATAATTTGGCTTTTAGACTTTATCAGGGCTGCAGAAGTGAAGCACCCTGAGATGTTTGGAAGGGAGGTGGCCGAGCAGACAGGAGAAGTTGGACATGTTTCTCTCTCTTGGGCTGGGTAACTCTGCACAGAAGCACAGCTCTCACCCTAAGGAGGTAAGAGATACATTACTCTAGAGACAAATAAGAGTTACCATGTTCCAATGTGCTGACAGTTGCAGGAAGTTTTCATAGTAACAGAACAAAGACAGTTATAAATCAAGGCATCTTTCAAATATATTGGTAGAAACATCAAATGGGGTGGATTATAGCAAAGAGGAATGTAAAGGAATAAGTAGCCACATATTTGAATATGAATAGTGCTTTTCAAGTCTTACTGGTAAACTTGAAAAGAAAGGATTATGTATTCTAAAATCCCAAATGTCTTTAGAATTCAGATTGTATAAATTAAACCAAACTTTGACATGAATTCCCTGATTTTTATCTGTCAGTTTTTTGGTTTTTGTTTTTTTAAACAGGTAAGGCAACAGTATTTCAGAAATGAAATGCTGTGTAAAATAGAAGCTCAGAAGTATCCAGAAGGCTGAGCAAGGTGAATGGCAAAGTATGTTACTTGTAGGAGGTGAATCAGTTCTATGGTTTCTGCTGAAGAGTGTGCAAGATCCTCTCTGACTCAGTTCTACCTGGGACAATACCGTCTCAGCTCTCCTTCCCTCACTAAAGCGATACATTCAAATCTGTGCAATCATTTTTAGGTCAGAGTGGATGATCTGACCTCCCACTGCCTACCCACTGTGATCTTGGTCTTGGATCTTCTCTGAGCCTCAGTGAACTTGGTTTTGAAATTGGTACAGAGATATTGTAATAATTGTCTGATATTTAAATGATAAAATCTCCAGTATAGAGTATTCATTTTGTCATCCTAGGAACAACAGTCCTCAGTCCTTCCATCCACTAAGAGTCCAAGGATCAAATTGAGGTTGTCAGACTTGGCAGCAAGTATCTTCACTAGATGAGTCAAGGTGTTTGTAAGCTTGGTGTGTGTAAGCTTGTGGTGTGAATGCGAGCAAGCATGCATGTGTAATGCATGTACACCAGATCATCGTGGAACTAGATTTACAAGCATTGTCTGATGCCCAGTGTGGGTACTGGCAATTGAACTCTGGTACTCTGCAAGAGCAAATGTTCTTAACAATGAATAGTTTTTCTAGCCAAAAGTTTATGGTTGCTAAACCATGGTAACTTCTATACCTCCTGTAAGTTCCTTCTCCCTTATTAAACCTGTGAGGTTACAAGTTCACAGTGGTGGGCTGGAGAGATGGCTCAGCCGTTAAAGGCTAGGTTCACAAGTTCAAAGTGGCTGTAGGTATGGGTCTAAGGACAGTAACCCTGGAACTCAAATCTGGGGCTACTCTGCCAGCCTTGTCCTGCCCATGCCCTTCTCTGTAGTGGGTGCTAGCTGTGGCTTATGCAGAGTGTGTGTGTTCTGAGATTGGATCATTTCCAGAATCTCTTTTTTGGTTTTTCGAGACAGGGTTTCTCTGTATTGCTTTGCAGATTGTCCTAGAACTCGCTCTGTAGACCAGGCTGGCCTTGAACTCACAGAGATCTGCCCATCTCTGCCTCCTGAGTACTGGAATTAAAGGCGTGCACCACCAATGCCTGGCTGTTCTTTTTTTTATTACTAAGATCCATCTGGTCTCCTGTCTGAGCCCTGCCCCCATCTCCCAGTTGTGTGGTAGGAGTGGCTGAGGTACTTACTTATTCCAGAGAATTTACTATTGAAAGAAGTCCAGCCAGTCTCCCTGGGATCCCAGAGTTTCACACTTCTCAAGCAGGTCTCCCTTCCTTCTCTTCATCTTCTTCTAATGAATATTGGGACACAGTTGGGGGAATCCCATAGAAGGTGGTCAAGGCCATGGAGGGGGTTGTTCCACATTCGAAAGAGCTTTGGCTGTCTTAATTTTTCCACTGAAATATTTTAAAAGTAATGATGACAGATATAAATGTCAGTCTGTGGATGCTGCAAGCACCTGTAGCTATTAAAAAAGTTTACTGTCTAAACTGTATTAGAGTTTATGTGACTACATATTTATTCTCTTTCAGTTACCTTTTCCTGATTCACAGTAGTACATCTTGGGAAAAAAATTGGGAATCTTTATGAACCACGTAAATGACTCTGGTAGTAAATGGGATTCTTGACAGCCTGAGTTGAGTTCTGGGAGCCCACACTGGAAGAGAGAACCAACTCCTAAAAGTTGTTATTTTAACCTCCAAACATGTACCATAGCATGAGTGGGCATATGCCCTTGACATACCCACATCATATACACACTAATAATTAAATTTAAATCGAACATATTATGAACAATTAAGAAAAAACAGTTCTGATTTGTGTTTCTCATTAGCATTTGATAACATCTACGATACTCCATAATATATAGTACTAGGTAGGTAGGTAGGTCTTTATGTTGCAATGCCTAGTATCTCTCTTAGGAATTGCAGTTTTATAATATGTAGGAAATGAAAGGTTTCAACAGGTATTTCAGAGAAAGAAATTAGAGTGCTTGAAACAGAAATAACCCATTTTGTGAACATTAACATTTCTGGTCTGATTCTACCCGAGTTGGAGTTAACGCTAGCCCAAGGCATTAACATGGATTCCAGGCTGGATTGCCTCCATGCATGGAAGAGTGAAGCCACTTTCCAGGGCCCTAGTGCTCTTCAGAGGCTGTTAGTGTTAAAGCAGAGGAACTTCTGCTCCCTGCCTTTAAAGTCTGTCCTTAAAAAGCCCCATTGACTTTAACTTCTTCCCACCTTGTCCTTGCTGCATGTCCTGCTGAGGTAAGCACCCCTGTGATGCTAAGTGCATCTCCCCAAGCCTCCCAGACAGGTGGGGGAGCCCTGTGCTTGCCACTCCATTCACTGTGGAGCACTTTCTGCTCCAATGAGTAGGGGAAGGGGAACCTTCCCTTAACTTCTGCTAAAGAATATACTCATCACAGAAGCTCAGGTTTTCTGTGTTTCTTAATGTAGATTAAAATGGTTCATGTTGTGCTTCCCTTTATGCCTCTTGTTAAAAAATCTCCATGGTAGCTTGCTTGTTTTGTGCTCTTCTGTGGCCTCTGTGTAAGGTCCTTATTACTCCTTTGTAATTGATTTTTGGAAAGACACTGAGTTTTTCTGGTTCCTCATCATTAGTCTTGAAACAAGATGAATGTATCTGGCAGTTCAGTCTTGGTGTAGTTCGCTCTAGTATTCAGCACCACTTACTGTGCAGTCTAATACTGAAAGAAGCCATCCCTCTGTGCCACTTCCAACAGGATAATAATTAGAATAACAAGGTCCTCCTCCCTCCTCCCAGCCTTACAACCAATGGTTCACCACTCCTCCAGTGTCAGTTGGAGAGGCTCTGAAGCTCAAGTGATGTACCGGTCTTAGCTAGTGCAGTGGTTCTCAACCTTCCTCATGCTGCAACCCTTTGGACAGTTCCTCATGTTGTGATGACCCCAACCATAAAATTATTTTGTTGTAGTTCATAACTAATTTTGCTACTATGAGACTCAACTCCCAAAGGAGTTGCATCTCACAGGTTGAGGAATGCTGCCCTAGAGGCATTACCTGGTGAGTGTAAATGGAGTTCTTAGTCTAGATAAAAAGCCAGAGTCAGATATAGAGATCAGAGAGAAGGGACAAGCTACCGCACACTGCACACCTTACCTCCTTATCTCTCTGCTTATATCCTGTTTCTGTCCAGCTACATCGCTTCCTGTTTGTACAGACCTCCAGATCTCTGTGGCTAGCTAGTGGCAAGCTCCATTCTCTGACCACCCAGACAGGCTTTATTTGTACAAGTAAGATATCACCACAAGTGAGGACCCAGGAGGTGTAGGTTTAAGTCTGGGGAGGCATTTTCATAATAATTATCAGTCATAGAGCATTCATGGATGTGCTCTTGTCTTTTCTCCTCAAAGTAAGTTGCTCACCTGTGTTGTGCTGTTGTGCTCTCTTCAGCTGTTTAAAGTCTTGATACTATAGCTCAGCTACCCAACATTTTGGAAGAGTATGATGTAGTAGGATTAAGGGAAGTTGTCAGCTCTTCTGCTTCCCATGGCAGTGTACCCGAAGTTTTTTAGGCAGCAGAGGTGTCATTTCTCCTGTCAGCTTTTAGATACTTGTACAGTCTCTGTAGCTTCCCCTTTCTGGCTGTTTATTCCCTAAACTATTGTTTGTTTGTTTATTGGTTTGTTTTGAAGGCATAGTCCATATTGACTCTCTGCTGTTCCTAAATTTGAATTTGAGCAGTTGAATTTTGAAATATTTGATAACTCTTTGCCTTATCTTTGATCAGTAGTTTATTTTTATGTTTAATGAAAAAGTCCAACTGCATTATGCACCAGTGAGACTAACTCAGCCGAAGGTAGTAATTGGGTGCTTAGGCATCTTTGTATGGATATGTGGTCTTGAAAGTCACTCAGTGTTAGAAAATTTAAGGTCATAATACACAACTCTTTGGCTCCAGTTTCCCCAAGCAACTTGAAAAATAATGGAAAGCAAAAGCAAGTACAAGTGCTCATGGAGGCCCCTTGACTTCAGCTGAGCCTAGGCTGGTTCATCAAGATCTTCCTGCAAGGGGAGCTACCCCACCTCATCCTCTGGTGTCTGCCAAGCACAGGCATTTGCATGTCTGTGACTATCAACTCAGACACAGTGTACAGTGTTTCAAAGACTTTCTTCTCCATGCTGTAGGGTTGTCAGGGATTGCCTTGCCGAGGAAGGTAATGGATAAGTTTTTTTGTAAACTCAAGAAATGAGGACAGGCCAATTGAAACTGATTTACATACATAGCTACCTTTAAAAGTCACCCCATTTGGAGTTCGTCCATTTATCATGCTGCAAATCATGCACTAGGGGATTCACTGGGAATTCTGTGACAATTTCCCCCAGGAGTTCATTTAATAAAGGGGAAGATTCTCCTTTTTATTTATGGCTTGATATTGGACCTCAGCTGTATATGCTAGGCTACATCCATGTAATAAAGATCTTATTAACACAATCAGCTCTGGTAAGATTTTAATTTATCATCAATTTTAAATGTTACTTCCAAATTCTCCACACAAAATGAAAATTCATTGCTCTCTTGTTTGTTAAGTACTCAGATGCCTTTTCTTGTACTTGTCATAGGCAACTGGACTTTAGATTATGTTGCTCCCTGTAAAGTAAATGTTTGCAGTGTTTGCACTTTTCCTGGGGGGAGAAGCCAGATTTTCTACTGCTTTTTCAAAGATGTTGATGAGTCCAATAAATTTATTGTTACAAACCAGTCAAGATATAGTTTGTCATTTCACAGATTTTTTTTTTTTTTAAACATGTAAGACAAGCTTAATTATGTGTTGGTGGAATCATTTGCTTGGAAGATGTTTGCTTAGTCCAATGTCTGTGCAAAAGACCTTTTCTAACATTAATGCTTTATTCACTTTAGTAAAATGTTTACAAAGGTAAACTATTTTGTTTGGAGACTGAATGAACTTAAATTTAGCAGTTCACGATGTTAGCTTTGTAATGATATTCATGAGTGCACTTGAGTTTTCTGTTAGTGGAATGTCAGTCTATCCCTGCCACCTCCTGGAAGTGGTGTGAAAAGTCTGTCTTCATCAGAATAGCAGGCAGCCATTTCCTCTTCACTCCTTGTGGCTGATCTGTGCTTCAGTTCTCTAATCAAGAGTACTCATCAGTGGTCTGTGCTATTGTAACCTTTGATCTCAAGAACTACATATTTTCCAGGTACTATTCTTAGGTTTATAGAAGAACAGCAAGATGAGCAAATGGGCCCTGGTTTGCAGAAACGGCTGGGAACTCATGCTTTACAGCTGTAGAAAGAGAGATTTGCTGAGAGAGAGCCCCTTCCCCCAGTATGATAGGAGTTAAACCCCAGAGGAAAGGAAAGATTGGGCTAGGTTTGAGGACAGAACCTTTGCAGAGGTCTGAAGGTCAAGGGAGAGGAGAAGTTGGCGTTGAAACCACAGTTGTAATGAAGGTTATAGTCATAGATCTGGCGGATTACACATTAGAAGCCATCTGGGCTTCAGAGTAAGACCATTTTTCTTTTCCAGAAAACAAAAGGAAATTAAAAGGCAGATGTACAGGGTGCAGCATCATTACAACTTGAATTACTTGTCTTGGTTTAATTTCATTTTCCTGTGATTAAAGTATACCTGTAATGGTCATAATTTCCCTGCAAGTTTGTATCTGTGTCTTACACGATTGATTTTACTTTCCCGTGATTTGCTTCTTAAATGTGCTGCATAGCAGCTGGGTGGCCACAGGTAAATCTGTTGACTTGTCTCAGAAAACACCTGAACTGGAGAGTAGTGTGGCCCTCCAAGTGTTTCTAATATTCCTGTGTTTAGGTTCAATTGTCTGCACACAGCTGTCTCTCACATCCTGCTGTTTAGTAAAGATAGCTTGTGCTTGATATTGTAGAACCAGATATTTACTTAAAGTGGTATTTACCTTAAAGAGCTGTAGTATAAGGAAAAGTTAAATAAAACTAAAGGATATTGAGGAGAAATAATTAGTAGAACTTGTGTATTTAATCATCAGTAGGGCGTGTTGAGGAAAATTCTCACTGACTCCAAGAAAGTAAAAGAGCCCTAGAGAGAAGGAAACTAGCTTGAATGAGCTGATTCAGTATTTTCCCCAAGTAATGTGTGGTATTTCATATGTGTGGCTAGGTGCACAAGATCAAGGTGTCCATAGGTGGAAATCCTCATTAGCTTATTGACATGTTAGGTAACAACACTTGCTTCTGATAACTTGAAAAAGGGCTCTGGTCTGCACTGCAGCTGGCTCTGATGGAAGAGTCATTTATAATAATAGACCACAGTGTTATGGGGTGGTGGCGTGGAGAATATGATACTCTCCCTTTTTGTCATTTCATTTTCCAGAATCTCCATGGATTTCAGTGATCACCATGGCATCATTTGTTTGCTTAGATGGATTTTTGGATTATAGTATCTACTTTTTAACTGACTTTTACAAGAAGGTTCTTAACAAAGAAACTGCATATTGAAACAAAAACAGGGCAAGCTGATAGAGCTGTACTTAGAAACTAAATGAATACCCACCTGCTATGTATGATCTAGTCAGTGTAGATATCTGAGATTAAAGATTTTCAAGGAAGACCTGATACACATTCCTTTCGATACTGACTCTCAGTCTAAGAGAAAGCTGTGCCTTAAGTTTTCTTTTAAAATTTGTTATTGAGACAGGATATCAATAATACATAACTCTGGCTGTTCTGGAACTCATTCTGTAGACCAGGCTGGCTCAAACTTACAGAGAGATCCCCTCGCTTCTGCCTCCTAAGTGCTGGGATTCCAGGCATGCACCACCAATGCCTGGTTTAAAATATTTCTTATTGATGACAAAAAAGTCATTGATTAAGAAAACATATAAAAAGGTCACAATGTTAAAGCAACAGTTAGAAAATTTGTATGCCATTTGTCTTATCTCTTCTGTGTATTTTGAAATACACATAATTTAGCAATATACTAATTGTATATAAATAAATAGAAAGCATGTATGGCAACGCAAAACCTTTTTTTCCTGATAAGATCGACATTCTGATAATAGATAGCTCAGAATTAATAAAAACTGGATGAGGGAGATAGAAGAGGTTTTCTTTTCCCACCACCCACATTGGCAGCTCAAGGAAGACTTCATGTAACTTCAACTCCAGGGAATCCAGTGCCCTCTTCTGGTCCCTGAAGGCACTAACACATACATAACAGGCACACAGACGTACACATGCATGCATAAATAATTTTTAAAAAATCCTTTTTAAAAGTTCACACTTTACTATATAATAAAGTTAACGGTATTAATTGTGAGTAACCCTAAGGTAAGCAGAGTTTGGTGGCATCTAGGTTTTGTTTTGACTCAGTCGTTTGTGTATAAGAATGTTTCCCAGTGTATCCTAGCTCCTCATATCTAAACCCAGTGTCTCATATAAAACATCTTCTAGCTGTATTTCCATGACATAGCTTAAAGAACTGGAGGCCAGTGGAGAGATGTGTGTTGGCAAACCCTTCTGTAACTCAGTGTATGGTATCTAATGTTAACTTGAATTCCTGGGTCTCTAGGAAGTGTGGTCATGCACTAGGATATCTGGGTGCTCAGTGAAAAGTAAAACCAGAGGAACAAACCTATGGGGACTTGAGGATTTTATGGTTATTCAGGTATTGATTAGTGAGCTCTATTATTGATGTGCTTAAACTTGAATTTCTGCTGTGAGGCACATTCCAAGCATACCTGTTAATCTACTTTGCACCGATGATCAATGTTAGCTCTTAGATCCTGAGTGTCACCTCTTAGATGTGTCATATGAAACATAGCTTTCATCTTGCAGAATTTCCATGGATTTGATGTGCTGTGATTCACTCATTGAGAAAAGTAGAGGTAAAGCCCTTTTTTCTAAAGTCTGAGATTAATACCTGCCATGTTGTGATTAAAATAATTTCAAATCCAATTAGATATGTTTCTCACAAATCAAAATATATAGAATGCATGACCATGGCTTATGGTCGTGTCTGATGAACAGTCCACTGAACCCTAGTGCATTTATGCTCTCCAAGATTGAGCTGAATAGGGAGGGGGTCATGCGTGACCTTCCTCCGATGCTAACTGCATTAGCCTCTCAGGAATGTAGGTACTCAGTTTTTGCTGCTGTTCATGACATTGCTATCCTGGGGAGAGTCTCTGTGGTGGATGCCAAAGTGAGTATTTGAACATGCAAGGTTTGGTATGGAAAATCTTAAATTGAATTTGGGGACACTGAAACTGTTTTCCTTTTTCTTAGCCTCAGCAACTTGAGTTTGGTGGTCAGATATCCAGTTGTACATCCTCCCATCAATGCACTGCCAATGGTAAGATGCCTCCCTTTTCCTTTTGTCCTGTGTCAGTGATTCATAGCTGTACTTGCTCTTGCTTTAAAGAGACTTTTGAGAAATAGAAATTTCTCAACAATCTGAGATGACTTAGAATTTTTAGCAAAAGGAACCCTACTTTGAAGATTCTCATTTTTCTGTAATTTTATGGTTATTGCTGTGATGAGATACCTTGACCAAGAAATATTACCAAGAGGAAAACATGTATGGGGACTTACAGTTCCACAGGGTTAGAGTCCATAACCATCAAGGCAGGGAGCATGGTGGCTGGCAGGTAGGCAGGCAGGCAGGCATGGGGCTGGAGCAGTGGCCAAGAGCTTATATATTGAAACAGCAATCATAAGGCAGAGAGGGCTAACTGGGAATGGTGTGGTCTTTTGAAACCTCATAGTCCACTTCCAGTGATGCATCTTTTCCAACAAAGGCCACACCTTGTTAAAAATATGATATTGTTAGTAATTGTTCCTATATTTTTGTCTCTCATTTTGGTTAATTTTAGGGCATTTTGCTTATTCTGATGTTGCTAGTTAACATTCAGTTAAATATATAAGATTTTACATTTTTATTTAGTTGATAACTCTAGGGAGAGATGTTTTTACCTCTTTTTAAAAAAAATTTAAAATAAAAACAATCTTATTTTACATACCATTTCCAGTTCCCTCTTCCTCCTCTCCTCCCATGCTCCCCACCAACCCCCCATCTCCTCCTCAGGGAGGGTGAGGCCTGTTGTGGTGTGGGGGGGTCATCAAAGCCTGTCACATCATTTGGGACGGGGTCTGGACGCTCTCCCATTTTTACCTCTTTAGAAACGTCTTTCACTTTGGATTATAAACCTCAGCTGTCTGTAATAATGACTACACTTCTGAATGTACCAGGGCTCTCTGACTTTTGGCAGTGTTTGATGACTTGTGAAAACTTGGTAGAACAGTTATATTAAATTCTTAAGACTTATTCAAATTATAGACTTACAAACTAGAGCTCAGAATGATTATTCTCCTACTTTAATATTGTTTTGTGTTTGGGGGATAAGTAAATAGTAGATAGAGTGAATGTTTTTTTTCTGGTCTTTGACACTGAACCTAGGACTTTGAACTGGACACTCCCTGAACTCAACTGAACAACTATCTTCTGTGTGAATCTTCTACATGAAAACATTTTCCTAGCACATTACCAAGCATTATCATGATTTTTTCTTCTTTTTTTTTTTGGTTTATCAAATTTCAGTTTCAACATTAAGTTATGGAACTGTAGAAACTAAGGGTTATAGAGTTGGATGAGAATTAGTAGATGTATCAGCCTGAAGTAAAAGGAATTAGAAGTTATAAAGAACCAGAGTAACCGAGTAGGGCGACTAAAAGTAGTGACAGCAGGGGTTCCCCAAGATGCTTGCACGCTGGTTAAAAGCAAGGTTCCCTTGTCTCATGTGTCTTAGCTTAGAATTTTTTTTTTAATTATAAAAAAGTATTATTTGACAATTTAGTTTGTGTGTATAATGCATTTTGACATATTTTCCATCCCCCCCCCCCTTAACCCCCTTCCATTCCCTCTGGAATTTCCCTTCTTCCTAACACTCCCTCTTTTGGAGGGGGCAGGCTTTTCTTCTTTTTCTTGGCTGGCCTAGAACTCATAGAGATCAGCCTGCCTCTGCCTGTGCCTCTGCCTCCTGAGTCCTGGGATTGAAGGCATGGGCTACCATGTTAACAACCATGGGCTTAATCATGGTAAATCTTGATGAGTGGTTGTAGGGTTTTTTGCTGAAGCAGTGACAGCTTATCAGTAACTACACTTCTGAAGAGAAAGGAACCCCCCACCCCCACACTCCCCCCAGGAGCCATTTACCACCCTTCTATCATTTACTGGCAACTTCTGAACATTTTCTTCCACAAGTGACTCAGGAACCAGTTTTCTTTCTCTGTGGTTTCTGAAGTGTGGCAAGTGCCCTTACCTTCTGGGACACCTCATCATCCTTCTAGATTCTTACTAGAGAAAGAACCTGGTCCTTTCTGTCCTCCTGTCCTTTCTGCTCCCTGCCTAAGGCATGAGCTTTTGCTTGGAGGAGACTGCTTGTTTTACTTGCATCTCTCATTCTGGGTGTTGGAGTCTTCACTTGTGGCAGTAGGGTGCTGTCTCTCTCTCTCTCGCTCTCTCTCTCTTTTTTTTTTTTAAGATTTTATTTATTATGTATACACCATTCTGCCTCCATGTATGCCTGCGCACCAGAAGAGGGCACCAGATCTCATTACAGATGGTTGTGAACCACCATGTGGTTGCTGGGAATTGAACTCATAACCTCTAGAAGAGCCATCTCTCCAGCCCCCTGTCTCTGTCTTAAGACCCTCCTTCCTTTGGAGTCGGCCACCATGTAGACTGTATTACGGGTTTTGTGTTTGAATTGTCTAGCCTCTTAAAATGGGCTTCACATGACCAGGACCTACAGTATTTTCCTGGGCAAGTTGTTTTATATTCTTTCTGGAATTCTCATCAAGTTATCAGGACTCATTGGCCAACAGGTTATATGATTATTTTGACATTTTTTTTTTAAAAAAGTTTCAAACATGTATTAGAAAAAATCGTAGCTCCCTTTCCTACCCATGGCCTTTGTTACAGATCTTCCTTCTGACCAATTGTTGCCTGCTGTTCCTGCCCCCTGATTGATTATTATGCTCATTAACATAACATTTTATTCTAAATATTTCAATATTAGAAGTTAAAGACTACTATATAATCATAAAACCATTCTTCTGCCTTAAACCGGCTTTGATTTCTTTGGGTGGGAGAAGGAATATAAGTATATATTTATACTTGAAACCACATAACAGGTTCTTTCTGCACCATTGTTAATGTGCCAGCAGTTGCTGATTATTTGTAGCAGTTCATCTGCAGCTCTTTCATTTCCTTTTTCTCTGGATTTGAGTACCTTAGAGTCCTCCTGGAAGCAACATTCTAACAATACTTGTTCTGATTGTCTCTTTTAGTTTCCATATATGGTGTCTTAAAGTCCATCATATTGTAGCTGATGGCACTGTTTCCTCTCCCTCCCTCCCTCTTTTTTTTTTTTTTTTGGTTTTGGTTTTGGTATCATTTAGCCCTGGCAGGCTTGATGCTTGCCATGCAGATGAGGCTAGCATTGAACTCACTAAGATCCTGCCTGCCTGCCTCGGCCTCTTGCATGCTGGGATTAAAAGCATTTATCACCATGCCTGGGCTATTTCCTGCTTTTCAGAGGCTGACTAGCACACCATTTTATGCACATAGTGTATTACCTTTCTCGGCTTATTGCTTTGCTTTGTGAACATTTGGATTGCTTCTCTTTTATTTTTTCCTTGGTAGACTTATCTGAGATCCTGGTTTTAGATTTTAAGTTCTTTTTTGGAATTTAGAGTAGGCCTTTGGTATTTTAATTTTACTCTTTTGAAAATTTCCATACCTTGTTCCAGATGTTAGTTATCTAATAGATGTAAGATGTTGACAATCTTTAATAGTCATTAAGTTTCTTGAACTTCTCTTAAGTATGTTTTCATAGAACAGGAACAAGATACCAAGTTGCTGTGCAGCTTACTTAACTATACCTTTCTATCTGTAAAGTTTCCCTGACTGTTTTGTTAATTGTGTCTCGTTAAGGAAATACTCATTTTTTTCCCTTGTATTTTCTGCAAATCTGAAGCTAGGTCTAAGGGTTTGATCTAATTTTGCTGTCACTTCTCATTATCTGGAAGGTTAGGGAAGCAGAATTATCTGTAAACTTTACTAGTTCATCCTTGACGAAGCATCTAGTAGTTGAGAATAATCATTGGTTATCATGGTCTAGATTGGAAGTTCATTATTCCATGAGTGTGCACAAACATTAATGTTCTAGCCTGTAGTGTTTCTGTAAAGAAAACCTCTCCCAGGCCTCACTGCCCTAGGTCAAATACTGACTTGTTTTCCATGTTCCTAGAAGATAGGGTTTGTTGAAATGTTATTGTGAGCTTGTGGATTTGAACATTTGACATATTTTTTGCTTTGTGGTTTTATTCTTATTGATGTGAGATTTTCTTGGCAAAAGGAGCCTTTTCAAGTCGACTTTGCAGTCTTTGAAGTGACTATAGTAGACTTTGATAAGAGCCCATGCTATCTGATAACAAGATTTTACTAACGTTGTCTTCTGCCCCTATTCCCCAAGTCAACTCTGTGTCTAAGAATTCCTGATTGTTTTAAGGACAATATTGAACTGAGACCACAGTATTTGGCTCATGATATGGGTTGATTCTGGTTAGGGGAAGCTGTGTGTGTGTGTGTTATTAAATTAAGCCTTTTATTTTTAAAATACAAATCCTTAGCCAGTATTTTCATGATGAAAAATACCTGTTAATGATGTTAACATAAACTTGATTATTTTTGTGCTTATGTATGTAATATATGTAATAAATTACAAAATATTTAAAAATAAACACATCTTAAGAAAAAAATTCACCAATATGTTACATATTAGTAGTCATATTAATTATATCTAATGTTAATTATAGTAATTGCTATACTGGTTGCTTATTAATAACGTAACTATATGACATAATTATTGTTAAAGACCATATTAATTTTTATCCCATATTTTAATATTTAATGGTGAATAATAAAGCAATTCTATAATAAACTGACATGTAATTAAATATAGTTAACATAGGATTTGGTTCTTTGAGACAGTCTCCTGTCTGTCTGTCTGTCTGTCTGTCTGTCTGTCTGTCTGTCTGTCTGTCCTATCTATCTATCTATCTATCTATCTATCTATCTATCTATCTATCTCCCGCTGACCTTCAATTCAGTTTTCCTTTCTCAGCGTCTTAAATGCTGAGGTTACAGTATGCCACCCTGGCCCTCCTGGCTGTTCATGTTGATATTTTCTTATGCACAGCTGGGCTAGTGCTCCTCTGATCTGGAAACAATTGGGTGCTGTGTTTGTTTTTCTCCTCCGCCACAGCCCACTGGTTTACCATTTTGTTTAATGTGTTTTGAAATTTTTTTTGTGTGTGGTGGAGAGTGTCTCACTTTAAAATTCATCCTGGTGATCTTGACCTCACCAGCCTGACCTGACACCAATGAGGAGCTTCCTGGGCTTCTTAGTGCTGGGATGACAGATGTGATGCCCACATTTGTCGAAATATTTAGGCAATCCTTGTGTGAGCCCCACTCCCTGACTTGGCATTTGGTTGGTTACTTTTGCTTTACTTCTAGTATATTGATTTTTTTTCTTTAATTAGGCATGGATACCACTTCATGGTGTGTTATTCTTGCCTTCTTTCCCTGTAAGAGCTTTATTTTTTCTTCTCTCTCTCTCTCTCTCTCTCTCTCTCTCTCTCTCTCTCTCTCTCTCTCTCTCTCTCTCTTTTCTGTGGCTTTGGAGGCTGTCCTGGAACTAGCTCTTGTAGACCAGGCTAGTCTCGAACTCACAGAGATCTACCTGCCTCTGCCTTCCGAGAGCTGAGATTAAAGGTGTGTGCCACCACTGCCCACTTGTAAGTGCTTAAAAAGAAAGCAAACAACATAAAGCATACACTTTGTTGTCTAGTTTTTAAAGTGTAGGTATAGGACCTAAAGAGGTAGATAGTCAAGTGATTAAGAGCCCTTGCTGCTCTTCCAGAGGACTTGGGTTTAGTTCCCAGTATCCACAAGGTGATTCACAACAGTCCTGGGGGAATCTCACAATCTCTTCTGGCCTCCTTGGATACTGGGCACACACTTGGCACACAGACCACCCATACACATAAGTAAATAAACTTTTAAGTAGGTATACATATGTGTACAATGGGAATTTTGGAGAGCACCTTTTAATCAGATGAGACTGTTATTGTGCTTCTCATTGGCGTCTCTGCCAGATGTCAAGATATTAAGACTGCACATCTTTTTCTCTAAGTATTCCAAGAGCAATTCTTGCTTCACAGACAAGTTTGTCAACCATTCTGCAGTCATCCCACAGCATGCAAAATGTAATTTCATTTCATTTAACAAGACTCCTACAAGCAAGAACCATATAGGTTTGATTTCCTGTAGAATTGAACCCTTAATCAAAGGCATTTGTTTTCAAATACATCCAGAAAGTTCTGGTGGGTAGGTACAGATGAGCTAGAAAGGAAAAAAATAGTCTTTGAATACTGGGTGTCTTTTGAAGAATAGTGTTTTTTGGGGGGCGGGGTGGGGCAGGCCACTTCTGCTCAGCATTTCGAAACTGACTGGTGGCAGAGAAACCCCTGCTGCAGCCACCACACCTCATGCTTTGTGCTGAATTGTCCAGCTTCTCAGCACAGGTGTTGTGACATGTCCAGGTGCTGTACACCAGGGTTGGTCATCCTAAAAGAGCAACCTAGGTAAGACATCTGTGTCTGTCTCTCCAGCACCATGGGGACTAAGAATAGAGTAATAGGGTCCCTTGTCTCATTCCAAATTCTAGAGGAAACAGTTTTTTCTCCCTTAGTATAGTTGGCCATAGGTTTGTTGCACATAACCTTTTTTATTTTGTTATGTTTCTTCTGCTTCTGGATTATTTATTTATTTATTTATTGACTTTTTTTAAAAATTTGAATTACAAACAAGATTGAATTACATGACAATCCCAGTTCCCTTCTCCCTCCCATCCTCCCCTACCACCTCCTCAACTAAAACCCTACCTATCACATATCCTTTCTTCTATTCTTCACCTGACTCAACCTTTCTGCTCCCTCATGACCTCTGCATCCTTCCTCTTCTTCCCTTCTCATTCTCCCTCCCCCCTCTTCCCATGTTGTCAATTTGCTCAGGGGATGGTGACCCTTTCCCCTTCTCCAGGGGACAAAGTTTGTCTCTTTTAGGGTCCTCCTTGTTTACTAGTTTCTCTGGCAGTGTGGATTGTGGGCTGGGAATCTCTTATTCTATGTTTAAAATCCACATGTGAGTGAGAACATACGCTGTTTGTCTTTTTGTGACTGGGTTACCTTGCTCAGAATGGTTTCTTCGAGTTCCATCCATTTTCCTGAAAATTTCAAGATTCCATTTTTTTTTTTTTCTACTGAGTAGAAAATTGTGTAAATGTACCACAATTTCTCTATCCATTCTTCAGTTGAGGGGCATCTAGGCTGCTTCCAGTTTCTGGCTATTACAAATAGTGCTGCTATGAACATCGTTGTGGAGAAAGGGGAACACTTCTCCACTGCTGGTGGGAGTGCCAACTTGTACAGCCACTTTGGAAATCAGTATGGCGACTCCTCAAGAAAATGGGAGTCAGTCTACCACAAGATCCAGCAATTCCACTCCTAGGCATATACCCAAAAGAAGCACATTCATACAACAAAGGCTTCTGGACTTTTTATTCGTGCTGAGTTACATTTACAGTTCTGTGTATGTTTAACCAACCTTGCGCCTCTAAGATAAAATCAACTTGGTCATGGCGTGTGATCTTAATGTATTCTTGAATTTGATTATAAGAATTTTATGGGAGTGTTTACATATGTGTTCATCAGGGAAATTGTCTCTAATCTAGCTTGCTCTCTTTGTATCCCTATCTAGTGTGGATATCAATGTAATGTTGTTGTAGTAAAATGACTTTGAGGTAGCCTACATGGTAGGAAGGAGAGAACTACTCCAAGTGTTTGAACTTCATATGCCTGATGTGACAATCCCTTCTTTCCCCAAGAAAGTAAGTACAAAAATATTAAAAACTTGGTAGAATTTGCCAGGGAATCCATCTGAATGTGGACTTTTCTTTGTTGAGAAGCTTTTAAATTATTGCTTCAATGGCACTGATGATATCAGGCTGCTTTTAACTTCTTAATTCTGGTAGGTCATGCATGGCCTAGGAATAAATATATCCATTCTATGTAGATTTTTTTTTTTAGAGTATAGATTTTTACAGAATTCCTTAACGACTGACTTGTAAAATTGAAGTCTGTAGTACCCTCCTCCTTTCACTGCTAATCTTACTAATTGGAGTCTTCTCTTTTTTCCTTGTAGCCAGTTAGGCTAGGGTTTGTTATTCTTACTGACTGTATGCATTGTTATTTTTAGTCTCAACTTCACTAATTTCTACCTTGATCTTTTATTACTCTTGTTTTTCCAGGATAGTAGGGAGCATTATTAGATTATTTATAGTCTGTCTGTCTGTCCGTCCGTCTGTCTGTCTGTCTGTCTGCCTTCCTTTTCCCTTTTCCGCTTCTCCCTTTCTTTTTCCTTTCTTTTTTTCTTTATGTAAGCACTATGAACTTTTCTCTTAGCTGTGCCCCAAATGAGGTTTTCACTGGTTGTCTAAGGGTGTATTGAGTCTCCATTTATCCCTGTGGTTGATCCAGCTTTCCAGCATTTGATTTCTGTTTCTGTTGCGTGTTGATCTGGTGGATAAGAGAGGTTATTTTGATTCTTTTGCATTTGGTAATACTTGGATTGTTGCCTGGAATGTGGTCAGTTTTAGTAGTTTTCCGTGACTGTTGAGAATGTGTGTTTTATTTCTGTTGGATCATATCTTGTAGGTTGCAGTTGTACCCACTTTGTGCTGTAGTTTAACTTCTGATTTTCAGTTTGGTTTCCCCCATCCAAGGTGAATTTGGGGCACAAAATCCTCCACTCTTCTTAAATTAGGACTTACCTTTTCTGTTCACTTTTTTTTTTTTTTTTAAATGAGATTGGGAGCTGTAATTTGTTTGCAGTTATTACCTTTTGATAATTGTTCCCTTTATTAAGCATAAGTGGCCTTCCTTCTCTGGCTAATTTTGGACAAACCAACTTTATCAGTTGTCAGAGTATGCAGCTTGTTGTAGTTTTTTTCTCTTGATAGGTTGTTCCCATCCTTTGTATCTCAAGTCTGTGAGTGTCTTTAGCCATATAGCATGATTCTTGGAGAAAAGAAGATTGACTCTAGTTACTTCAGCCAGTCTGTCTCATTTTTGGCTAGTTGAAGTCATGCTTTTGTTTTAAATTTTTGGAGACAGGGTTTCATGTTATCCAAGCTTAGCCTCAAGCTCATGATGCAGAAGAGACTGGCCTTGGATTCTTGATCATCTTGCCTCTGCCTTTCCAAGTGTTAGTATGTCACCATATCTGGCATCTAAAAAGAAATACTTGAGTTTTGTTTTTGTTGTTGCTGCTGGTGGTAAAACCGAGTCTTACTATGTCATCCTACCTGGTCTCTTCCTCCTGGGTGCTGGGATTAAAGTCACAAAGCACCAGTCCCTGCCAGTACTTGTTAGTACATCTATTTTGAAGCAATACACCTGGTATTTGTCAAGCATTTAAAAAAAAAAAAAAACTGAGTTCTAGCCACATATTAGAGATGGAGATTTATTTCAAAACTAGCCTTTTCTTTTTAATGTATCTTCATGTCACATGACAGGACACACACAAGTGTTACTGCCACCACCATAGAGTTAGGCAGATATCCACCTCATTGAGGCTTGTCGATGCCCTCTTACTCTGCAGACCTGCTCTGATGCTGGCCGTGGAGTCAGCAGCAGTTGCACACTTTATAATGAGTAGTCACTGTGTATGCTGGAGAGATAAAATGCACACTGTTTTGACAACCTTATTTATTTTATTTTTAATATTTTCTTTTACTTCTTGAGATTATAATCACATTATTTCTTTCCTTCTTTTTACTCTCCCAACCCTAAAATATACTCTTCTTTCCTGTCTTTCACATTCAAGGCTTCTTTTTCATTAATTGTTGGTGTGTGTGTGTGTGTGTGTGTGTGTGTGTGTGTGTGTGTGTGTGTGTGTGTGTTCCTAAGTACATAAATACAGCTTACTTAGTCTGTTACTTGTATGCATGTTTTCAGGGCTGGCCATTTGATCATGGATAACCAGTTGGTCTGCTTTCCAATGGGGAAGATTATTCTCCCACTCAGCATCCCTTAGTTGCAAGCAGCTTTTTGTGTATAATTGAGGCCTCCTGAACTTTCTTCTGTCTGCTTTGTCATGTCCATTGCCATCATCCTTGTTTAGTTCATGTTAGGCAGTCATGCTGGTGAGACTTTATGGATGCAGCTTCTGGCATTCATAAGAAAACACTCTTTCAGCAAACTCTATTGGGTTTCTCTTGCTTTTTCTTCCCCCTCTTCCTCAGTAATCCTTGAGCCTTAGGTCTTTTGGGAGTGGGCTTCCACAACTCTCCATTTTGATTGGTTGTGATTTTCTGTAATGATCTCCATTTGTTACAAAAAAAGTGTCCTTCATGAGGGGTAGATACTACATTTATCAGCTGGTGTAAATCAAATTTGTTGTTACAGATTATGCTGATTTTGTAAAGTGGCAGACAATTTTGGTGGCTTTTTTGTTTGTTTTTTGAAAATATTTAAAAATCTTTAAATGAGGCGTGTTACTTCATGGACTCCTGAGCACGGGTTTCACCATGCTCTATGTATATTGTTTTCCTGCATGTACACACCCATAATAACATTTAATTTGTAAATTATGCCCAACAGGCTCTTGATTTGTGACAATAATAATAATAAAATAAGAACAACCATAGCTGTAATATAGTAAAACAATTTAAAACTTTGACCAAATGTCTTCTGGTCATTGTTGGAACACTGTGAGTAAAAGAAGCACAGACAGGGAAAGTACGAACAGGCTGGGAATCTTCTGTGTAAGGGATGATGCCATCAAGGGCATATTGTTGGAACAAATTCTGTTAAAATTTTCATGTGGCTCCACGAAAACATTGAACTTATTATGTAAGTAGTTTCATGTGGCTTAGCTTTTTTTTTTTTTTTTGGAGTGGTGGTGTTCCAGGTCTTGAAGGTGGAGAGAGCTACATGAGCATGATCTAACCATTCCTTTCCAACTGTGAACCATAAGCAGCACCAAAGAGCTGCTCCAGTGCTGGCCTGAGGAGAGGGAAAACTCATGGTTCACATAGTGCTACAGATTAAATTATTCTCAGTTTTCAATTTATATTAATTATACATAATAGGTGTCAGTAAGGTATTTTCATGTATATAATGTATTTTTATCTCCTTCATTTTCTTCTCTCAGACTCCAGTTTCTCTGATCCTTTTTACCCAACTAGTGTCCTTTGTACTTTCATGTCTCCTCCCTCCCTCCCTCCCTCCCTCCCCCCTCCCCCAACCCCCTTCTCTCTCTATATATGTATGTGTATGTATGTGTATGTATGTGTATGTATGTGTATATATATATATATATATAAAATTAGGGCTTTTATAAGAGCATGGGTCAGGGTTATTTACAGAAGCATGGATAACTTCAATGGTGGCTACATCTAAAATCTAAAATGTCACCTCAGGGAGGGGAGCCTCCTCCCAGAATACCATTTAGAGGTGTGTCACTTAAAGTTTGCACAAGATTCCTGCTGATCACTGAATGGGGCTGCAGGGTCAGGGGGTGGGGGTGCCAGAGATGACAATATGCACTATAAAGGTCTCCGAATCTGCACTACTGTTACTGAGACTTAAAAGAATGTTATTTCAGAAGGCTTTTTTTAAAGCCTTTTTTGTTGTTGTTGTTGTTTTACTTTTTAAATGTAACTTACTTTTATTTTTTAAAAGCTCTTTAAAACATTTTTTTTTTTTTTTTTTTTTTTTTTTTTTTTTTTTTTTTTTTTACTACTCGTAATTTCTTAGGAAAATCAGTTATTCTCTTTGCTCTCTTTTTTTGCACACTATGTGTTCCTTTGGTCTGGAAATTTCCATTTGGCCCTTTAGTTAGTGTTCATGCTTTTCTGCCTAGGGCCTCTCTGATAAATTCTCAAAATTCTCAGGACATCTCCTCAGGCTTAGCATCTGTTACCGATGGCCCTTGCTCCCTTTTGTTTGTATGTTGACTAGTTTGGAGTCCCCTTATCTCTAGGACAGTGTGAATTTAAATTTTGTTTTTAATTTCAAAAATTACAATAGGTAATAAAGATACGTAGGCTTAGAATCTAGGCTCAGTTCTAGCTGCTGGCTGTGAGTAGTGTCCACCAGTCCTTGGAGCCTCCTGGCTATCTTGGTCCTCAAAGGTGTTCCTCAGGATTCAAAGAAAACCATGTTTTGATTGATGCTTTAGTGTTTGTGTGCACATCTTTGGGTGAACTTGTGTTGGTTTATACAAATTATAGGAGCCACATCAACAACTCTCTGATCTGGGTATTTTCTCACACTTTTCACTTTCTAGTGACAGTATTTCCTGATATAGTTTAGCCACTCCTTCCTTCCTTCCTTCCTTCCTTCCTTCCTTCCTTCCTTCCTTCCTTCCTTCAAAAAAACGAGTAAGGAATAGGTTTGAGGCAGGGGTTTTGCAATGTTGTCCAGGCTAGACTGACGGGGGAACGTCAAGGCTTGGCTCAGATTTGTAGCAATCCTCCTTCCTCAGCCTCCTAGATATTAGAGTTGCAGGTATGTGACAGCAGGCCCTGTATCTTTTCTTGAATCAAAAATAACTTAGTCAAAATATTAAGAAAATATAAATATTAAGAAAATATAAAGATATGTCGTTTGTGGTATCAACACATGTGTTTTATATATAGTAGAAGGTTTTAACTAGGGAAAGTGAGTTTTGGAGCTCCTACACAGGAGACCTCCCAGATGTGAAACTGCAGTTTCTAGACAACCCATGAGGAAATGAACACTGAATACCTGTGGGATAAGTGCAAACTAGCAACCAGAGCAAGTGGACCTTAGCCCAGGAGCCAGGTTCCTATTAGCAGAGGAGTTGGAAAGGTATTGAGAATTTATAAACTGTGATGGAGACATGTATGAGGAAGGAGGAGGTGCAGGCAGAACCCACAAAGAGGTGAAGTTACCAGACTGCTCTGAGCTCTGGTGATGGTAGCTACCTCCAGCCTAGAGTGGTGAAGAGACTCCAGAACACACTGCTGTGTCCCTACAGTGCAGCACTAAGCAACAGAAGGATTCATCTTAAAGCTTCATTTTGAGTGTGTGCTTGTACATGGCTCTCACACTTTTGGTAATAAATACAAGGAAATGTTAGTTCAATCAGTAGCTTTGCAAGCATTTTATTTTTTGTGTATATCTGAACTTTTTCCCGAAATGTTATTTAAAAAACAGTCTAGGAGGGGGAGGTGTCTAAGTCAGATTCCTTTGTTAGTGACAGTCTTAGGTGTCACAATTGCCATCAATTTATGGATAACTCAAATGATTCATTGGTGACACTCTTCTGTCTCTGCTTCTAGCTCCAGAGTACTTGGGAATAGAAAACATACAGAACTGTAAATAACAATTGAAGTGAGAAGACAAAACACACTTGCCTAAGTAGTTTGTTTAGTTGTTCCCTTTTATCTGGCTTTCTATTTTCAAGAATTAAGTGAAGCTAGTCACTTACAGCCTGAGAATATTAAGTGGAAAATTACAGAAATGAACATTTTGTAAGTTTTATGTTGTTTGAAATCTTGGGTTGTCTTATCTACCAAGAAAGTGAAAAATGTTTGTCTTTGTATCCAAACTATATATGCTGACCACCAACTTGGCTATTGCTGGACCATAGTGCTGTGTTGACATTTTTTAGTCTTTTACTGTACTTTATTTATAAACTAAATTTTGTATAAGATGGAAATAAAGTATATGTATGGTGTGCTACCATCTACTCTTTTAAGTCAACTAGGAATTATAGACTCCTTAGCAGGTAAAGAGTGCTGCTTGCTGTACTTCAGAGTGACAACAGAAAGACTAAGATCTTGTATGAAACACATACTGAAAGTGGATGGGTACCCACAGGCTTAGGTTCAG
The DNA here is from genome assembly GCF_003668045.3 of Cricetulus griseus. Classification (NCBI taxonomy): domain Eukaryota; kingdom Metazoa; phylum Chordata; class Mammalia; order Rodentia; family Cricetidae; genus Cricetulus; species Cricetulus griseus. The sequence continues at coordinate 126,290,571 of NW_023276806.1, read as the reverse complement.
CTGAGGGTTTTAAAGTGCTTTTTATTTTCCTCTTACTGTCCCACTTGACCAAATTATCACTTACAAGTAGTTGAACATAATTTTTTCAAGAAGGATGTGCTATATGAATTTTTACTTAGAAATTATTATTAAAGTCTACATTTTAGGGGGTCAGCAGAGAGTCAGTGGGTAAATGTTTTCTGTACCAGTATTAGAGCATGGGTTTGGATTCCAGAAGTCATGTAAAGGTAATGACAGGTACACACATCTGTAACTCTGTATGAGGTGATTGAAACTGGCAAGATCCTGGGTGTCACTGACCAAACATTCCAGACAAATTGTTGAGCTTTCAGGCTTAGTGAAAAACTTTGCCTTAAAGAGTAAGCTGGAGAACAATTAAGGAAGACTCTTGGACCTTTGACCCCTGGCTGTTGCTTGCATGCCCACATATATATACATACACACACAGACATGTACACGTTACATACAAGTCTGCATTTTAGATATAACTTAAGTGCATTGAGGCAAATAATTACAGTTTGTTTGGATTTGCGTGGCTCCTTTTAGAGCTATGACTGATAGACATGGTGCTACAAAATAATGCTTTGCTGTAGTGACCAATTTTATTCTTTCTCTTAAGAAAGCTATCATGGCCGGGCATTGGTGGCACACGCCTTTAATCCCAGCACTCTGGAGGCAGAGGCAGGTGGATCTCTGTGAGTTTGAGGCTAGCCTGGTCTACAGAGCGGAAAAACCCTGTCTCGAAAAATAAAAACAAAAATAAAAAGAAAGCTATCATGGCAGAAATATCTATCTATCTATCTATCTATCTATCTATCTATCTATCTATCTATCTATCTATCTCTATCCTGATGAATTGGAGACATAATAATGCCATTAAATGTGGTGGCTTTTAATCAGCTTGCCAATGTTGTAATCTCAAAGTATAGTTGAAAATATATTTAGTGTAAGTGAAAGTTTGAGAGAATTCTATCCTAGGGTCACAGTTTCTTTTCCATCATAGTTTTATTTTGCTTTTGTTTTTCTAACTGGAAAAAAATTCTATTAGTGGCTATAAATATTGTTTTAGGTACCATGTATTACCAGGTGATGTATTATGACTAAGAAATTTATTGTGTGTATGCCAAATTATTCTAAAATCATTTGAAGTACTTTTCATTAAAATGAGCTTTAAGGAGATTCTTTCAGCCAATTTGATTGGCATTTATTAATTGTTAAAAGTAACTGGTTTGGTCACAATGCTTTCATTCCTCTCCATGTATCTGGTAGGTACACCATGACCATGTTCCCCTCCATAGCCCTCTCTGCCCCAACCCCAGTCCAGCCTCTCTAAGAAGTCTTTTACTAACAAGTTTTCTTTGTACTAAATGCTTGATTGCTCTATAAGATGTCCTGGGTGGATTGTGATGGAGTCCTGCTATAAAGTTAAGCTTGTTAGTTATTATACCTCTGGAGTTTTGAGTTTACCAGATAAGAATGTGAGCAACAAGATGGTCAGTTGGCTCATCTTCAGTTTAAACTATAGTGAAATTTGTCACATCGTGGACTGTGAGTTGAAAGTAAGCAGTGAGTTACATTGAGGAAACAGAAGGTAGAAAATCACTAGAGCTAGAACAAACCTCACATCCTTAAGGTCTTTTGCCCTCAGAAGTATAATTTCTTTGAGTAGAAAAAAAATAAATACAAAAGTTCTGTACATCACCCAAAAGGGAAGAAAGAAATGAAAGGAGGGAGGGAAGATTTTTTTTCCCCCCATTTAGCCTTGTTAGAGAATAAAGCCAAATTCCATTTTTTTTGTTGTTGTTGTTGAGATCTATCCAAAAAAAATTATGATAGGAAGGTAGCATCATTAATATATATCAGAGGCATAGTTGTCAATTTATCACATATTAAAATAAAATCAGTTACTTAATTGAACATCTTGTTTCATTTTCATGCAATAACTGAGTTTGTGACAGTTCTTAGTTCTAGTTAGTACTGTCTCTAATTGTGTGATGTTGGAGGTTCAGGTCTGACTGGCCTTGAGTGGCCAGGGGAAGAATGCTTTCAGGCCATTCAGAGGATCCCTTTGGGGCCGCAGTAGTTTTCCTGTTAGTTCATTCCAAGACCCTGGAGGGTGCCTTCCACCTGGACATGCTGTGTTTTCCCTATGTACACATTGCTAGCATCAGGTATATAATCAGAATGGAGGATCAACAGTCAGGGAGATGGAGGTTATTGTCTACTATGATAAAGGTTATTTAAAACTTATCAGTGGTTATTTCTGTAATTTTCCCACTAATTTTTGGACCCTGGCCAAATGTGGGTAAATTGAAAAGGAGAAGTGCTGTATCTTATTTTATTACCCCCATTTTCCACATGAGTAAACCACGGCCTATGCAGAGACTACCTGATTGAGTCTGGGACCTTCTCACACCATACAGCTCTATGTATGTTTTTTTGTTTTTGTTTTTGTTTTTTCTTTCTTTTTTCTTTTTGAGAATGGGTCTCTGTGTAGCTCTGGTTGTCCGGGAACTCACTCTGTTGACTATGCTGGACTTGAATTCCTCTGCCTCTGTCTCCTGAGTGCTGGGATTAAAGACATGAACCATCACTCCTGCCTCAGCTTGATGTTTTACTTGACTGAATTAACATTACACACAGGATGAACTTTTAAACAGAATAAATTTTAAAAATTAAATGAGCACACAAAGTATGCTTTTTCTTCATCAGCAGCTACTTCTCACCATTTTCAACTTGCTTTCCAATTTTAAAGAACTATATAGGCTAACGTCTTTACAGTGGTAGAATAGCTACCCAGAATAGGTGGGGTCCAAAGCTGGCACTGCCCCACTGTACACAACCCACAAATCTTTAGTTTTGGGGGTTTTGTTTTGCTTCGCTTGGTTTGTTTGGTTTTTCGAGACAGTGTTTCTCTTGTAGCTTTGTAGATCAGGCTGCCTTGAACTCGAAGAGATCTGTCTGCCTCTGCTTCCTGAGTGTTGGGATTAAAGGCCTGTGTCACCACTGCTGGGCTTAGTTTTGGTTATTTTAAAAGTTTAATTTTAGTACTAAGGTTTCAGTAAGAGAAAGCTTTCAGTAAGGCAGTTGCTTATCTCCAGCTCTGGTGATCTGACTAGGCACCATAGCTATAGCAGGAAATATTGACAGGGTCATGAACTCCCTATATCGAATTAAAAACACGTAAGGGAGTTTAGCTAAGATCTCAGAAGAGATAAGAGCAGTTTGTGTGAGTGAGTGAGATACCAAAAAGCTAAGAATTATCAGCCAAAAACATAGCATATTTGGCAAGAAAACAGCCTGTGGTCACAGGGAGTAGAGTGTGTTTATGTTACAAGATGCTTTTTTCCCCTCCTATATTGATGCTCACTTGGGCTCCAGTTGGCTTAAGTTTCCAGTTACTTGATTGCTTTCTGATTTGATAGACACTACAGTGTCATGTGGTTCTTGAGGTCACTGAAGGACTATTTCAAGTTGAGTGAGCTCACATCTGTTCGCCTGGGTTCTTTGAGCAGAAAATTAATACTACTTGTGCAAAAAAAGGGACACAAGTTCTAGGGCCTTTATCAGTGAACGTACTAGCATCTGTGTGTGTGGTGGGGTGAGCAGGGATTGGCTTATTGGGTTATGGAGGACAAGAAATCTGGCATGCCATCTGCAAGTGGCAAAACATGAAGGAGTACTCCAGAGCCTCAGAGTCGGGCAGCTGATGCGTGTAGGTTCAGGCCTAAGTAAGGCAAGAGAGCCAGGAGAGCTGGTGCAAGCCTGCAGTTGAGCCAGAGGGCAGAACAGAGTCTGAGCTCCAGAGGCCTAGGTCTGAGGGAAGAGAACTAAACCCCCATTATACTAAGCTCATTGATTAGTAGCAAAATTGAGGGTTAAAACATGTTACTAAAAAGTCCTTTTATTCACAGCCCCCCACCCCATTCCTTCAGGACTATGAATGACATCAGAACAGAATTTTTAAGCTTGCTTCAGTGGAGATAGAGTTTTGAGAAAACCCCAAACTTTGGGAAGACACATAGAAAGAGTGGATGCTGGTCACAGGGAGATTACAGAGATGGAAGCTTTCTGCTCTGAGCAGAGGAGAACATCTGGAGGAATCTGATGACTCCTGATAGGCCCAGCCCATCATTGTGTTTGTGTTTTGAGTTGCAGTCACTGTAACTGTGAGATGAGTTCTGTCTACTTGGTCCTGGCCATTCAGAAGCTGCTGCCGATTGAGTACTTCTCGATTGAAAGACTGCTTCTCTTGAGTCATCATGTTTTTGCAGAGTTTTTTATTGGGATAAATTATAGATACCCAAACTGACTGTGTGTGTGTGTGTGTGTGTGTGTGTGTGTGTGTGTGTGTGTGTGTATCTCATAAAGAAAGCTACAGCCCTTTATGTGTGATCTCTGTGAATAAAAGCATATGGAAGAGAGATGAGCTTTAAGTTGCAGCTACAGAGAGACTGCTAATGAATCTGGGTAAGGAGACCTCAGCAGCAGAGAAGCTCTGCTTCTCCACCCAGCTCATTGTGTGATGGGATGCAGCCTAGAATGAGGCTATAAGGCCTATGTCTTTTGTGACTGCTGCTGCTACTGCTGTTTTTTTTTTTTTCTAATGTATGCCCTTTCTTTGATTAATTTTTAGTTGGCACATAGAATAATAGTCTGCAGTTACATGATTGTCAACATATTGTGGTTTGTTCATATTTTCTCCTCAGTTGTTTTACCTGTTAGTAAAAAAACACTTTAGATTTATTTATTTGGGGCCATGGTCTCTAAATATCGTTGGCTGTCCTGGAACTCACTTTGTAGATCAGCCTGCCTTTGCCACCTTAATGCTGGGATTAAAGGCATGTGCCAACAAGACTGACCTCAAATTTATTCGTTATTTTACATGTATGAGTGTTTTGCCTGAATGTTTGTATGTGCACCATGTATATATGTCTGGTACATGAGGAGTCCAGAGGAGGTTGCAAGATCCCCTGGGACTGGCATTATGGATGTTTGTAAGTTGCCATGTGGATGCTTAGATTTGAATCCCGGACCCCTGTAAGAGCAAAAAGACCTCTTAACTGCTGAGCCATCTCTCTCGACTCCCTCTTTATTTTTAATATTAATGAGTCTCTGTATTAATATAGGACAATGACAGGTATATCATGCATAAATCAGTAAAATATTTGTGGGATACATGATGACTTAAACCACTAATTTTAAATATAACTCAAATGTTATGTGAATGTCTATAGAGAATTCCACATACAGAGGTGTGGCCTTAGAAAAAATTTATTATTTTTACTTTTTTGATGGTTCAGTTACATGGCATATGTTTAACAAAAACTAGACCTTTTGCATACTGACATTTATGGTTTTTTAATTTAGTATCTATTAAGTACATTTTCAGTGGGGATACATAATGCATATTCTCATATGAGCATAAATGAAAGATTTAGGCTAGGTTATAATCTGAGCAATTCTTGTGGCCTAGTGAGGTAGTTTCCCTTTTCCTCAGAAAACTGACTTTGACAGAGATGATAACTGGTATTGCTAAGAAGAAATGAAGTTTTACACGAACAGTTCTTAGGCATTCACAGTCCTGTTACAACCTGAGTTTATTAACTGAAAAAGGCTCCTTTTTTCGATATGGGTTATATGTAATAAGTTTATAATTCAAATTTTAATAAAACTCCATGCATAACATAGTAACACAAATCATGTGTTTTATGAAATAAGTGTTTTCAGAGAAAAGCATTTTTATCGGCATTGTTTTCTGTTTTTGTGAATTCTTTAATCTCTGGCTTGCTGCACAGCTGGGTACTCACATCTGTTCTGAATTGGGGTGTGAAGATGTGTTGCTGCAGTTGAAACATATGGGGATCCCTGGCTGTGCAAAGAAATCTGGAAAGTTTCCAAATTAAAACCAGAATTTATTTTTGGAATAAATTTCATAGTCTTTTTGTATTACTAGACTAAATCTCAGCAAATGGACAGGGTTTACTGTGATACTGTCTCTGAAATTATTTCTGTGAAACTTGTATATGTTTTGATTAGTTGTTGTTATTTTTAATTATGTGTGTGGGTGGGATATGTTTCTGAAGAGGCCAGAGCCTCTGAGCCTCTGAAATCCTCCCCTACCCGGGGCTGGGTCCTCTGGTAACGTTCTAGGGACTGCTGAGCTCTTTGCCCCCTTTTGTATTTCTTTAATTTTGAAACATGCCAGCCTTTCTCAAACCTTTTTTTTTTTCAAGACAGGGTCTCACTATGCAGCCTGGCTCACCTAGAACTTGCAGTGTAGACCCAGATGGTCTCAAAATACACAGAGATCCACCTCACCTGCCTATTATTTTCAAGTGCCGGATTAATAATATGTTCCTCCACAACTGGCCCTTCCTCAAACTTTTAATATACCCTCTATTCATGCATAATTTTGTAAATTTTATACTGGCCATTTGAAAAAGATTAAGTTAGAAAACCTTTCATCATCCTGTGATACATTATCAAAATATCAGCACCATTAATTAATTCACCAGTATCCTTGTTAAGATTAGGTACTGGGGCATTAGCAAATTTACGACACTGTTTCCAAAATCATAAGCTTTTCATTTAAAAGCTTAAGCTTAATCTTTGCCAACAAATCATTGATATTTTCCTAGAAATGAGAGTTTTTGCCTCATTCATTTGTAAGAAATGGGATTCTGCCAATTGAAAAGCCATTCTGTTTTTTGAAGTGTAAACTAATGAGGGTGCAGCCAAGTCAACGCCAGAAGTAAAGGCCTATATGAGCTTGGTGTTTTGCTACCTGGGATATTAAAGGTCATACTAATATTAAGATATTAATAGGTTTAAATCTTCAGGGAAACCTTTTCATTTGGTTTTGTTGTCATGCACAGTGATGGAAAAATCGTAACAGGTGTTCTAACCCGTGAGGTGGGAAACTCATCATTGCTAGATAGCATCAAAATGTCAGCTACATTGTATGAAACTTGACGCTATAAATTCTGTAGGCCTCCTCTGGAGACCCAGTACTACACTGAGTTTTAAAAGTTGATCACGTTTTCCATGCACATACTGTGTATTTATTGTATTTGACTTGAAGCTGTGAGTACCTCTAACAGCTGTAACAGTGAAACATTTGCTATGAAGTGGGGAGGATGCATTTCCCACAGGATACTTGTCTCTCATTCTAACTAGAGATTATGTAATCTCTCTGGCAGGATATTACTAGGGCTGAACCCTGTCTTACCTGGGGTGGTTATGGAGTAGATTTTTGTTTTTGATTGTTTTTGTTTTTCCTTGCAGTTTAGCTGCCTATTTTTAGAGCAGAAACCCTGGAGGAAGTGTTGTCATCTTTTTTGCTTTTCCCCACTTTTCAAGATCTGTGTGTTGTCTCTTGCTAAACACTAACTGCACGTTAAGCCCTCATCATTTGACTTGAACCAGCTCACATTGTCTATTAGGGTCAATGCTGATTCCTTCTTTACAGTTTTCTTTTTTGAAGAACTGGACGCTAGTCTCTGTCCTGTTTGCTACCAGGACTAACTGGTACAAATTTTTATTCTTGCTCTTTGAATAATTTTAAGTACAATAGTATGTGAACACTTTTCTCAACTTACTTAAGGTTTGGTAGTCTTAATTTTGCTGACTCGCCTCCTTATTCTGGAAATGGTTTAAAAAAATTATAATCATGGTTTTCTCTACTCTTCCTGCTGTGCCTGAGTTGAGCACAGAGCTTACTTGTTTTGCTGGTTGACCAGTCTTTGGTTTAATTTGAGGTTGTTGTGCTAGCTCTCTATGCCATGAGCTTTCACATGCTAGTCCTGGTTTTACTTCCCATATTGGACTGTCTCAACGTTCTTTCTTGGGGGAGAAAGTGGTTTGTTTACCTTGAATCCTGTAGTTGGTTTCCTGAGAAACCTCCTAGCTGGCACCCACATTCAGAGGGCTTGGTTAGGTCCAATGATGATTCCCCAGCTTTCTGACTAGGGTCTCTGTGCTCTCACTAGGTCAGGTCAACTGTTTCTGCAGGTTTCTCCTGCATAGTTTTGGCTCCTTTGCTCATCCTAAGTATAGTTAATATTAATTGAAGTTGATACCTGTATAAGTTTTGTCAGTTTTACTAGACACATTGCTAAGACCCTTTGAAATGGCTAATTTGGGATTCCAATGTAGTATTCTCTAGTATCAATGGTGACTACCCTGTTTATAAAACAACACAAAATTGACTATGAACACAAAAAGAAAGTACCCTTTTGAGTAAGTGAACATCTTGTCAACTGTACTCTTTGGAGACTTACCTGAAGATAATTGTATGCCGGAAGAGAGTGGCAACTTGCATTCATAACTTTTTCTCTTCTGCTTTTCCTCTTGCTTCCTTGCATTTGTTTCTGTTACGTGTGGGTATACTGTAGGTTGTCTGCACTAGAGCATTATATCTAAAGTATTGAATAAGCCTTGTTAAAAAATATGAGATGTAGGTCTAGTGACTTTATTTTAAAGGATTTTTTCCATTTTAGTGTGAATTTCATAGGATGAGTCTTAAGATTGAAATGCAATTTAAATAGCATTTATTCTTAGTTGAGGAGCCAGATTTCTTTTTTAAAAATCCCCCTAGATGTTACCTGTTACGTACTTGTGCATTTAGGCACAGTGCACCTCAGTGTGCGTGTAGGTCAGTCCTCACCTACAGCCTTGCTGTTGTTGGCTTTGTGTCTGCTACCAGCTCCTGAGACATTGAGTTAAGAACTCATGCTGTAATGTCCAGCTTTCATGTGGTCGCTGGGGATCTGAATGCTGCTCCTAGGTCAAGTGCTTTTGGCCGCAGAGCTGTCTCCCGAATTTCGTTGTTTTAATGTATTAGATAGGTTGCCACCAGCCATCCTTACACTATAGTACAACTACCATAGTGTGTACACACACACACACACACACACACACACACACACACACACTCACACACAAGCAAGTATACTATTATTGACTGATGCTTTAAGAATTTAACAGATTTGGCCTGGTGTGGTGCATTGCACCTTTTAATCCTGGGACTTAGGCAGAGGTAGGTGGATCTCTGTGAATTAGAGGCCAGCTGGGACTACATAGACTCTGTGTCCAAAAAAACAAAAAGAACCAAAAACCTGGAAGTAAAAGAATTGACTTGATTTTGTTAGACTGAGGTTCAACTTTATTTTAAATTAGTTATCAAACAACCTGGAACATGCATTTCATTTAGGGGAGTTTCCTTCCTAAGATTATCTAATCACATTAAGATCTTCATGTTTTCTTTGTTTTATTGTTTACAAATGTGCTTTCATAAACAGGATATTATTTAGCCTTAAAATACTAGAAATTACTTGTCTTTGAAGATGTGAAAAATGCCTCAAAGCTTTCCTCGCTTCTATCTACTTTTTGTACACAAAATGGTATTACCTTAACCTTGGGGAGGTTTTCATTATTTTCAATGAGGTGGTAAATTGAGAGTAGAGTACTTTCAGTGTGGTTGCAGTGTTTAGTGCTGTTTTATTGGGGGAAGAGTAGGACATAGGATGACAGAAGATAGTAGGTGCTAATGTACTGAGCTAATTCCTGAAGGGCATTGTATGTTCACAAAGCTCTGTGAATTCAGATGGTAAATTCACAGGTATCAAATGGTGATTCCATAGAGTTTCAGGCTTTGCAGTGATGAAACCACATGTTGTCCTGCATCTGTCAAGTGCCATTGGCAACTTGAGATGTGGAAACAAGTTCAGGGGTTTGATAATAGGATACCATAGATAAGCCTCTCCCCAAAACAACAAAACCAAACAATAGTACTTTTACATTAGCTAGAGCTACTATAACACATCCCCACTGACTGAGTGGCCAAAAGAAACCCGTCCTTAGGATCCTAGGTGATGCAAAGTCAAGGGACCATTATGGCCGGTGTCTTCTGAGACTCCTGTGCCCACAGGGCTGCTAAGGTTGATGCTTCTGAAGCTCCTCTGTGCCTGTGTATCCCTGGGGTGTCTCTTAAAAAAAGGGAACCAACCCAAGTAAGACCCACATAGCTTTATTTGAACTTAGAGAACTTGAGAGACCGTGTCTTCATTACAGACTCATCCCAGGTGGCTCACTTTCTTTGCACTTGTACACAGTTACATAGTTATGCTATTTTGAGTTGAAAAGTATAGTGAGCCCACCATGTTAAAGAGTCACTGTTTGTTGCTACGGTGTATCTTGGCTTCACAAAGTCAGCTTGACATAGCACTTTATAATGGCAACATGGCCACAGATGAATGATGACTGCTTATGAGTTTAAGAGCTCCCCTCAGTCAGGATTGTGTTAGTAGAAGATGCTGTGTATTCTGAGCTCTTGTTCAGTAGGGATTTTGTTGCCTGTGTATGACATGTTCTTGGTACCTTTGAGGATGTGATGCCATTTGTTAAAATAACATTGTGTGTAAACTGTTGTGATAGCTTCCACTATTCATATAGATTGGTCACATGGGTCAGGGCCTGGAATTAGCAGAGAGACCTCCTAGTGCCAAGTGTCACTTCTAGTAGTCATCAGAAATTAGTATTTGAGTATTTGAGTACATAACCCTGTCTACAGGAATGGTCTTGCCATATTGAAGTGAGGAAGATAATACTGAAAAGGAAAATCAGCAAGTATTCAACCAGGTTCTTTATCTGTTGTCTACAAGTGCTCTGTAAATGGAAATTACCCCCTCCCATTTTCCTTACTATTCCAAACTAATGGAAAGAAGTCTGTGTGCCATTGTAACAAAGGTAATTAGCTATACTCAAAAGGACTAGATCCTCCTCACTGTGCTGTGGATGGCACCTGTGAGTCAACCATATTTCACATCCTTTGCCTGCTTAGGCACACTGCCCTAACTTGTATGCACTCAATGTTGTCCAAGTTGAACCAGGAAGGTTGTGGGATGTGGCCACAACCTGTGTTTGTCAGGTCTCTGAGGCCTGCTAAAGTTCCTGGTTCACCTCTTAAGTGCTACAGCAGCCTTTCCATACTGTTTCTGTTAGCAAATCTAATCCACACACAGTACTGTAAGATCCCTGGAAGCTCAGGCTTCCAGGATCTCAGCCCAGGACCTCGGTCACCCCAATCACCAGGCAGAGTCGAAAGTTTGATGCAAACTGCACGAGGCTTTATTATAGTTGTTTAACGAGCTAACCCCATGTTAGCTCGGGTCTTTCATCTACCTGCCATGATAGATGGCTAGAAAAGACAGCTCGAACCGTCTGCATGGAGATCTTATAGGGCAGCGTAAGGGGAGTGTCTAGGGGTACGCACAGGCTCAGGATTGGTGTGGCTCCAGGCTTGGAGGGTTTGCCCTGTGTTGATTGGTCAACTGGTTGTTATGGCCCATAGGCCCTCCCAGGGTGGTTGCTATGCTCTGCACGTCATTGCTATGCGCTTGTTTGTAAAGCACACCCAGAGCCATAAAGCATAGTACCACCAGTTAACTTCTGATTGGTTCCTTGCCACGAGGCAGGCATCTGACTTCCTAGTGACTAAGACAATGTCAGACAAGCACGTGTTCAGCTGTTATGCTGCTGAATGGGGCAGGCATCTGACCTTAGTGACCAAGACAAGGTCAGGCAAGTGCGTGTTCTGTTATGGCTGCCGAAATGGGGAGCTGTTCCTTTCAGTACCATCATTAAGTGGAAATCCAATTTTCTTCAACCAAGGAGAAAACCATTGGCACTTCTTTCTATGAAGCACGATGAACATGGTGCAGTTACTCTGGAGCATGCATGTCTGCCAGGGTGTCCCTTCACCTCCACATCCACCCAGTGTAATAGGCAAGGGCCATGTGTACACAAGAACCATGGTGTAGAAGTTAGCACAAGCCCACGTGTTTGATGCACCTTTATTCTGAGTAAATGCCAGCATAGGTTTTTAAAACAGATCAGTACACAGTGGGTCAAATCCAACCCACCACCTCTCTCAAAAGGACCAAAATCAAAGATATGTTTTGTTTTACTTTCATTTTAAAAGGTGTGTTTGGGGCTGGGGGTATAGGGAGAAGACTGATATTTAACATACAATAATTACTGTAAATTATAAGCTTCAGTATCCACAAATAAAGCTTTATTGGAGCACCATCCATGTCCTTTTGTTTGCATTCACTGTTTTGCACCACAAGGTAATACTGAGTAGTTGTAACAGACTATATGGCTGGCAGAACCTCAAATATTTACTGTCTGGCTCTTACGAGTTTTCTGACCACTTCTTAAATTGTGAGCATAGATTTATGATTATATGTCATGTCCTAGTGTCCTTCTTGCCCTATCCCACCCTATCCAGTAAGAAACTGTGGCATTCTAAGAACTGTGTTCCAGCATCATGGTTGTACACATACCCAGATCTTAAGACTTTGAACACGGTGTTGAGATTCTGAAATGTAGAGAGCAAGTCTACCAGCTGTGTAGACATCACAGAGCCGGAGGAGATGGCTGAGGCACCGCCCTGCTCAGTGCTTTAAAATTGTGCCTTTTTTCAGTGACTCGTGTTCTTGAACCTTAAGTCTTGTCTCCTCCCTCCCCTCTAGTTAAGGAGTCTAAAGGGAGTAAGTTTTATATTACATGCAGTGTTGAAGGCCTTTGTGAATCTTTTCCTGTTTGATACCATGTTACCCCATAGAAAAATAGCACTAGCTTACGTTGATTATGCAAATCATTTTACTACCAACGGAATTAATTATGTTAATACTGCAAGGCAATGAAGAACCTTTGTTTACCATTATTTAATAAAATCAAATGTTTTTTATAGCATTGTTTACATTTTCTAAAATATAATTTTACTGAGAAAATAATTAACTTTGTTTTATTTTTAGGGTTATATCCTGTGTTGTGACCTCATGGTTTAAGTGGGAATAAAGATGAGTATAAGCAGTGATGAGGTCAACTTCTTGGTATATAGGTACTTGCAAGAGTCAGGTGAGTACTTCTATAAAGTAATAGGCCTCAAAATCTTTAATATTCTTAATTATATGCGTTTGAAATTTGTACCAGCCCAAACTGTTGAGCTTTGTCTGTTTTTTGATTCTGGACTGCAACTTTAAAGCTATGTTTGCTGCATGGTTTAACTCTCTGACTCTTTCAAATATGTTGGGATCATTTCAGGCAAATACATATAACTAGTAGTTTGCCTTTCAATGTTCACAGGTCATTTTTAATACATAAGATGTTATGAAGTGACTTTGTATATGTTTGGTAAAAACTCAGATACCATCATCTTTGTAATGTATATCACATGTGTACAATTAATTAATTTTCCTACTTACCTTTAGAATCCTAAAATCTAAATTAACAATACTTTTCAGAATATTTTTGGAAGTATTAATCCCAATTTATTAAATATATTCTGATTTGAACTCTGATTAATGTATCAGCAGGGTTATTAATATAGATCATTGAATGTGGTTTATAGTTAATATTGAGATGTTAATATTGAGATGTTATTGATCAAGTTTCCTAGATTAAGAGATCTAATCATAGCAGAAGTAACACTGCGAGCGAAGATGTTGCTGGAATGGGCAAAAAAAATTTACTACTGCCCCTCTTGGAATAGCTGAGAAGATGACATCTGATTAGAAAGAGAAGGGCAGAAAAGAGCTCAGAGATTAGAGTAACCACCCAACAGACAATAATAACCTGTTAGGAAGCTTTGGGATTTGTTTAAACTGAGAGGGAAGGAAGATCCAATAGGAGATTTCCAGAGATTGTTTAAAACGACCAATAAAGTGACAAAATAGTGGCCCTCACAACTGTTCCACATATCCTGTGAATGTGTTTACAAGTTGTTACACAATACTTGCCCTCCGTGGAAGGGGTTTGTTGTGGGACACCGTGACTTTCTCCTCTTAAATCTGACCTTTGCCTGTCAGGCCAAGTTTTGAAGCCTTTGGACAGACAGGCAGAAAGCAATGTGAAGGGCTGGTGGATGGGTACATACATACGTACATACATGCATCTCATTTGGTGTATTGAAGGCAGCTGTTTAGGTCAAACCACTGTATGTAAGAATCCCAGCCACAACAAACTCCATTGTCTGTAGACTGGACACTTGTGTGCAGAGTTGGTTCTGTCGAATGTTACATGATTGTGATCATCTCTGAAACCAAGGGATTCAGTTTTGTCTGCACTATCGATTTCAGAGGTGCTTGTGGCAATCAGTTAAATATTTAAGCAATATAAGTTGCTTGAGTCATAACTTTTTCTCTTGAAATATCTAGCCCCAACCACACCCCCCCCCCCCCCCACAGAGCCTTCTTACTCCTTACTTCATCCCCTTTGAAATAAGTAAGTCCAGAAAGGAGGCCATGGCAGAGGTGTATAGAGAACTAGTCTGTGAAGTGATTAGACTACAGTAAAGTGTCTCATTCTGGCTGTCAGGCTAGAAATGCCTTAGGAAGCTTTGGTTCTGTTTTGATAAATAATTGGCTTAGAAGTAACATTTTTCAGTAAGAACTTGTAACATCTGTTCCATGAATACCATGTTTAATGTTGACTAGACTTTGATTCCACATCTAGAAGGAATGAAGCTATTTTTAGTCTTAAAATATTTTATACTATTATTAACACTAGCAAACATGATTTGCCACCAGATGACTAACTTCCAAGATGGGTTGCTTGTTGAAAGGGATGGCATCGTGATAGCTTTAAATATTCAGTTGGGCTTGCCTTTCCAAACTGGCTGTTCCTGACATGTCAAGATGAAGACAAAAGTATTATTTATCATTGGTTTTTATTAAGTGTTGTAACTTTGTACTTCTCAATTTTGTCTTAGTTAAGTTCATGGTAAGAAAGTTGCTGGGGTCCTTACCATTCAGCATTTTTAGGAAGCCAACCCAATGCAGCAAATACCTCTTAGGAAATCATTTCTTCTTCCTTTTGAGATAACTTAAAAATGTGAAGTATTTGTTATATGTAAGTAAGGATTGATTTGAACCAGTGTCCATTTTCTAGTTAGTGTTTGCCTCAGGGTATGAATTTGATTGCCCTGTTGACTTACCCTGTACAGTAGCTACCCAGTGGTCCATGAGTCATGTAATTAAGCCAGACACAGTATTCACTAGAGCTGACCTGGTTTGGATCTTTCCTACCAGCCACCCACATTCAGTTTTGTTTGTTGGGTGGGGGTGTTAAATAGATTTTCCCAGGTAATTTCTTAAGAACTTTCTGGTATTTGTTCTTCATTTAAGAACTAGCTGCTTCATTTAAGAAGATAAAATTTCAACTGGGTGGTAGCGGTGCACACTTTTAAACGCAGCACTCAGGAGGCAGAGGCAGGTGCATCTCTGGGTTCAAGGCCAGCCTAGTCTACAGAGTTCGTTCCAGGACAGCCAGGGCTACGCAGAGGAAAAAAAAAAAAAACAAAAAAAACAAAAAAAAACCCTGTCTCCTGTGGGGGAGACAAGATAAAATTGCATATTGCTACTTCTGTGTGTTTGATTGGGGAACCCTTCACAGATTTGACTTGTCATCGCACATGTTTAAGAGCTCCACACATCTCTGTTGATGATGAACTCAGCTCTTAAAAGTCATGAAACAGATGCATCTTACGATTGACTAAGTAGAAATTGCAAAATTCCAAATGCACTTAGTACTACTAAAGCCAGGGAAGCACTAGATTATAATGTTGGAAAGTCTTAGGAAGAAAACCCCCAAAGGTTTAGAGCTGAGACTCATGGTGCACATAGTCTCCCTGACATCACTCCTGTATCTCACCCCTGACTTTTGTAACCTCTTTAAAAGGTATCAAGTCTCCTAGATATAGGCCATACCACTTTGTAATACGGTACTTATCCAAATGATGTAGAAAATTGGCACCTGTAACTGAAAAATCTGAAATCCAAAATGCTTCAAAATCCACTATCAGGTAATAACTAATTTAATGCAAGTAGAAAATTTCTCATCTGAGTTCATGTTGACTAGACTCAGTTAAAATACAGGGCACACTAACTATAATGTTACAAAGAATACATCTAGATTTTTTGTAAAGGGTGCCATGTACCATTAATGAATTTGTTTAAATATGGGTCTCATTCTCATGAGACAATCTCATTACAGGCATACATATGTTCCAGAATCAGAAGTCAGACACAGAAATACTGGGCCTGTGTTTTAGTCACAAGATCTCCTATGTATATATGCTTCTTTATACTTCTGCCATACTGTCAAAAGTAACAAAACACATAGAAAAAGAAAGATGCCAAGATTAACAATGTGCAAGTACTCTGGCAACTATTCTAGTGGACTTTTATCTTTAAAAGTATCATAATTGAGAAATAGAAACTTCCTATTCTATACAAAACAGTCATTCCACTTACAAAATAAGAAAAAGTGATTTTATTTTTTATTCACTTTATTATAAAGAAGCATAAATGCTGATTTCCACTTCTGTGGCTAGTCATCTCCTCATTTAAAAGCAGACAAACAAAACAAACACAACAACAACAAAAACTTAAACATGACTTTGACTAAATAAGCTTCATCATCCTACTAGGACACTGCCATATTCATTTAAGCTTTGCCTTAAGGGAGTGGCTGGGGAGCAGGTAGTTTGCTTGTCCAAGCACCCTATACCTTAAGCTTGATATTTAAGAACCAATTTTTCCTTAAAAAACAACAACAACAACAACAACAAAACACCTCATTTTTTTGTGCTTGGAAAATAGAGTTGCCAGGCTCTGGAGAGCAGTTCATTGTCTTTTTAGAGGCCAGCTTGTCCCTGGAAAGCACTTGTTAACCAAGCAGTGTAGAAAAACAGGACTGAGGCACAGACACATATACATAAACATGCACACACCCTGCCACTGTTGTCCCTGTGATTTCCTGGTTTCTCCCCCAGCTCTCCAGAGGAGCTCCTTTACCCCACTCTTAGTTACCCTAGCATATATTCTGAGTGCTGCCCATGTCAGACTCAGGTTTCCTTGTGAAAAGAAAGGCTGCTGTTTTTAATAAGCCAGATTTCAGTGGTTTGCAGATTTAAGCAGTTCCCTTTACCCCTATGTAAATCTAAGGTTGTCCCTGAAAGAGCATTTTCATCAAATGAATAGTAATTTAAGGGGGGCATAAACCTGGTTCAAGTTTTAGTTGTCTTTTAACAAAGACTGGCTTTTCTGGAGTGACAGATTTTTACATATGACAAAATGTGTTATGGTGGAATAACATTCTGATTTAACAATGATTAAACAGGTAACTTACTAGTTTCCCAGAGTTAAAGGATATTACTGTATTTAAACCCTTTCCTTGACTTGCACATGGAGTAGTCAGTATAGACTGTTCAGTTTAGCATTCATGTACATGTGTATGTTGTAAGATCACAGGAGAAAATGATAGGTGAGGGAAGCAATACTGTCAGGCTCAGAAGCAAGGGGTGGGTACTAAAGCATGGTGGAGATGCTGGGTACCATTTGACATCTTACAGACTTAGTGTGTGTACTGGGATGGGAGCTGCCTATTGGAGGGGGGGGGGGACAGACCTGTGGAGAAAGGTAGGACTAAGTTCCAGAAATAGCTTCATCTGTACTATATAGGTCTTCATCATGATGGCCAGGAGTATCACCAATAGCAGTTGTCAAGTGATGCTGATGATTTTAAGTTGCTCAAGGTTGTCCCCTTACTGCTTGAGATAACTCAGCACATTTGCAGTGACTTGAGATGCTCACGAGCCTCTTTCCAGGTCTGGGGAAAGTGCAAGCCATACTCAGCTTTCCTGTTTAAAGCGCAGTTCTGCCTGCTACTGCAAGCAGTTGCATTCATGGGCAGATCATTAAGCTTAAACTGGAAGAAAGCTGGATAGTGTTGTAATTTTAAAAGAAACAGCTGGGGAGAGAAAGATGCCATGTGACAGATTTCAAGTGGAGGGGGGTTTTCTATTAAGGAAAAGGATTGTAAAAAAGGAAAGAGGAAGGGTGTGGGATTGGTCTCTGTGGACAGAAGGATTTGGAGCATCAGAAGAGAGGAAAGAGAGGTGTGGGGTGGAAGGGTAATAGAGAGAGAGAGGGAGAGTAAGAAAGATAGAAGGATGGGAGGTGGGGAGGATAGTGACTATGCACAGATAGTGCTCTTAGTGGCTGGAGTTGAGGACATATCCTGTCAAAACCCCAAGGACAAGCTGGGCAGTGGTGGCACACACTCCCAACACTCGGGAGGCAGAGGCAGGCAGATCTCTGTGAGTTTGAGACCAGCCTGATCTACAATAGCTAGTTCCAGGACAACCACCAAAGCCACAGAGAAACCCTGTCTCCAAAAACCAAACCAAAACAAAAAACAAAAACCCCAAGGGCAGGCCAGTACGGATGCGTGATAGGATCTGGAATCTGGTAGTTCTGAGAAATGTATTCAAGGAGAATGTAGAGAAAACAGGTTTTACTCAGCTTATGATTGTAAATATAAACTCCTTCCCAATCCTGGTGAGGTGCCCTAGTGTTTTATAATGTGCCTGTTCCTCTTTCTCAGTCCCTAAGGAACAACTGAGCAATGATGACTGCTGTTCTCAAGTGTAGTATTTTGACTTTTCAAGAGAATCAGGAAGCAGGATGGATTTGAGTCCCTATTGCGTCCTGTGACTGTCCCCAGCCTTAATTCATAATATAATGCAATAAAGAGCTGGTGTGTTTTCCATAATGGCATCTTCTGTTTCAAAGTCTTCTAAGTGGTTGCCCCCACCCCATTTTTGATTTGTTGAAGAACTTATTTGGGGACTGTCATGTTATTTACATAGAAATCCCCAACCTCCAACTTCATTGCCTCGTCTCCAGTCCTCTCTCTTAATACTTCCAAGAATTAGGCTTGCCTTTCTGTGCTGGTGATCTGGAAGCTAGACCTCCCCAGATTCTGGAACTTGGGATTCCTGAAGGATACTTCAGAAAGGTGTCTTTCTCCCCTGTCTCACAGCCACATTTGTTTCTGCCATCTTTGTGACTTCAGATAAAACACAAAACCTTTAATGTGCCTAAACACAAACTAGTCTGTGGGGGAAGTCATGAAGTTAAAACTAAAGTCTTAGAAAAATGACTGTCTCCCCCTCCCACCGTGGGCCATTAAGGAAGGCATGGCTAGCAGAAGTACAAGCTTCGAGGAGAACCCAGCCAGGTGTACTCTGTCCACCCACGAGCCTTTCCCAGCCACATGCTGTTTGGATGTGTACAGGCTTTAAACTTAGTAAACTGTGATGGGATTTCACAGAGAGCAGCCATCCTGTCTGTTACTGGAACTTCTCTTTGTTATCTGGACTAGACTTTCACTATAATATGAAGTTAATATAAAGAGACTGGCTATGTGAGTTTCATGCTTTGAAGTATTTTTTTAAATTATTTAACTTTTTGAGATGGCCTTTCCTTGTAGCCATCCCCTGGCTATCCTGGAAAATGTTGTGTAATGTGCCTCTGCTTCCTGAGTTTTGGGACTAATTTGTCAAAGGAGACCTACCTAGAAACTGGACTTTCATTTTATAGTTCTTTTCTTAAGTGCTTGTTTAGATGAGTTATTCCTAAATTATGAGTATTTTTTAAAACAATGGATATAAAATAATTTTATATAAAAAGTTCAAGTGTTATAATTTGGCTTTTTATTTCTTTTGGAGACAGTCTCACACAGTACAGGTTAGCAAAAGATAACCTTGAACTCTGATCTCCCTGCCTGCATCTCCTGCATGTTAGCAGTACTGGTGTGCACCATTGTCCACAGTTTTCTCAGTGCTGGCTTGGAGCCCAGGACTTCATGCATAACTAGGCAAGCACTGAGCCACATCTCCAGCCCAAGTCTGTTATCATTTTGCCTTTTTTTTTAATTATAGCTTGCATTTTATTCGCTAATTTTTTTAAGCTACAAAACAATGAAGGTGCTTGACAGTTTGTCTCTAAAATTTCAAATATACCACAGAAATAAGACCTGCCATATAAATCTTGATTTCTGTTTGTCTCATGAGGCAGTTTAGGTCCATTGTTTCTCAAGGCTTTTCAGTTTTTACATTTGATGCATTTTCTTCAGGAAAGCTGTGTTACTGTTAGAAATACTAGAGCCATTCGCTATGGTGGGATGCCTTGCTCCATCCTGATACAGGGGTGAGGGGCTTGGCCCTACCTCTACTTGGTAATCCAGACTTTGTTGACTCCCCAAGGAAGGCCTTACCCCCTCTGACAAGTGGGGGTTGGGAAGGAAGGAGGTGGGGAGAGGGGAAGGAGGGGGAACTGAGGTTGGTATGTAAAATGAAAAATAACTTTTTAAATTAAAAAAAGAGAAAAAGTACAAAAGAAAAACTGGAGCCAACTAACCTAGTAGATGCCAGAAAGTTACTAGCACTGCATTGATCATTGGTTTAAACTCATATTTTACTTTAGCTGTCCATTTACAATTTCAAGTGATGGCGTGTGATTATGAAAGATTATAAAGTTTTTTTTTCCCATTTGTAATTTAATGTGAAATTACTAAGAAAGTAAATTCTCAGGTCTTTTCTTTTGCTTTTAGGATTTTCTCATTCCGCGTTTACCTTTGGTATAGAGAGCCATATAAGTCAGTCCAATATAAATGGCGCCCTTGTCCCACCTGCTGCATTGATCTCCATCATCCAGAAAGGCCTACAGTATGTAGAGGCAGAAGTTAGCATAAATGAGGTAAGGCAGACGAGTTTCATTTCAGACACTGATTCTGATTCTTAAATGCATTTGTTTATTCAGTATCTGACTCGATTTCACTGTATTCAGACAAAATAAGGTCATCATTCTTAATGTACCAGTCAGGTTGTACTAGCTATGCATGTGGGCTTCGCTCCAGTGGCCTGAGTCTAGATTATTCCTTAAGGGAGGGGGTGGAGGGGGTGGGGAAGCTGTGTGTGTGTGTGTGTGTGTGTGTGTGTGTGTGTGTGTGTGTGTGTGTGTGTTTGTGCTTTAAGTAAGCACAAGGAAATAATTTTTAACAAATAATGAATTTTGCTTTATTGTACGGCAACAACTTGATGGCAAGCATTGGGAAATCCATTGTTTAGTGTCATGTACCCTGATTATTGAATCCAGGTATTTATAATGGATGCCCACTCTTGATGCTCAGAGCTGCATGTGTGAGGTTCATGTGTAAGTAGGGGGTTTGTTTCAGGTGTTGGCATGCTTCTGGGGCCTGATTCTGTAGATCAGCTTTGTAACTCAGGCAGACTCATTCACATTTGGACTGTCTGGGTGGATACTGGGAACATGAGGTGCTGTGACACGGATCTTAAATGCACACACTGCCTGCTCTTTCCTAGAAGTCTGCAGAACTTTGCTCTAGCTAGAAAGTTTAATGTATTTCCAGGACTCAGAACACGTTGAGGTGTTCCCTTTATTCTTTACTTGAAAAGTGAACACACTCCTCCCCTGCCCTTCCCCCCAAAAACATAAGTGGAAGGATTTTAGCTGTTTAAAGTGTCCATTCTCCTGTTGGTATCCTCAAGGATGGGTCCCTCATTGCCACAGTGAGCACCATCTACAGTGCTCTTGATTTACACCAAATGGTACACATCTAGATCACATATATGATGTGCTTGTTACCCTGTTATGTTTAAGGAAAATCTACAAGAAAAAGATCTGCCCCAGTTCAGTACAGGTGCATTTATTTTTTTTCCAAGGCCTGGATTCAGAGTACTGATGAGACACTGCCTCTTTGTTGTATGAGCTACTCTTATTGGTTGATGTTTTTTACTGACAGCCTTCATTACCTGAATTTGACATATTTCCATTTTATTATCTGTTTAAGAGCTTTTATGAGTGGCCTCTTGTATTGCATTTGTCTTTGTAGAGTTTAGCAGGATGTAAGTGAAGAGTAGAGGGCCATTTGCATCTGCCTCATTCAGGGTCATTCTTATTCTCTTCTCTCCTTCCTGCTCAAATTCAGAAAATTACCAGGTTTTCCTCAAAGTGAAGCTCTTCATTCTGTTAGTGGAATGCATGTCACCCTCAAGGCTACATCTCATTTTTCTTTCCGGGTTTTCCAATCTCAGGATGGCACCTTATTTGATGGTCGGCCCATTGAGTCTCTGTCGCTGATCGATGCTGTTATGCCCGATGTAGTCCAAACAAGACAACAAGCCTACAGAGACAAGCTTGCACAGCAACATGCAGCCGCCGCTGCAGCTGCCGCCGCAGCCACTAACCAGCAAGGATCTGCAAAAAATGGAGAGAATACAGCAAATGGGGAGGAGAATGGAGCACATACCATCACAAGTGAGCTAAGAATGTTTAGAGAGTCTCAGAAAACACTTGGCCTTACATAGACTGTCCCATCCTTAGAACTGAAATGATACCTCTATGCCCAACTTAGGTCACACAGCTCAGAGTTTATACTTAAGGTTCCAAAAAGCTAAATTCACTGTATATTCCTTTTTAGGTGTTTTTGAACCCTTTTTCTCTTAGAATTCCGAATCTGCCTTTGATTTTTAAGTAAAAGTTGGAATGTTCTCTCTTAAACATAAGTAAGGCTATGACATTGAGGAATAAAGATGACTCTCATGTTATATGAACGATATCAGCAACCCCTACTGGCAGAAACTCAGAATAATATTGTTATAGATGGTTTAATTCAGCCACATTATCATTCCAGCCATGCTGAGGTTCACTCCCTTTTCACTCCTCTTTCTCCCTTGCCTCCTTCCATATCCACATCTGTGTATATAGACCCTCACATGCTTAGGACTAGTACTAGAATTGTGATTACCTCTTACAGAGATTGTTGCTTCTCATGATGCAGATAATCACACTGACTTGATGGAAGTAGATGGGGATGTTGAAATCCCTCCCAACAAAGCAGTTGTGCTACGGGGCCATGAATCTGAGGTTTTCATCTGTGCCTGGAACCCTGTTAGTGATCTCCTGGCATCAGGGTAGGTTTTTCAAAGGATGTTGGGTATTTTGTTTGGTTTTAGACAGGATTTACTGTTTAGGGGAGGCTAGTTTTGAACTGTTGACCCTCCTGAGTCCTGAGATTAATAGGCCTGCTGCAACATACCCAGATCTACAGTGCCAATTAAGGCTACCTTACTGAATGGACTGTTGCATATTTTGTATGTATTTCACTTTCCAGGTGCTTGTTGCCTGCTTCTGGTCATGTTACCTTAGTAAATTGATATTTCCTGTGAAGTAACTTTAGAATTTCTTGGTAGGAGCTCTAAAATGTAGAATAAGAAAAATATTGGGAATGTTTATGCCTGGTAGTCTGCTTCTTACTCAGATGCTAAATGTATGGCCTGAGTTTTGGAATGCTGGAGAATGTCATGAGGACTTAAACCTATTTTTGAACTTTGAAGGTCTGGAGACTCCACAGCAAGAATATGGAATCTTAGTGAAAACAGCACGAATGGTCCCACACAGCTGGTGCTTAGGCATTGCATACGGGAAGGAGGACAGGACGTTCCCAGCAACAAGGATGTCACTTCTCTAGATTGGAATGTGAGTGTCCCTTGCTTTAGTGGTTTGTGAATGAAGGCATTTGAGGATTTGGCTGTACAGTCAACCTGGCTCCAAATTCCTAAGTCCTGATCAGAATTTTACTTTTTACTTCTTATAAAACCATTTTCGTGGTGGTGTTTTGATGTCCTTTTAGTCTGCAACCTACCTCCATCCTCATTCATGGGTGTCTATGAAAATATTCTGCAGAGGGTTATTGTCAGTCCTACTCCACAGCGGTTATGACCAGTGCTCAGATTTGGGGTGGGCCTTTCAAGAGCATTGACTTCAT
Source organism: Cricetulus griseus (assembly GCF_003668045.3). Taxonomy (NCBI): domain Eukaryota; kingdom Metazoa; phylum Chordata; class Mammalia; order Rodentia; family Cricetidae; genus Cricetulus; species Cricetulus griseus. The sequence continues at coordinate 126,266,871 of NW_023276806.1, read as the reverse complement.
CAGGGAAAGGGGTTTTGCCGGCCTTTGGTGGCACTCACACAGAGATGAGATTCCTTTGTGCCTGGACATATTCATAGTAATTAAGTAGCCTTAATTGTGTAATGAACAAAATTTATTTCTCTGGCAGAGTGAAGGTACACTTCTAGCAACTGGGTCATATGATGGATTTGCCAGAATATGGACTAAAGATGGTATGTATTTTTCTAACTTTATTGATGTTCTATGTTATAAAGTTTGAAGTAATTTTAAAGTTTTTTTTTGTTGTTGTTGTTGTTTAGGTAATCTTGCCAGCACCTTAGGGCAGCATAAAGGCCCTATATTTGCATTAAAATGGAATAAGAAAGGAAATTTCATCCTAAGTGCTGGAGTAGATAAGGTAAATGATTATTTACCTAACCTGTATAACACTATATTTGAAAGTAATTTTTTTCTTTTCTGATAATCATTTAAACTTCAGTGCATTCAAGTATGGATTTTTGACAGTAATAGAAATAATTTCTTGTTGTCCGCTTGTTTTCCTTAATCTACTCATCATATCTTTTGTTTATAAGCATTCTTCATTTTTGCTGGAATTTGAACCTAATGAATGTTATCATTCAGCACTTTGTGCTTTGCCAGTTTATCTCAGTGGTGGCTGTAACTCTGGAGTGACTCCGTGGGCCATCCATGTCTTCCTGTGCTCTGTGAAGTAAATAGAGACTGGTTGGAACTGGCTCCTCCTCCTCTAGGCCCCCTCTACCACACTTCCCTAAATAATAAAAGGTTTAAGACTTTTTTTGTTCCAGCAAAGAACAGGCTATTAATCATTTGGGTGGTGTTGGGAAGGGGACATAAACTGGCTTAGATTCATAGTTCTGATGAGTAGTTTTCACAGACTGATGAAGGTATCTGGGGAGGAGAAGAGCCAGTACTGTCTTTCTCATAAGCAGCTTCAGGACCTGCCTTAAATGGTATCAAAAATGGAAACATCTATTTTTCTTTCTTTTTTGTCCATGTAAGCTTCAGGAAAGGAGAAATGTTTCAGTATTCCGGGATAGGTGATTTCACTACAACCTTCTAACTTCAGAGCTGTAAAAATGCATATTGAACACACCATTGCAGTGGAACCTGTTACACAGTCTAATATAATGCCAGGCACTTTGTTGACAAACAATAGTTGTTACTAGAAATAAGTTGGTGAAAAATTGCCACAAAAAAGTTAAACTACGTCATGGTCATTTCCCCTGACCTACCTGAGTGTGAATGATGCCCTTGTGCTGTGAGGAATAAAAACATTGAAGATGAAGTTCACTGTCGAGTTTCATTCTGCCTTAATGCAGTCAGGCATCCATTCTTGCATTCACATACTCTTTAACGTCAGAGAAATTAATTTTTCTTTTCCTTTTAATCTCAGACTACCATTATTTGGGATGCACACACTGGTGAAGCCAAGCAGCAGTTTCCTTTCCATTCAGGTAAATCTTGACAATACACATGGAAGCTGAAGCTCTCTTCTGTTTCTCTAATTAGAGTGTTGGCCTCATGGAATTCGTTCAGGACCTTGACTGTCAGACAGCATTCTTGGTACCAGTCCTCTCAGGAGGTGTTCCACAGCTTTCAGATAGTTCTTTTTGGAGGATCAGCAGGTTTTCTGTGAAATGTACTGTTAAGGAAACACCCTAGTGGTATGGTTGGGGTGGTGCTGTAGAATTGGACGGTCTGGCCATGACTGTACATTCTCCACTTGATAAGCTCTCGGTTCACTTAACCTTTTAAGCCTTCTTTTCACTATATGCAAATGATGAGGGCTCTTGATAGCTATTTATAGCTATCTTGATAGCAGGGATAAGAAAAATGGCTTATGTAAGGATAAATTCAACTGTTACAGGTTTACATTTCATCATCTTGTGCATTTTAGATTGATGTGTCATGGGCAGGTCTCATGTCTGAGCAATGAAAGATGGGCTTTCTCGGTGTCACATGGAGGTTTGTTCCTGTGAGATGTTTAGCCGTGTTTGGGCATGTGGCTCAGTGCAGTCAGTGCCTTCATCCTGGAGCCACTGTACCTGTTCTCACTGACTAGTTCTGTCATTTTAGAAGTCAGGGAGGAACAAAATTATATCCCAGGCAGCTTCAGACTCAAAATAATCTTCCTTCTTCAGCCTCCAGGATACTAGGGTTACAGGTGTGTAAGTCTGGCTTCTCAGTTCATTTCTTGATTTCAGTAACTAAGTAATATTGACTGCAACAAGATGCATGAAGACAATCAGAGCAGTAGTTTTAGCATTACCTGGTAATAGTTGCTGCTTTGAGGCTTGTGCTCTGAAGCAGAGCAGATGGTTGTAGTTATCATCCTCATGTCTTTAGTAATGAAAAGCCACTTACAAAGAGCTAGAAGTGTAGCTGTGACCAAACAAACCAACTAGGAGCAAAATGATATTTTGGTATGATCTAGTAGAGTGGTTTGCAGATATTATGTTAAGAACCAGGCATTTTAATTCTATCACAGCTTACCACAGCGTACGTGTTTGTACAGCACCCCCTGTTTACCTGTTCTGCTTCTCTTTGACCCTGGCTTCTAGACCAGGTAGACTATTCTTTGGTCTCTGGCTAGTCTCATATTTCCTCATACATCCTGGGAGTGATAAGAAATTGGAGATGGGAGAGCACGTGCATGCTTAGCCACAGTGTGATAAATGCCACCCATTTGAGGTGTTCCTCAGTATATTCTCTCATACTTCCAACCAGAACTTTCTGGGGGATAGAATAAGCCTCTGTCCATTTGTTCCTGCTTCATATATGTATGCCACATGTATGTTGTGAGATACTGTGCCAAGGGATATGATGTCATTTTAGATAGGAACCAAAACACAAGGGAACAGGAACCTGAGAGGGGTCAGGGGATGAAGAGGGAGGATAGGACTGGATGTATTTGCCTTGAAATTATTAGATATGTATACACCAATGAAATCATAATCACTCTGAAGATATAGGTATGACCTTTATCTGGCTTCCCTCCTGCCCTCTGTGATGTCATTTTCCAGGCAATCACTGAAAGTCTTTGTCACCAAAGATTAGTTTATGTTGTACATTTTATTTGGAGGACTCCGGACTCTTTCGTTCTTCATACTTATTCTTCTGTTCTCTAACAAACACTTTCTATTGCTGACAAGGTTCCTTTGGGTGGCCTATATATTGTGTTTACCTACTGTTGAAGTAAAATAGTGTTTGCAGTTTGGGCTTATTACAAATACAACAACTATAAACATTCAAAATCTTTTAGTGTAACTAGTAGTAAAATGACTGCATTGATAAGAAACTAAAATTGATTTCTAAAGCAATTTATTGTCACCAACAGTATGTAGTCCAGTGACTCTATCTTTTCCAGACCTTAGTTTGTAATCACACTTTTTAATTTTATCCAGTTTGATTGTTTGTGATGACATCTTACTGTGGTTTTAGTTTGCCTGTTTTTCTAAGAAACTAAATAAAATGTGTGTGGGGGATGGGGTGTGGATGTATATGGAGATCAAAGGTCGATAGCAGGGGTCAAGAGTCTTCCTCTATCACTTTGCACATTATTTTTTGAGGCAAAGTCTCATCATTGGCTGCCCAACAAGCTCCAGGATCCTTCTTGTCCTTACCTCCCCAGTGTTGGGATTGCAGGTACACACTGCCACATCTGACATTTTGTGTAGGCTCTGAGCATATAGAAACTCATCTTCATGATTTCTCAAATAAAAGGGACTTTATCTGCTCAGCCACCCCACCCTCCCACCCTGCTGCCTTGTTATTTCTATTTCTTCACACTGGCCACCTGTTAAGTGTATAGCAAACACTTTCTCTTCATCTGTGGCTCGTCTGTGCTTTTTGTTATGTTTTGTTTTAGAATCAGGGACTCACTGTGCAGTTAAGGTAACTGTGCTGATCTCTGACTCAGAGCACCCCTAGCTTACAGGCGTGTGCCTCCACACCCAGTCGGGTGTTCTTAATGTTGATGACTTCCATAATTGGTATGTTTCCTGATTGTTACTTTTTAGACAACTGTCACCGTGTAGCACAGGCTAGTCTGGCGCTTGAGATAAGCCTGCCTTAGCCTTCTGAACTCTGGAATTCTAGGCTTGCTACATGCAGCCTCTATTTTTCAAAATGTGCTTTCCTTTCCTCCCAGAATAACTTTCTGACTGAATTTTTATTTCTTTGAATCTGTGGAGTATTTAAATTATGTTGCTTGTTTCCTACATATTTGGGGCTTTTCTAGAGCTCTGTCAACTACCAATTACTAATTTGGTTTCATTGTTCTTCTAAACATTTAGGCCAGTTTGTTAGTGGTTAGTGTTAACCTTAGTGTTTTTACCCTTTACTGCTTTTCTGTCTGTTAGGCAATCCATTTTTGAGAGACAAATTCTGCAATCTCCTAACTATTGGAAAACACACAACCACCCCCAACCACATCTCCTCTTCATTGTGCCTGTGCATTTGCACATGTGCCTGTGAGGGTGTGTGTGCTTGTACAGAGAGAGGCCAGAGGAGGATGTCAGGTGTTGTTGCCTCTTACCACTCACTGTCCGACTTTATTTCTTTGAGATACTGGTGGCCAGCAAGCTGCAACAATTTTTCTGAATATACCATCGATGAAGTGTTAGAGTTACCAACACAGGCGTGGCCACACCTGGTTTCTCATATGAATCCTGGGATCAGAATCAGGTCCTTTTGCTATTGCATCACTCTCTAAGACCCAGTAAACCATTTGAGAGGTTACTTGGAACTGGGGTCAGGTGTCAGGATGAGGTGTTAGTGCTCGGTGATGGAGTATGTAGTAAGTTTTAGAAATAGGGAGATAGTTGCATAACAGTGAACTTAGGTAATACCACAAAATTGTACATTTAGGACTAGTTAAAACTTGTTGTGTATATGTCTTAGTCAGTGTTTTATTGCTACAAAGACCATGACCAAGGCAACTTTTGAAAATAAAGCCTTGCTTACGGTTCAGAGGTTTAGTGAGTTATTGTTATGGTAGGGAGAATGGTAGCAGGCAGATGTGGTGCTGGAGAAGTAGCTTAGAGCTATATTCTGGTCTGTAGGCCAAGAGAGAAACTGAGACTGGCATTGGCTTCTGACACCTTAAAGCCCACTCCCAGTACACACTTCCTCCAACAAGGCTGCACCTCCTAATCCTTCTAACCCTTTCAAAGAGTTCTACTTCCTGGTGACTAAGCATTCACATATTTGAGCTTGTAGGGGCCATCTTACTTAAATCACCACCATATATTTGCTCACAAATTTTAAAAATAATGAAATACTGTGAGCACCATTTGTTAAAATATTTAAAATTGGTGAATTACATTTCAGTAAGGCCATTAAAAATGCCAGTGAGTTGTCAAAAGAACAGATTTAAAAAAAAGAAAGATACTAGTAAGAAATAAATGTGCCTTTTTCTTCATAGGCTTATTCTTTACAAAAAAAATCATGGAATCTATGTGGATTACTGAATATAAATCAGAACAGAAGAGAGAATTTTTCATTTTAGCTCTAAAACTTTTAAAACTGTTTGATAAAAGTATCCTACTGGGAAAATTACTTAGCCTTTCTTAGCTTCCTCTTAATGTGTAAAATGTAACCATAATAATAAACCGACCTTTCACTTATTGGATTTCTTTGGCCCATGTTAGGAATGCCTATTCCCTGGTGTTTCCCTGGATTACCTGGATCTGTGGGGTTTCAGAGCCAGGCACATTGCAGGCACTTTCCTCACAACTCTCAGGTCAGCATTCCTAGTTGAATTTCTTACACAGTTTGCTTTTTTCCCAAAACTAAGGTATGACTACCATGGTGAGGCTTACTATTTGTCAGCCTCCTCTCGGGTTTGCTGGCCACTCAGGCTCTCATAGGTCACACCTGTTATTTGGCTGCCTTCATACCTTGTTTTGTATAATCTATTTTTAAAAATAATTAAAAACCCCAGCCTCCTCCAGCCTTTTTTTCCTACGTCTTAATATTAGAATTGTTTTTTTATTAAAGAAGTAAATTTAAGTAGCATCTTAAAGAAATGATATTTTATATTAATACTACAATGTTTACTGAATCAAGATTTTGGCAGGAAGACAGTCTGTAGTTGGGGATCCAAGAAAGGGACTTCAGCAGAAAGAAACTATTTGTGACCGTGTTGTAAAGAGGGACCATTAGGAGCAGTGAGGTCACCCCGAGAAGAGCAGCTGCAAGAAAGAGACTGCAGGGAGATGGAAGGTGCTGCCAGTCCAGTAGAAATCTGAACCACTGACAAGAGGCTACCCCGTAACAGCAGGGCCCATTGAGAAACCCAGGCTGAGCGAGTGGAAGCAGCAGTGTATCTTCTCCTGACCTTGGACTCCTGACCCCTCTGCTCCTCTGTGAAGAGGAGGACTTGCTCAGTACTAGGAGGACAGGCATTGGAGGGCAGCTTGTGAGAGTTAGCTTTGTGGTCAGGGCAGACTGAAGAGAACAGAACTGCCGGCATGCCTGCAGTCACATACTGCTGAGCAGGGTGGCCACAGCCACTGTCTGATGCAGGTCACACCCCCTGGAAGTCATACCTAGCCAAGTGTGAGACTGAAGTACAAGATGGGTTTAAGAAATTTCTGTGCAATGCAGATAGGGAAACATCCTTCACCTTCCTGTTTCTTCTTGTCTCTAAGTGGGGTTGGTAGACTATCAGGGTTCAGAAAGTAGCTTTTAGTAGTTTGGCAGACCATAGGAATTGATACTGAGGCTATTATTTCCTATGGAAACTCCTTCACCATAGCTGTCTGGAATGTGAAGACAGTGTTCTTAATGTGTTCACACTTAACCCAGTTATGCAACCCTTGCCTTGATCTGTGAGGCTAATTACAGAGTCATCGCTGCTTATTACAGGGGAAAGAAAAGAAGTCTGTAACTCTCTCTGAGCTAAAATGGAGCTACTCACTAAATCCTAGCCAACTTTTGCACTTAAGAGATTTTAAATTTAACAGTTTTGAGTCACTTTTCTTAAGAAGGAATTTTACAAAAATTATTTAGAACAAAATATATTTGCTAATAATGTGAAGTGTCCTTGTTTTGGTAGAGTAGTTAACAATGGGAATGGCTCTGACACATTGTTTATCTGAGTTATAATCTGTGGCATTCTTCCGACAAGCAACTCCTTGCTTGGCCCTGGCAGCATCTCTAAGTACTAAGTGAAATTTAGAAATGGGTGTTATCCCAGGGTCACCAGTGACTCGCTTGGCTTAAAACAAAAGCAGTGGTAGAACCAAAGCTCTGTCCATCATATATGCACAACTAAATAAAATTGAAAGAATTTATCACCAGGCTTGACTTTTATTAGTTATACAAAAGAGAAGCCAAGACTCAGAGCCCTGAGTTATTAAGCACAGTGATCACACAGCTGAAAGTTATTGGCATTTTTGATACTAAGATCACTTTATCTTTTTAAAGTTTTTTCTTTGTATCTTAAAAAGTATAAAGTAGGCTCTGAGAGATGGCTCAGCGGTTAAGAGCATTGGCTGATCTCCCAGGGAACCTTGATTCAATTCTCACATGACAGCTTACAATTGGTTATCTCCAGTTCTAGGCGATCTAACGTCCTCACACAGACAGACAGACAAATAGACATGCAGACAAAACACCAGTGCACATTAAAAATAAAAAAAGAATATATCAAAAAATGTCAAGAAAAATTTATTTACTGCTTAGAATTCTTTTTTTAGCTTATATATATGTATATATTTATATTTATATAAAAAGAGCAATAATGGCAATATGTTATGCATCAATAGCAGCAACAGCTTTTCCAGGTTCTGTAGTCCTTTGAACAAAATTGTAGAGACATCCAGTACACTCCATTTTTAAAAAAACAAAAAACAAACAAAAACAAAAAAACAAACAAACAAACAACAACAAAATAGCAAAAAACAAAATCCCAGAAGACAGCACAGTTCTGTTACTCTTGTGGTATTTGGGACCATTTTTTTTTTTTTTTTTTTAAATTAGTTTCTCAGTCATCATCTGGGAGGAAACCATTCTGAGCAACATTATTAAAAACAGCTCTGATAAAGCATGGTCACTACTGTGTATCATAACTGCTTAGAATTCTTAATGTCTAGCCATGCTTTAGAGGTAAAGCTCCTGTGTGACACACATGTGCACAATGTAAGCCTAACCTGTGATCCTTAACATATGTGCACAATGCAAGTCTAACCTGTATTCTTTTCCAGCCCCAGCACTGGATGTTGACTGGCAGAGCAACAACACCTTTGCATCTTGTAGTACAGACATGTGCATTCATGTCTGCAAATTAGGACAAGACAGACCTATCAAAACATTCCAGGGACACACAGTAAGTCTTTTCCCTCCTGTAAAATGGCTATTTTGAGCAAGTAATATGTCAGAATAGTTTTTGAATACCAAATAGCATCCTGTTCTATAAAATGAAAATATAAATATTTACTGTCATTTTTAGAATGAAGTAAACGCTATCAAATGGGACCCAACTGGCAATCTCCTGGCCTCGTGTTCAGATGACATGACCTTGAAGGTAATTCAGGTAGTGGGTGCTTTAGGGTAATGGTCCATATATGGCTGGGCATTTTAAGGTGGGTCCTTCCTTCCTTCCTTCCTTCCTTCCTTCCTTCCTTCCTTCCTTCCTTCCTTCCTTCCTTTCTTTCTTTCTTTCTTTCTTTCTTTCTTTCTTTCTTTCTTATCAAGGTCTCACTGGGTATGTAACTCTGGTTGTCTTGGAACTCAGCTATGTGAACGAGGCTGACCTTGAACCCAGTCTGCTTCCTGAATGCTGGGATCAAAAGTGTGTACTTATCACATCTGGCTTAAAGCTTTTAAAAATGTTCTTTTGATGTGTAAAACCTAAATTTAGACTTTTTTTTTCCCCTTGTAATACTTGCATACTTGAATATAGCAAATTCTATTAAAAGGCATACCAGGTATATTATGCTGCTGTACTTGTCACAGTTCTCACTAGTAAGGAGTTAGGCACATTACAACTAATTAGGAGCATACATTAACCTATAAGAGAGGGAAAATCTATACACACAGTCATGGAGTCTGAAACTTATTCTTTGCTGTTTTTAAACTGGATGGATACCCAGGAAAGCCAATGTTTTAGTTATTTTTCTATTGCTGTGCTAAGATACCATGATGATGGCAACCTATAGAAGGAGTTTTTTGGGCTTAACAGTTTCAGAGGGTGAGTCCTTGGCCATTATGTCAAGAAGCAAGTGGTAGACAGGCGTGACACTGGCTTACATTAACAACCCAACCGTGATGCAGAGAGACAGAACTAAATGAGAATGATGTAGGTTTTTTAAGTGAAAAAGCCTATCCCCAGTGATTTACATTGTTCATCTAGGCCTCACTTCCCAATTCTTCCCAAATAGTCCCATCAACTAGGGACCAAGCATTTAAATGTATAAGCCTGTAGCAACCATTCTCATTCAAACCCCAGCAACCAGCCATGTGGATCCAAACTTGAAGCTAAAGGCCTGAGAATCTGGAGTATCACGGCTATTGGGTAAGGCCCAGGCAGAAGGCCCATATTTTAGATGAGTAATGAAGCTAGAGAACACAGTGGTTGCTATCTACATAGAGAATGCAGTCTGCTCTGTTCTTTCTCATTGACAAACATGGGTAAATAATACTTAGCCAAATATTTGGATTCTCATGACCCAATCAAGTTGAGACAGGGCATTAGCTATCCAAGAACACAATGTGATGTGAATAAAACCAAAACTTAATTCCTATCATACCATAGCTAGTGAATACCTCTTGCTAATCTCTAGAATGACTGAATATGCCTCTTCATGCTACACATACTTTCCTGAAAACATTTTATCCTCGATCTTGCAGTATCAGAGACTGTAGTGTAACCCTTACACATAGGATAGACGTGCAGGGAAAAAATCACTTTTTATACTATGTACAAGCTAAGTGTTCCTTTCCCTCAAGGGTCTTGTGGAGGATTTGGGTATGCTAAGAAAGCATGCCAACACTGAGCTGCATCGTTATCCTTTGCTCTCTTGAGTCAGAATCTTACTATATAGACTATGCTGGTCTTGAATTTGACATCTTTACATCTTCCCAAGCACTGGGTGTAGGCCTGTGCCACCACATTAGCTTAATTATCTTGTCTTTGGGTTTTTTACTCATGCATTAAAGCTTGGACTATGAAAGAAGGCCAATATCCAGAGAACCACATATCATGGATTGAGTTGCAAGCTGAACAGCCTGGAATTAGATACCTCAGACTATATAGATTGGAGCTTTTCTTTAACACTACAAAGAATTTTGGGTCACAGATGATTTCAGAGCAGTAGTAGAATGGGTGGTGTGTAATGAATAGCAAGTTATAGGGTGATAAACCTCAATAACAGAATCCCTAGATCAAGAAAATGACAAAAGTATATAAAAAATGTAAAGAGGATTGCAAGGGACATGTTAAGCTTGCCAGTGCTGTTGAAAAGGCCAAAGGAAAATGTAGAAATGTATCAACTGTATACATTTAAGCTACAAAGCACTGTAGTATTGTTCTCCTAGCTGTTTACTGCATTTTATGTGAATTCCAGTTTTTTTTTTTTTTTTTTTTTTTTTTTTGGGTGTGTGTGTGTGTGTGTGTGTGTGTGTGCTCTCGAGTGTGCGTGCTTACTCAACTGCTCATACAAGTGCTCTACCACTGAGTTACTTTAACCTTAGTCCAAGGACTTCTAGCATTAAGATTTGTGCAGTTTATGGCTATTGAAAACAACCTTAGAACAACCGCAGTGAATTAATTCAGCCTTCAAATTTTTCAATAAGGAGTATTTGAAGAATTTAATACATTTGTATGGAGTAATGTTAAATATATTCAACTACTTTTAAATTTCTTTGTAGTCATTCCTTGATGTCTGGTTATATGACTCATTTTGTTCTGAAAAGGTAGTACTTTTAAATGTGTTTGTTGAATGGAAAAATTACCCTTTTTTTTTCTTTTGGTAGATTTGGAGTATGAGACAAGATAACTGTGTCCATGATTTGCAAGCACATAACAAAGAAATTTATACTATTAAATGGAGTCCAACAGGACCAGGGACAAATAATCCAAATGCCAACCTTATGCTAGCAAGGTGATGTGTCAGTTTCACTTTTCCTATTGAGTCTCTCAAGAATAAAATTTTTGGGAAAATATGGCAGAAAACAGGGAGCATATCTTGAGGGGAATATATTTCAGTGGAAACCTTTAAACATGGGATTTTTAACATTACTATTTTAGGATTTAATGCCCCCCTTTCTTAATCTGTTGAATAAAACCCAATAATCAGGCTGGGCTTGTGTTTGTAATCCAGCACTTAGGCCTGTGTGCCTGACATAGTAAATAACTTGTGCTCTAAAGTGAGACCCTATTTCACCAAAACATACAGATCATTGGGGCATAGGATAATAATAAATTTTTTGTATCCACAGCTTTTAATTTTTAAAGAGATATATGAATCACAAAATACAGTCAGTTTGATATTCCAAGCTATGGATTGGTAGCTAGGATTATTGGGAGCGCAGTGACTGGACAGGAGCCCAGGGCCTTCAGCTTTTTCTGTTTGTCTTCCAGTTACTATACTATTTGGATTTTAACAGTGTAATCTGGTAGCTAGCCCTTAAGGATAGGCAGAATGTGGGAGGCTGGGGACAAGTCCAAGAGAATATTTGATTGCTAATAAAACTATTTTCCCTTCTATTTTCAGTGCATCCTTTGATTCTACAGTTAGGTTATGGGACGTAGACCGAGGGATTTGCATCCATACTTTAACAAAACACCAAGAGCCCGTGTACAGTGTGGCTTTCAGTCCTGATGGTAGATATCTGGCAAGTGGTTCTTTTGACAAATGTGTGCACATCTGGAACACACAGGTATGTCCCAGTAATTTAGATAGTTACTTACTTACAAATACTTAATCAGTTAGAAGCATTTACCTATTAACTTATATTTTGATTATTTCTCATGTGACATCAGCTTAATGCTTAGTTTTAAAAACCTAAGCGTACTTTTAGGGCACTTGATAGCTAAATTAACACTGATTGAAAGTTACATTTTTATGTGCAAATCAGAATTTAGAATTAGATCTCTTGTCCTGTTATTTTATTCTTGAAGAAGCTTATGAGGCACTTGACATATGTTGAGGTTAAAAGACAAGATTGCATGACTGAACCAGATTTAACACTCTGCTCCCTTTTCAGGGATGGCACTGTAAAGAGCAGCCCCCAGAATAGAAGCCAGCATGTTGCTTTTGCTTTCACATTTACAGCTTTTCAATGTATGAGGTTTTGTGTCCCGTACTCCGCCCTTTGTTTTTCTCAGATCTGTGTTGGTGTCTGACATATTAATACACTACTTTCTGTAGTAGATTTCCACTGTAGTTAATTTCATGAGTTGCTGTAAACCATCACATTTGAGTGTTTCCATTAACTTCTACATCCTATGGCTTTGGAAGGTCTGCACTGAGGAGCTTTGGCCATCTCTGCCCTCCTGCCACACAGTAACTGTTGTTAGTGGCTTCTCCTTCATCCTTACTGAGCTGCTTATTGCACAGAGCACCATGTCTCTTGTAGGTCATACTCAGCATAGGTCCAACTTCTAGGTAGAGGTTGATATCTCAGTGTGGAATGAAGGTGAGTGTCTCGGTACACACTTAAGGGTATGTAGGCTGACTTCTGAGCATTTTTAAAGTTGTAATTTTTCTTTAAAAACTAGCATTGAAACTAAAGAGTTTCATTGTGCCACTTTCTGCATACTTTGTTTTTGTTGAGGGTGTTTCCCCACTCCCCTCTCTGACCCTTACACCCAGCCCTACCTTCACCTCCTCCCCAGTCTCCATTCCATCTTCATGTCACATGGGTTTCATTACCATCTTCTCCCTCATTAAGATCTCATTAATCCCTTCTCATAACCCCTTCTATGATGTTACTAGTTCATGCCGTGTACTCTACCCACATACGTAAAAATGAAAATCTAGGATCCTCGTGAAAAGAATCATGTTATATCTGTCTTTCTGAGTCTGGCATATGTTGCTTAACAATAATTGCTATTTCCACCAATTTTCCTATAAAATGTCACGGTTCTATGTTTTTCTTAAAGATTACATAAAATTCCATTTGTATACATTCTTTCCTTTTCTCTCTCATTCATCTTTTGATAAACACCCAGGCTGGTTTCATTGCTTGGTCATCTTGAATAGTAAACAGTGAACAGGGCTGTGCACGTGTCTCTGGTGTGCTGACGAAGTCTTCCCGTGAGCACTTGTGCCGCTCCTGCGTGCTCTGCTCTGCTTCGCTCTTTGACTTCTGTAGTTGTTGGACTAGTTTGGACTGCCAGCATGTTGACACTTGTTTTCTTCGTGACAGCCATTCTGACTAAGGAAATTGGAAACTCAAAGTAATTTTAGTTCACCTTTCTCTGATGATCAAGGATGTTGAAAACTTAGGAAAACATTTATTGGCCATGTTTGTCTCTTCTTTTATCAGTTATTCAGTTGACTGGATGAGTTATTTACTTGGTGCTTAATTTTTTTAAATGTATTCTCTCTATATTTTTCTGTCTGAAGTATGGTTGGCACAGGTTTTCTACCATTTCCATTTTCTGTTTCTATTTTGCTGAGTATTTCCTTCGCTATACAGAAATTTCATGTTAGGAGTTACTTCCTATGTAGTTGAGGCTCCTTTATGATCATGTCCTTTCCTTTTTCAACTGGATTGTTGGTGGTTTTGGTTTTTTGAGAGGTCTCACTTTGTTGGACTGGCTTTTAACTCATCCTGCCTCCTCTTCCAAGTGCTGAGATTAGAAGCATGTTCCTGGTTTAAAATTAAAATATTCTATTTTAATATCTTCTTAGATAATGTCTTATCTCTATTTCATTTTTTTCTTTATGAATATGTGCCAAAAAATTCTGTTGTTATGAAATACATGTTTAAAACCACCATTTCCAAGTTTTAAGTTTGTGTTCCTAAGTGAGCACTGGTGCACCCAGGTCAACTTCTCAATCCTGAACAATGATGTGTATTTGGGAATGAACACAACTATGAACAATATGGTTAGCATAATCTTCAGAGTTACTTTATAATGAACATAAACATGAACAGTATGGTTAACATAATCTTCAGAGTTACTTTGTAAGGATATTTTGCCTTGTTTCTTGTAGATACCTTTTTTCTGGTTCCTACAGGATTTCAACTAAATTGTTTTTTGACACAGTTAAAGTGTTTAACTCCTTTCTGCATCAGTCATGGAGAGCTGTCAGCCATTCCCATAGTAATTGTATATACCGTTTGGAAATTGTACATGAATGGTATGATGTGCTACATATTTTTTAAAGCTTGTGATTTGCACTAACGTTTTTCTGGTTTATAATCATACAATTTCATGGAGATCTAACATAATGGTTTGGTTCATTTTGTTATTGATACGCAAATGAATCAAATCTTTTCTACTGCTTATATGGACTTTATGTTGAATGTCTGCACATCTGTGTGTGTACATGATTGTATGCTCACAAAAGGAATTCTGAGTTCATGAAGTATCCATTCTCAACTGCATGCCACATTGTACTTCCATATTTTCTATATCCTGAATTCTCAGTCCCCTAAACATTTTTGTAATTTGGTAGATGTAATCATATTTATTTATACATTGAGTTGTACAATCTGTTTGGAGTAGACAGTACAGATCACCTGTTCTTTTTCATTATTTGTTAGTTGGTGGTATTTGTATGATCTAGGCACTCTTCTATCCTGGGTGTGATGGAAGTTGTCTTCCTTTCTGTCTTCTTCATGGAGAATTTACCATATCACTCTTTTAAATGAGTGTTCAGATCGGTGCTTTTTATAGCTTTGCATATAAACAAATATATATTTATGTCACTGGGGTCTCTGAATTTTTTATTTTTCCTACAGTGGTTTAGCTTGATTTTGTTGGTGGTACCTCTGGTGTAGATTTGGATGGTGTGAGGTCCAGATAGAAAGTCATCTTTACATGGGTAGGCAGTTGTCTTGGAGTCATTCATTGTCCCCTTACTGTTACCACATATACCATGTCTGTTAACTATGCACGTGGTTGGCTTGCTGCTTGCTCTTTGCCTCATAGTTTAGGAGATTGAACTAGCACTTTAGTAGGGCCAGGTGGCACCCTACATTGAACTGTATTTCTAGCCCCCGGCTCTCTTTTGTGCCTTTGGTACATTTGTACATAGCTGAATCCACATTGCAGACCTAACCACTCTCCATGATATGTGTCTTGATCCTTGTCATTCTTTAGCTTTTCTGTTCTTGGCACATTGGTTATCAGCACATCCCAAAATAAGTGTGTATTTATGGATTTGTTTGACCCCACTAAGTCTATAGGTTACATTGAGTTAATTACCAAAGAGTACGCTGTGTCTGTCTTATTTCTTCAGTAAATTTTTATGATTGCTCTGAAGTGCCTTGTGAATTTTAGATGTGTGTGAACGCTGTCTCTTAAAATGTATGGTCTTTTTAGTTGTTGCTAAATGTTTGGAAGATTTTCCAATTAGAAATCATGGTGCCAAAATAATTTCAGTGAAATGTAGCTCATTTAAGGTATGTGGTCAGCTGTCTGCTGGTGTTCTATCCACTGATTTGAGCCCTTTTACCTTTTTAAACTTGAGTGAAATGGCAGGTGGCATCTGTGGGTAGGAACAGGCACTGCTGTCCTCCAGTGGGGTAATTCCTTTGTGTTGTTCAAAGTGTGTCTCCTGAGTGTATGACAGGTGGGGCCTGGGTCTTGTTCCAGCATACAGGTGAGATGATGTGACCTACTAACCTTCATCATCACAGTTCTGCCTGTAGCTATGTTTGGATTCATTATTGTCTTGCGTCAACTTATATAGATTGGTAGATGTTGTTAATGTAGGTAGGTAGGTAGGTAGTTTAGGTGGGTGGATGGCTATTTGTTTTAACGCCACATTCATCCATCTGCTGTAGGTTAGCAGGTCTATAGGGCTTGCCTTCTACACCTCAGTCACTTTCCATCTTGCTGGCTGTTCCTTTGTTTTCTCAGTAACCATAGATATTTACGGTCACAGTACTCAGCTTTTCATCAGTCTCAAACTATGAAAAGTTTTAGGAAAGAGGGAAATTTGTCAAATTTCAAACAAATTTCTCTGATCACACTACATCTGTGGTTTGAAAACAGTGTTGGGCTGAATTTGAAGAGGAAGTCAAAGCAAAGGTATTCAGACGTGTATGCTAGGATAGTGGTGGTCAAGATGTGTGAGGGTGTGGCAGAGGAAGCCCTCAGGTCCCCACTGAGCTGCAGGGCCACTTACATGCTTTATCAGAGCAAAGCACCTTTGTAGTATCTAGCTGCCACTGCACAGCCTCTGCCCTCTGCCCTGTGGCTGCACAGGAGAGTACATTTCTGATCTGATTTTAGTTCTTTAGTGGCAGCCGAACTTTTGTTCTTGGTAAAGAATAAAATAGCTATACTTAGAATTGAGCTAAGAGGATGGGATTGTTAACATTCCTGGACACATTTTTAAGAAATTCCTGAAATGGAATATGTATATCTTTTCTTCCGTTGCCTTCCTTGGACTATCTCTGCCCCCCTCATACTACTCAAGGAAACAAGCTATAGACAGCACGAACACAGTATCTTTCTTATTTTTTACACTTCATCTTTGAGATGCTTTCTTTTTGTTGGCAAAATGCATACATCCCTCAGTTACAAGTATACTTCATATCTTGCATTGAATGTTCCACCTAGTGGGGAATGGTCACCAACACTAGAAAAGCAGCTTGTGCTGGAACCATCCCTTCCAAATAGTCTGATCACATCTGTGAAGGGGTACCATAGCACATTTCTGGGGGCTCAGAACCTGCCTATATTTTTACTTGAAACCAAGTCTCACCTCTGATTGCTAGAAATATTGCCACACAATATATTTTTGTATTTTGACTCATTCTCAGACCTAATCTATTCACAAGTTCTGTTGTCTTTTACAGTTTATCTTGAGCCCATATACTGTTTTTAAATTACTTTATTCTAAATTTATACTGATTACTATACTAATTCAACTACACTAGCCTCCTAAATGGGTTTCTCCCCCCCTCCCCCCACTCTTTTTCTCTCTTCCTCTTTCCCACCACGTGATAACTATACATAGGTTTCATCATGATATACATGATGTAATGTATTCTGGTGAACACCCCCCCCCCCCCCACACACACACACGTGCCTTTTTGTCACCCACCCACTGACTGTTTTCCTTTTCCTAGTTAGTTCCTCTCCTTTAATGGCATTTGGGGATTGGAGAAGACTGTGAATCTAAATAGTTACTTGTAGGAGCATGGACAAGAGCTACACCACTGAAGAAAATGGCTTTTCTTCTCTCAGCAACCATTAACTACTTATAGATCCTTGTGTGTTGTGGTGGTGGTGGTGGTGGTGGGGATCTCAGGAGTCAGTCTTTCGCATTGTCATTTTCTTATCTCGCTGTTTTGACTTCTGTAACAATTCTTTGGGTTCTGTTTTTAATATTTTCAGACAGGTGCTTTAGTTCACAGTTACAGGGGAACAGGTGGGATTTTTGAAGTTTGCTGGAATGCAGCAGGAGACAAAGTTGGAGCCAGTGCATCAGATGGTTCAGTGAGTATACTCATGAATTTTAGAGAGAGGGGCGCATGTTGGATACACAGTCATATTCTTTGCAAAATAAAAAAAAAATTAAAGAAGGTATTGATGTCATCCCACCACCACTCCTTGGGCTACATGT
This sequence comes from Cricetulus griseus, assembly GCF_003668045.3. Classification (NCBI taxonomy): domain Eukaryota; kingdom Metazoa; phylum Chordata; class Mammalia; order Rodentia; family Cricetidae; genus Cricetulus; species Cricetulus griseus. Next base: position 126,249,112 of record NW_023276806.1, on the reverse strand, counting down.
GCTGGACATGTCATTGCCTTTGAATAGAATAAAACAGTTTTCAATGTAAATCTTCATTTGTGAAATTAAATGTACTGAAGTGTCATGCCTCCGTGATTGGCATTTATAGAGTCTCTTTCCCCAGATCTCCTTTCTGTGGAGGGAGTGTTGAGGTCATGGAATTGAGACTGATTTTTTTCATGGAGATATTTGACACTGAAACCTTTGGGATACCGTTTAGTAGGTTGGTTTTTTTTAAAATGGTAGTGTGGCCTCTTCTGTTATAAAGCAGAAGCTACAGAGTCCTGGGGCTGTTGAGTAAGGTGGCCTCCATAACTGTGATGGCTTTTATTACGATCTGAGAGTTAGGAACAGTGTTTTGTATGCTTCCCACCCCCGTTTTACTGACTATAAACATTAATTCCTAAAAATTACAGCACCATTTCTTCAGTTACTGTCACTTGTGGGCGCTCACTGCATAGTTTAGTGATCTAACGCCCTTCAGTTATGTCTTTTTCTATGATTTGTTGCTTTGATTTTTATGAGTATTCAGCTTAGAAACAGATTGTAATTACACTGTGATTTATATACAAGTTGAGCTTGAAATGTAAGGTAGGTTTCTGCCTTCTGGCTAACTGTTGGAATCTCTTACAGGTTTGTGTCTTAGACCTTCGGAAATAGCGTTACTAGTTGGAAGCCATGGACCGACTATGAATGTGTACATAGCCACAAGACTATCCCTGACCCACATACTGCTATAGTCCCACTTGAACCATGGCCAGTCCACTACAGCCAAATCTAAGAGAAATATATACGTGCAGTGTATATGAACACAGCTGTACCCTGAAGATGACAGTCTCATCCCAGCTTGTGAATTCTGCTCACCAAGTGCTGGGATCTAACCTGCTGTGCCCCTAAGTAGCGTTTAGAAGTTTGGATATGAAAAGCAGAAGAGATGGAAAATGCATTATAAGAGCAAACCACACATGTACCAGTTTTGGATATTAATGACAGCCTTGTTTCTCCCCTTTAAATCAGCAGACACCATGGATTATATTCTTTTTCCCCTTCAGTAGTGCGCAGTTTGTATGTACAGAGAACTTGGACTTAGCAAAAACTCGCGGCCGCAGTTTGTTCTTGCTTTCAAGTTTGTTTTGGTTTAGATTATGGATGCATGAAATAAGGGAGTGAATCATATTCTTTTACTTTTCCTCACCTTTTAAACAAACAAAAAAATCTTAAAAAAATATTTTACTGCATTCTTTGGAAAAGGTAGATGTTTGGTACATTTTATGGCTCCCAGAGTATATATTCAGTTGGTGCATATTGTGGAGGGAGTTGGAATTAAAGGAAACCACATGACATTTGTCATGTTACTCTCTAACACACATCAGCAAAGGGTATTACCTTATCTTTGTTTTGTTTTTCTCTGTGTGTGTGTGTGTGTGTGTGTGTGTGTGTGTGTGTGTGTGTGTAATGGCTTAAATAAAATAGTTTCTTCTTGGGGACGTATTTCTGCCAATTTAAGAATAGGAGGGCACAATTTTTTTTTCCTAATAACATGAAGAAGAGACATTAAAAAATAAAAAAAAAAACAAAACAAAAAACAAAACAAAAAAACCTTTCCGATGTTTCCTAGCCATAGCTAAATTATGGTCAAAATGTGCACTATTGTGAGAAGGGGCAATGTAGTCTGGGGCTTTTTTTTTTTTTTTTTAATTTTTATTTTACCACTTGTCTGTTTTTACTTGTTTCTTAAGAGATTAAAATGTTTCTGGATAAGGATTAGCTTCTCAAAGTGTCCATCATTCTATATAGAAGCTTAAATATGTAATTTAGCCAGATTCCAGTATTAAAAATCTCTCCTGTTATTTTTCTTTTTACAAAGCAAGATTACAGCATATAACACTGCCATCACATGGCAAAATGCTTGCTACCTTAGTTTTAAAAACAACTTTTAAAGGCTTGCTTCGAGGTTTTTTTGAGTAGCGATGACTGAGGATTTAGGGAGAAGTGTGGCTGCTGTGCCACTCTGCCCGAGTCTGTGGCGTCAAGGCTGCACTTGGTCAAGCAACATGATCTAAGCTGCTGCTTTCCAGTAATCACTACTACATCATGTCTTTTACTCTGTTATATCAAGTTTGTTTTTAAAGATACAGGTATCCAATCAGATCTCTTCTTATGCTCAGCTAAAAGTAAAATAACCTACAAATATTCACCAGAGGCCATGTTTGTGAAGGTGGTTAACAGGATAGTAGGGATTAACAGAACCAAGGCATGTCGGTTCTGAAGAGAACAGTTGTCAAATTTTTATCTTTAAATTTTTATTAAGAAAGTGCTTAGCAAATTTATAACACTATTTGTGTCCGTAGTTGTTTTGAGGCCTTTGACTCCTAAGTCCCCCCTGTGTTCTGTCTAAGGGACTCTAACCCAGCCCTGCAGCTGCGATGCTTGGTATCCGCTGCTTTGCTCTTTGATGCAAGTCTTGGCTTCACTAAGGTAGGGTGGCATTTGCTTTTGGTAAAGAAGATGAATACACTTAAATTTCACTCTACATTGTTATATCTCCCCCATTGTTGTTAGTGGGGACTATGATACTGTAATAATAGTTTTAAAATTTACATCCAGAGAGGCAGTCATTTATGGCTTGTGCCAGGTGTTTTTTAGGGTTGGATCACACTGAGATATTTAGAGCTCACTGCTCTGGGGTTCTGTAGGAAATCTACAATGCCAAGAATGTCTGGCACTTGAGATTCTGCTTTTACTGCGAGAGGGTCACATCTGTTGGCCTCTGTTGTTGCTGTTTAAAAAATATATATAAAAATAAAAAATCTGTGCAATAATTTATAAATGTGCTCCCAGGAATAGACACAAAAGTTTTGAGTATGCCTAAACTGCATTTCCTTCAGCAATGCATTTGTCAGTTGCACTGAATCTAACCCTGATAGTCAGAGGTGATTGCTGATAGTGCTTTTGTATTTTGATATGGACTTTATTCATTTGCATACAGTCATTGGCATTCTTCCCAGCTGATTCAAAGACAGTCACAAACCTGCAATACAGCTGCCATAGTAACAGCTGACTTTTTATGATATTGTCTTGCTTCCTGTTGGGTATGTTTGTTGGTTTGATTTCTTTTCCTAATTCTTTGGCTATTTTACTTTAGCACTTAGTTGTGATAGAATGTCTAACAGAGCATGAGTGCAGACCTTTGCTGTTCCAAAGCCTCAGGTCTTCCTGTGCAGGCTTGTCTGAAGGTGTCCATCTTTAAGCTGGTTCTTCATGAGCGTAGGACTGTGTGGTTTGCTGCTGTTCTCACTGTCACCGTAGCCTGCTGACGTGCCACAATGCTGCTCCACAGACACTGCACCGTGTCTCCGCCAGAGCAGTCAGGTGATCACGGGAGACCATGTTTCACAGCTTATGAAGTTCTGTCTTGGGGTTCTTATTTTCCCTCTTGTCTTTTTCTGAGAGCTTACTCTGAAGATTCATGGAGTCCAGTTGTCTTTCTATGGTGTTCATTTAGATCATTGTTTTATACTCTTCTGTAAGAAACTTAATTAATCATAAGGAAAGAGAATAAGGAGACTTAAATGAATACTCTTTGATTAAAGTAGAATAGAGGGAGCAGCTGCCACCCTTAAAAGGCATGAAGAAATCTCTGCTCTCCATGCGGGAGACCCCTGGAGATGGAGATTTGCCCCATTCCCGTTTCCATGATCAGGTAATATTATTCACTTTCAAATGTCTTTAGGAGTGGTAAGTGGAATAATAGATCTTAGAGTATAGCAAATTCTGTTTTCATGAGTTATCCTCTAGGTGAGTATGTTTTAGGATTAAACATCTTTTACAGATACTGAAAGTGCCTCCTTTTGTGGTATAAAAAAAAAAAAACAAATTATGGTGCAAAAAGTAATCAATAGATTGAATCACATGAAGGTTTTTTGCTTTTTGACATAAAAATGTCAAGAGACAGGCCAAAGATTTGTACTTTTCACTTATAAAGCACTCCTTTTTTCCTTAAGATTATTTCTGTCAAATCAGATTTAATGAGAGAGTACTATTTTTAAGGAGCTATCTGTTTATGTAGAATGATTTTGTTTAAAAAGAGTAATGTAGACTATGAATGAGGAGCAGAGGCCCATGGAGGACTGGGCATTCTGCTGGTGAAAGGAATCACAGATGACCAGGCTTCTGCAAGCAGACATGACCAGTTTGACCAGACGCATAGGAAAACCATCTCAGACAGAGCTGTCTTGCTCTTTTAAAGACCATTTATGTTTTTGTAAGTGCATTGCACGTTTCCACAAAAGCTGGATTCCCACGAGTTAAGAGTGGTACTGGCACAGTTGCTGCAGAAATCCTGCCTCCGTGGACCAACATCGTGGCACACCAGCAAAAGCCAGCATTTGGGGGCTAGCAGCCAGCCTACAGAGACCCTGGGGGTGGTTTTCTGTTTGTTTTTGATTCCCTCCTTTTGTTTGAAGTCAGCAAGGGGGGAAGGTGTGAACTAGTCCTTCCGGTAATAGCTCTGAAGTGTCTGTCACATTTGATGCCAGTTGTTTTAATATGTGACTCTGGTTGAATGTAGAAGAGGGGATAAAAGGGAGTGCTCACATTTTTAATCCACTCATTAGAATCTGATGTCTTCTCTAGCAGTTCTGAGGTGTCCATAGCATTCTTTATTTTTGCCCTTCTGTGACCATGTTGGAGCTGGGTGAATAATTAGGCTTTTTTTTTTAAAACAACTAGCAGGCAGTTTCATGTTTTCTTTGGAATTTCTGGATAAGTTGGAGGAAACATTTTGCATGTTTTGTCTGGTTTACTTTTTCATCTCATTACAGACTTCATTGTGTATCTCTGTCATCCTTAAATACAGAAGTGGTTTTCTCTCCCGACTTTGACATTGTCACTATGTAGACTGTTTTCATTTGGGTTTGGCAAATCCTTTGGGTCTAATTCTGTGAGCATACCTTACCACTGGGTGATGATGTCTGCATCCTTTCTTTAGTTCCCCAGTAACCTTAAAGCTGTTGTAAAGTGTAAACCAGCCCATGACAGTTTTTGTACATGTTAAAGAACTTTATTGTTCAGTTTTCATGATGATTGTGTAAGGAAGACTGATACAGATGTCTGTCTCTCCTGGACCATGTCAATGACACTTACTATGTATTTTGGTTCCACATCATGGTGATTTGTCCCCAATGACCCTTTGACCCTTTCCAGGCACATTTTTTATGTGTGTGTTGTTGCAGTTTTCCCTTTGCATTGTATTGCTTTGACAACTGTAATTTGAATCAGATCTGAAAGAGGTCCAGAATAAAGTATATTTTGATATTATGTTGGCTGTGTACATATATAAAACCTTTGATACCTAGGTGGTTTGTACAGACTGTTTAGTCATGGGAAGAGAGGGATGGCATTTGTTTACAATTTCCTGTTTACATCTTGATTGCTTTTATCTCCCACTGTTCAGTGTACAATAAATGATTTTGCTCCAAGAGTCTTCCCTACTACAACCTATCTGTCCTCACTCTTACTATCTCCAGTGAATATAACTGCCATGGGAATCACTGTTTTCATAAACATTGTTTCCAAGATGTATACTTTAAAGAAGCCCATAGATGAAATTAAAGTTTTTGCTATTTTATTACTTCTTGCAGGGGATAAGATTTTTTAAAATGAAGGGATTATTTTCTATATTTGTTAAATAATAGCATGTAATCAGCTAAAGGATAATGATGACTCCTGAGTGATTTTGAAAAATTGATAGTTTATTTAGAGGATTTCTCACATGAGCTAAGACTTCAGATTCACTGTTAGCTTTGCATGCAGTGACACAAGACACACCAAGTATGGGACTGAAGGCTTTCAGGGCAGGAGCCCCTCCCTCCACATAAAACAAGCATTCTGCAATATTTAGCTAATTGCTTATATCACTACAAACCTATTAATCTATGAAGAAAGTCTTAAGGCACCCTTCTAGCCTCTGTTACTCTCAACATTTTTGTAGCTACTGGAGACTTTCAGAATAGAATTATTGGACATGTTCTTAATTTTCTTGGTCAAGTTGCCTTCTCTATGTCCTCTACATTGCTTCAGTTTCCTTGATAGCAACAGGCAGATATAGCCTTGTCATGCTGTCACTGCAGTTGCTAAAGCTAACAGCCTTTAGTTTTCAAGGGGTTAACTTCTATTGCATGGCATAGGTTATTAATGGCATTCTGTTTTTATACTTTTCCAGAAAGCATTAGGCTGCCAAGGATTAGAGTCCATATAAGCCTGAAGTTACAAATTCATCAAGCCACCATTGCAGGGGATTATTTTTAATTTCCTAATTCTCATACTTTATCATGAATTAGATTTCTTACCTACTATAATATGTAGCTGATTGGGTTAAAGTTTACTGGGTTTTTTTCCTATATATTCTTTTGAAAACTTCAGTAGAGGAAAAGCCATATGGACACTTGGTTTTGTGGTGCTTTTCTCTGCTGTCCCAAGGGTCTGTCAATGGTGAAAATGTTAACCCTATGCTGCCTTTCCCTGCATGCTTCTTTAAATGTCATCTACCAATGCTTAATTGTCCTAACTTGTAATATTTTTGTATTAAATTTTTTAGGAGTTCCTTGTAATTTCTTTATAATTTAAAATATATTAAACACAAAGTGTTTAGTAAAGTTCAGCTGACAATTACTAATGTTTCTTGGTTGTTGGGTTTGTCTGATCCAGGTGGGAAGGGAAATTCTTGTTTTAAGAACTAGGACCAGTGGGGTGCAATTAGCACTGGAAAACAATCACAATTATTTAGTTTAAAATAACCTACTGATACAAGGTCAGAATGGGCTGCCATACAAGATGCCACTCTGCTGGTCAGAACAAGCATGGGCTGGGTAGTAGTGCCTTGGGGAACCCAAACCCTACAAATGCCAGACCCGGAGACTCCAGCTTCAGAGTCTACATAATTCAGGAAAGTAAAACATCCTGCACTGCTGGAAAATTGGCTTTTGCATCAACTATTTACAGACAATCTTGTTCATGTGAGGAGACTTACAGGAGGGGAAGAACAAATAAGTGATTACATGATTAGTGGGGATGACACAGACCATAAAATTATCAGAGCAAATGTAGCATACATGAACATGCCTGTGAGCAAAGCAACCCCACACCTGTAATCCTAGCATGGGGGAGGCAGAGTCAGGAGGGTCAAGAGTTCACGGTCACATATCCAGTCTGAGGCCAGCCTAGCCTACATGAGACTCCATTTCCACCACTCTGTCCCCAAGAAAGAAAAATGTACCTGTGCACATTTGGTATTTTTAGCTGGGTTGGCTGAAATATTTCAGTGTGTGGTGATAAGCATGGTCACTGGCCATGTGCTGAACTAAAGTAAGTCTTCAGATATGAATAGTATCAGAGATAAGTTAATTTCAACTTCAAAAAATTGTATACCCTAGCCAGGTGATGGTGGCACACGCCTTTAATTCCAGCACTCAGGAGGCAGAGACAGGAAGATCTCTGGGAGTTCGAGACCAGCCTCCAAAGCCACAGAGAGACCCTGTCTTGAAACCAACCCCCCAAAATTGTATACCTTGTAGATGGAAGTTTCTGTCCTGCCTGTTCCCACAGCCGCTTTGCCTCAAATAAACACACAGACTTATATTAAGTATAAAATGTTTGGCTGATGGCTCAGGCTTCCTATTGACTAGCTCTGTCTTAATTATTAACCCATTTCTATTAATCTATGTATTGCCACGAGGCTCGCTGTGGCTTATCCATAATCTGGCATGTTACTCCTTGAGCAGAATGGCATCTCTTGGTGGCCTCTCCCTGGTTTCCTCTCCCCAGAATTCTCATCTGGTAGAACTGCCTATACTTCCTGCCTGGCTACTGGCCAATCTGTTTTATTCATCAATAAGAGAAACATATATACAGAAAGACATGCCCCATCAATACCTGGAATGTGCATTAGAATTCTTGTAAAAAATAAAGTGCCTGGCTCACCTCTGACCTAATACAGTATAGTATGAGAGTAAGTGTGCTTTTTGTGAGTTTGTGCAGGGGTTAACTGGGGAGTGAAGCTGCCATTGGCATGGGGTTGATTGCATCTCATGCATACAAATATAAAGCATAACAACAGATGTGGTCCTAAGCTGTAACCAGTTCCTCACTCATATCCATTGTTAGAAATTTGATGTGTTCTTCAAAACAGATTCAGGGTACACTTTCTCAACTGGCCTACATGTAAGAGCCTTAGGAACTTTGGTGTCCCTTCTCCAGCCTGTAGATGTAGTATGTCTGCTCAGCTTGACCTTCACGACTGTCTGACTTGTTTCCTAGTCTATAAAATGGTGCTAGAGGTATTGACTTCATAGGTTGGCCATGAATATCAACCTTGTAGTCTGTCTAAAACCCTTAGAGAACAGCTCTCTGTGTGTAAAGGACAGCATGCTGCTGTTTGTAAGTAAGTTTATTTTGTATATGAGTACAAGTGCCTCAGCATCTGTGGAGGTCAAAGGACAACTTTTGGGAGTTGATTTTCCTCCAGTTTGCTTTTTTGTTGTTTGTTTTTGTTTTGAAATGGGGTGTCTCCATTGTTGCTGTCATTGTGCTGAATACTGGAGGATAGCTTAACCCTGGAGCTTCAGCCAGTTCTTCTATCTCTACTCCTTATTTCCTCGTAGGAGAGCTGGAAGTACAGATGCAACCTGTGGTTTTACATGCTGACCCATCCCCCCTGGTCCACACCCTGCTCCTTGGACTTTCTCTAGCCACACACTGGAGTTCAAGCCACCTCCATGGACACTCCATTGACTTACTGCAAACTGGTTCACACACAGAAAGAGTGAAAGAACCCATGGGTAGAACAGATTTATCGGTTCTGGTGCAGCTTGGCTGCGAGCCATTTCAGAGAGTCCTTGAAGGTCAATTACTGAACTTCATTTTTAAAGGGAACCGTTTAGGAACTTGTAGAAGAGGAACCCCTGGGAAGGGTGTTTCCATTTCCTCCATGCAGATACAGGAGAGGAAGAGGCCAACATGACAGTCCAAAGACTCAGCCTTTTATTTAAAAGCCATTTAATCATGCTAAAAATACAATTAAGATTTTGTTTGGGTTTTTGGCTCTCTCTCTCTCTCTCTCTCTCTCTCTCTCTCTCTCTCTCTCTCTCTCTCTCTGTGTGTGTGTGTGTGTATAAAATCCAAGTTCCAAGGGGTTTCCTTTTGGGAATGGAATCTTATTGCATATTCCAAGTTGGCTCAGTCATGTAATTCTACTTCCATATCCTAAATTACTGGCCTATGCCGCCACTTTGGACACCTTTGCCACGTCTTTTGGAAGCCAGGCTTCTAGTTCATGTGCTGTCTTAGACATTTGGGATTATTTTCTGTGATCCTTTTAAAGGCATTTTGAACTCATTTTCCCCTTCCCAGTAAGTCGACTTCCTTTCTTCATCATTTCCACCTGGCACTGGAAATGCAGTAATGATCCAGTAAAAAACAGATTGTGTTTTTGTGAAGTGGGATTTCAGGAGAAGGTCGTTTGCAATGTCCCATAAAAGGAAAGAATTACAACTACCTACCTTAAATTCCTGTTGACTGAAACTGAGCTGACTGGTAGATTGCAAGAATGCAGTCTGATTTGAGGTAAAGGGAAATGACCTGTAAAAGGCTCAGGGTCTGAGTCTTTGGACTGTATGTAGAGTGACATGAGTCTGTTTTCTGGGACACAGTCTTTGTTACTTTTCTAAAAGGAAGCATTTACTAGGGGCTTTTATGTTGTTAAAGGTGACCCACCACCATTGTGGGACATGGCACTGGAACAGTAGCTGAGAGCTTATGTCTGATCCATGTGCACAGGGCAGAAGGAGAGCCCATTGGAATGGTGTGGCCTTTTGACCTCTCAAAGCCCATCTCCAGTGACACACTTGCAAGATGCTATACCTCCCAACCCTTCCCAAGCAGTCGAACTAGCTGGGCACCAAAGTTTGAACATGTGATCCTATGGGGGGACATTCTCACTCAAACCACCACAGACACTGAATATCCCTCTGGCTCTCAGTACACTTAGACTCTATTAAATAGTTCTCCCTGCTTTCTTAACTACAAAAGGCAAAGGAATCAAGTGCCCATCTTAGTTCTCACTTGGAAAGATGACCTGACTGGAGCAGTTAACTGCTGAGAGGAAGAACTTGGAGGTTTTGGAATCCTATGCCTATCAATGTCATGTTCTTCATACTCCCAGACTTCGAAAGAAATAAACTTACATTTCAGCGAATTTTAGTTGTCTTTGTGCCTTTTACCACTCAGTTCAGGTCTCAGGAGGTTACTTTGAAACTAGTGACTTAGCTATTATATACTAATATCTGACAACCAAGAACCTAATAAATCTGCTACGATGATAGATCTCCCAAGTATACTATGCACATAGGAAAAATTTAAAGACACAAATAAAAAGACAGACATCACTATCCTTGTCTGTCCTAAATGCCTAAAGAATCTTTAGACCACTGTGACATTGTTGCTGATAGGAGTACATGGAAAAAGAAAGCGGTTCTCCCAAAGGAATCTTGTCACAGCTTGTCTGTGTATAAACATTAGCTAAGCTGCTTTAAAGGGTTGTCAGGAAAGGCAAGCTCAAATTAGCTGTACAGCCTGGTCAACATATTGTTTCTGCTCATCTTGTTCTGTTACCTAGCAGTGACTACTGCATCTAGTTGTAAGGATTAGTATATTTTAAAGCAGGTACTCAATGTATAGGAAATCTCGAGAAGTGCATCCATTTTCTTCCCTTGGCCATGTTGGTAGAAGGTGCTAAATTGACATGTGGGAGTCTTCGCCCCTTTTGTTGAGAGTTAAGTTGTACTTTGTATTCATAATGGCAGCTGATAGACAGTCTCACTGCATATGTTGAGTTCAGTGCCCATTTAGAAACTGGCTTTATTCCTAAACTTTGCTTTTGCAACCATCCTGTGGATTTCTTGTTGATTTTGGGATGTGAATTCAGTTCCTTGCCAAGTGGTCTGTCTGAGTCTTGTGTTATATATAACTTGTGTGATATATAACATGATACTACATATCATATTCATGTCACATTTTTTTTGTTTGTTTTAGAATTCAGTTATCAGTGAAAGTGAGGAGTCCCAGTGTGAGGAGTGGGATTTCTTCTTAGGCCCACTTCATTGGGATGGTTACAGAATGAGCAGCAGTGTTAAACATCTGCTCTCCAGGTGTGTGTGCAGCGCTTGTTAAATCTACAGAAGCACTATAGGAGTGCACTACAGCCTCATGCTCATCTTCCATGTCCATGTGTGAGATCAGTGTAGCTCTTTCTTTCAGTAGAACGGTTGTTAGTATTTAGACTCCAGAAGATTCTGTGGCATTGAAATTTGGTATTTTTTTTGGGGAGGAGTATAAATGATCACCCACTAATCTTCCCTGACCATAGGGAATCCTGTCCAGTCCCTATTCACATTTCCTTTTACCTAAAAATAATGATAAAAATAAAGTTTGGCCAGGTGATGGCGGTGCACACCTTTAATCCCAGCACTTGCAGAGGCAGGCAAATTTCTGAGTTTGAGGCCAGCCTGGTCTACAGATCCAGTTCCAAGACTGGCTCCATAGCTACTGAGAGAAACCTTGTTTGGAAAAACCAAACCAAACAAACAAACAAGTGAATACCTTGTGACTGAGTCCCTTTTCATGATTCTTGCCACATGCCTAGCTACAATGAGTCATCATGAATATGTAATAGCACCAATTTTCACCACTTAAGGTTTTTATTTTTTTCTCCAGTAGTGCTCTCCACAATTTGGGAAGTGGTTGACTTAGTAGTGATGAAGACCTGCAGAGCTGCTGGATGCAGAGAATTCAACAGTCACATTTTACATGGCAGCATTCCACATATAGAGAATGAGGGATCCTAGTCATGATATGCCTGGCCCAAGTGTGACCCACACTTGTGAATTGTTGCTAGTGTCTGTGAATACTCCTCTGTCTCAGAAGGAAGCTGTCTGTGGCCTGCCTGATGAGGCAAGGGCACCAGCCACTAGGCATCACTTAAGTATATGGAGTAGGAGTTCTGGAGCAAATCAGAAGCCATGCTACTACATAGGGCTCTTTTGCAGGGCAATGAGTTAAAGGTGTTCAGAGGAGGTTTGTGTGTTGGGTTGGGGTGGAGGCTGAGTGGCAGATACTGGAGGATGGCCAATTGTAACTTTGAGTTTAGCTATTCTTAGCAAACCAGGTACTTCCTGGATAGTTTATCTTTCCCTGTACTCTTAAAGTTGCTTCTGTCTCTCCCCCCTCATATGCTTGCAAATCCTCCCCTCCCCTTCCTAACCTCCTGTCTGGATCAGGCTTATGCTCGTGTTCAGGCAAGTGTTCTGCCAATGCACTCCATCCCCAGGGGCTGGGGAGATCTGATTCTCTCTTCTGAACTCCATGAGCACATACATACATGTGGTACATATAAAGACAAACAGATAACAAATGCCTAAATAATCTTGAACAAATAAAAACTACATCTCCTGCTCTGCCTAGTTCCCCCCCCTTTATTTTGGCAATTTTATACATGGATATAGGATGTATTATGATTATATCTGCCCCTTCATCTTTCTTTCCCATCACTCCTAATAACCCCTTCATCCTAACAAAACTCTGTCCTACTTTGATGTCTTTTTTTATTAATATTTTTTATTTGCTTAGAAACAAGATTGTTTTACATGTCAATCCCAGTTGCCTCTCCCTCCCCTCCTCCCCTGCCTCCCCAACTAATACCCTATCTATCCCATACTCTTTCTGCTCCCCAGGGAGGGTGAGGCCTTCCATAGGGGGTCTTCTGAGTCTGTCATACCCTTTGGGATAGGGCCTAGACCCATCCCGTGTGCTAGGCTGAAGGAGTATCCCTCTATGTGGAATGGGCTCCTAAAGTCCATTCCTATGGTAGGGATAAGTACTGATCTACTACAAGGGGCCCCATAGATATCCAAGGTCTCCCCACTGACACACACGTTCATGGGGTCTGGATCAGTCCCATGCTGGTTTCCCAGCTATCAGTCTGGGGAGCAAGAATAACCCCTTGTTCAGGTCAGCTGTTTCTGTGGGTTTCACTAGCCTGGTCTTGACCCCTGTGCTCATCAATCCTCCTCCTCTGCAACTGGTTTCCAGTTCAGTTTAGTGTCTAGCTGTGGGTGTCTGCTTCCACTTCCACCAGCTGCTGGGTGAAGGCTCTAGGATGGTATATAAATCAGTCATCAATCTCATTATCAGGGGAGGGTATTTAAGGTAGCCTCTCCTCTGTTGCTTAGATTGTTAGTTGGTGTCATCGTTGAAGATCTACAGACATTTCCCCTAGTGCCTGATTTCTCTTTAAACCTATAATGGCTCCCTGTATTATGGTATCTCTTATCTTGCTCTCCTCTATTCTTCTCCAGCTCAACCAACCTCCCTGTCCCATCATGACTTCTTTACCCCTCCTCTTCTCCCCTGCTCATTCTAGCTTCATCGCCCTTCCCCTCATGCTCCCAATTTGCTCAAGAGATCTTGTCTCCTTTCCCTTCTCCAGGGGACCATGTATGTCTCTCTTAGAGTCCTCCTTGTATCCTAACTTCTCTGGTGGTGTGGATTGTGGGCTGGTAATCCTTTGCTCTATGTCTAAAATCCTTATATGAGTGAGTACATACCCTGTTTGTCTTTTTGTAACTGGGTTACCTCTCTCAGAATGGCTTCTTCTGGTTCCATCCATTTGCCTGCGAATTTCAAGATTCCATTGTTTTTTGTTTTTTGTTTTTTGTTTTCTGCTGAGTAGTACTCCATTGTGTAGATGTACCACATTTTCTCCATCTATTCTTCAGTTGAGGGGCATCTAGGTTGCTTCCAGGTTCTGGTTATTACAAACAATGCTGCTATGAACATAGTTGAACAGATGTCCTTGTAGGAATATGCTTCTTTTGGGTATATACCTAAGAGTGGAATTGCTGGATCTTGTGGTAGACTGATTCCCATTTTTCTGAGGAATCTCCATAATGATTTCCAAAGTGGCTGTACGAGTTGGCATTCCTACCAGCAGTGGAGGAGTGTTCCCCTTTCTCCACATCCTCTTCAGCACAAACTGTCATTGGTGTTTTTTGATTTTAGCCATTCTGACAGGAGTAAGGCAGTATCTTAAAATTGTTTTGATTTGCATTTCCCTGATGGCTAAGGATGTTGAGCAGTTTCTTAAGTGTCTTTCAGCCATTTCAGATTCCTCTATTGAGAATTCTCTTTTTAGTCTGTACCCCACTTTTTAATTGGATTATTTGGTGTTTTGGAGACTAGCTTCTTGAGTTCTTTGTAAAATTTGGAGATCAGCCCTCTGTCGGATATGGGGTTGGCAAATATCTTTTCCATTCTGTGGGCTGGCATTTTGTCTTGCTGACTGTGTCCTTTGCCTTACAGAAGCTTCTCAGTTTCAGGAGGTCCCATTTATTAATTGTTGATCTCAGTGTCTGTGCTACTGGTATTATGTTCAGGAAATGGTCTCCTGTACCAACTTGTTCAAGGATATTTCCCACTTTCTCTTCTAATAGGTTCAGTGTGGCTGGATTTATGTGAGGTCTTTGATCCATTTGGACTTAAGTTTTGTACATGGTGATAGGCATAGATCTATCTGTAGTCTTCTACGTGCCAGTATCCAGCTATGTCAGTACCATTAGTTGAAGATACTTCATTTCATTGTATAACTTTAGCTTCTTTGTCAAATTTGGGTGTTTGTAGGTGTGTGGGTTAATATCAGGGTTTTCAATTCGATTCAGTTGGTCTACCTGCCTATTTTTGTGCCAATACCAAGCTGTTTTCAGGATTATAGCTCTGTAATAGAGCTTGAAGTCAGGGATGGTGATGCCCCCCATAAGTTCCTTTATTGTACAGGGTTGTTTTGGCTATCCCTGTTCTTTTGTTTTTCCATATAAAGTTGAGAATGATTCTTTCAATGTCTATGAAGAATTATGCTGAGATTTTAATGGGGATTGCATTGAATCTGTAGATTGCTTTTGGCAAGATTGCAATTTTTACTATGTTGATCCTACCTATCCATGAACATGGGAGATCCTTCCATTTTCTGGTATCTTCTTTAATTTCTTTCTTTAGAGACTCAAAATTCTTATGATACAGGTCTTTCACTTTTTTGGTTAGTGTTATCCCAAGGTATTTTATGTTGTTTGTGGCAATTGTAAAGCGTGATGTTTCTCTGATTTCTTTCTCAGAGCATTTACTTTGATATCTTTTTGTGCTCTCTCTCTCTCTCTCTCTCTCTCTCTCTCTCTCTCTCTCTCTCTCTCCCTCTCTCTCCCCGTGCGTGCGTGTGTGTGTGTGTGTGTGTGTGTGTGTGTGTGTGTGTGTGTGTGTGTGTGTGTGTAGCTGAATATATTCTTGTCAGATAAAATCAAACTATGAGCTATGACTTGTCATCTACCTGTTCATTGTTCTCTTCTCTGCCTTTGTTCTGAATTAGGTGCCTCTGTTTTCCTGACTTGGGTATTTGTAGAATAGTTCCTCATTCTTAAGAGTGAGAAATACTTGAGACCAAGTCACTACAGTGCAAAGACCATCTGCTTCTGTCTGCATCCCTGAAACCTAGCTCTGGACCTGGAAAATAGAAGATTTGGTGATTAATGAGAGGCATTGATAAAAGGAAAATGTCTCCAGAAAGGTAACTGATGATTAAAACTCTTAGAAACATAGTGTATTATACTATATTATTATCTCTTGGGACATATTTGGTACAATTGCAAATTTGGCATAGTATTTTCAGCACCTTAGTGTGTGAATGTGCGCTGGAGACTACCATCAGTCGGCATCCTTCCAGACATCAGTAAAGAATCCTTTCTAAGCATGTATGTCATAAACTTCAGTCCATATTTGTTCAGCTCTGGCTTGTGGCAAATAGACCCATTTATGTACCAACCATGAAAACACTGGAGAGAAACACAAATCATTGAAAATTCTGATGCGCAGACACGAGTCAATTCTGCCCTCTTGTTTCAATCCTCTATTGATGGTGTGTTTTCAACATAGTGTTCAGTTTCCAGGGGTCATATAACTGAAATATTTTACACACACACACACACACACACACACACACACACACACACACACACAAAGGAACGTGGGTGGTGGTGGGGTAGTAGGGGATTTCACATTTGCTTTTTCACCCAGTTTTTAAAAGGAGCCTATGGCTTCCCAACCATGCTGGGTTAGTTGATGCTTCATTTCATCCACACCTTGACTATCCATTTGTCTGCTATTATATTTGCCTTTTCCCTGTATTTGGAAATTTTGAATCAGTCTGCTATCAGCATTTATCCATAGGTTTTTGTGTCAGAATTCTAAAGGTCAAATGTTGTGCACAGGAGTGGATGTGGTATAAACAAGGTTAACTTTGTAAGAAGCAAACATGGACTCTTTGGCAAAGTGGCTGTATCATTTTCTAAAATTTGATTCCTATTGGAATCAAAGAGAATTGATAGCACTTCACATCTTTATCAGCATTTATAATTTCTAATTTTTTTTCATAGAAGCTATTACTTTTAGGTGTATGGTGTATCTAAGTGTGGCTTCTATTTGCATTTCCTTAACAACTTAATGATACAGAGTATCTGTTTATGCTGACTCTGTATCTTACATGGTAGAGGGTCTATTTGCATATATAGTGCAAGCATCATATATGTACACACACACACACACACACACACATATATATTCTAGAGAATAGAGCAGTGTTGAGTAGGAGTGGTTTGAGCTGATATTTTTTATCTGACTATTGAGGAATCAACATTCATTCCTTTCCCAAAATGGTTCCATAAACTTTTTTTGGTCTTATTTTATTTAGTATATATAATATTTTTATTTACAAACAATATTATTTTGCATATCAATCCTCCCTTCCCTCTCCCCAATACTCCCATGCTCCCCCCACTCCCCAAGGATAGTGATGCCTTCCATGGGGAAATCATCAGTCTGTCACAGCATTTGGGGAAGGGCCTAGGCCCTCCTTATTGTATCTGGGCTGAAATAGTGTCCCTCTGTGGAGGAGCACAGATCATGTCCCTGCAGGAGGGGAGTGGCTCAAGTTGACGACTGTCCCGCCAAAAGAGAGAGAGTCACAAAGCTGACGAATGTCGCCATTACAAGATGGCGCTGGGAGGAAGCTACACAGGTGAGGGTTCAAGGGTTTACTAAGAAAAACAATTGGCTGCCCAAACTCACACCAGATGAGGTCATCACACTAGCAGACCGTGCCCAAGAGGGGATAGGACACTAGAGACATCACAGGAATACCTTTAGAATTATTGGGTAATACTTTTCCTGCCCTGTGGTTTGTTTTTACTTTAAGGGGGCTTTATTGTTAAACAATAAATGAGATCTTGCTTGACGTGACTCTCTGTTACACCTGATTGTCTCCGGTTTCACGAAGGCTGCAGGACTGGCGAACGCTCATCACTCTATTCTCTCCTACGTTGACCCAGAGGGTCCCCAGAGACCCCCAACATCCCTCCATAGAGAATGGGCTCCCAAAGTCCATTTGTGCACTAGGGATAAAGACTGGCTCCACTGTCAGAGGTCCCATAGACTGCCCAGGCCTCCTAGCTGGCACCCACATTCAGAGGGCTTGGTTCGGTCCAATGCTGGTTCCCCAGCTTTATGACTGGGGGTCCCTGTGCTCTCACTAGGTCAGATCAACTGTTTCTGTAGGTTTCTCCAGCACGGTCTTGACTCCTTTGCTCCTCCCTCTCTACAACTGCATTCCAGGAATATGGCTCAGTGCTTAACTCTGGGTGCCTGCTTCTGCTTCCATCTGCTGCTGCATGAAGGCTCATGCTTGTCTTTCTGTGACTGGGTTACCTCACTCAGGGTGGTTTCTTCCAGTTCCATCCATTTGCCTTCCAATTTAAGATTTCTCCATAAACTTTTTTTCAGGTGCCTTTTATGTAGCTGGAAATCACTGTTCAAATCACTGTTGAAAATTCATTGTGAATAAATACTGAGTTACAAATGCTTTTCTCTGTGCATTCAGATACTAGGTTTTTCCCCGTGTTAGTCTATTGATATCTGTACATAGACTGGGGTTTTAAAAGTTCAGCTAGGGGCTGGAGAGATGGCTCAGTGTCTAGGAGCACTGGCTGCTCTTCCAGAGGACCCAGGTTCAATTCCCATCACCCACATCGCAGCTCACAACTGTCTGTAACTCCTGTTCCAGGGTCCCTGACACCCTCAACACATACATACATACATACATACATACATACATACATACATATTCAACTAACTTTACATTCCTAGAATAGTTTTGGGGTTACTTTTGTAACCCAAAAGGACTGTTGTTTTGTAATTAAAAAAAATCTTTTTGTGCTTGCTGTGATGCCTTGTTTTGTTTTTATTTTTTTATTTTTTTGGTATCAAGCTCAGTCAACCAGGTACTGACTCACTGCTAAAGACCTAGTGCATGCCCTCATAGAATACAAATCTGAACAGACTTGGATATTATAGTCTGCTCACATGTGTCAAAATCAACCAATTCCAAAAATACCATTTCTCCTTGGACTTTTATTACATTCTACAGCTGTAAATTGAAGGCTGTACTGATAATTTGGCAAGGCTGCCTTTTTGACTCAACCTTCCTAATGCTATGACCCTTTAGTACTATAACCCCTATAATAGTATTTTGTTGCTGCTTCATAAACTGTAATGTTGCCACTGTTATTAATTGTAATGTAAATATCTGATATGAAGGACATCTGATATGTGACCTTTAAGGGGTTACCCCACAGGTTGAGAACCACTGGCTTAGATGCTGCCCACCTTCCTTGGCTCACAGCTTTCTCCTTTATCTTCAGGATCAGCAAAATTGCCCTTCATGCAGCCATTTCATTTCTGTGCATGCTGCCCCTTCTCTTCCTCTTTTTCCGTCTCTCTTCTCTCTTTCCCCATCACCTCTCCTCTGCCTGCCATCCACTTTTATATATTATTGGCTCATTTTGTATGTAAGTGAAAATATCACCCCCTTCTTAAACTGCTTTGTTAACCTGTTTTGTCACAGCAAGGAAACAATTGACTAATATGCATGGCAACTCAGTCAGTGAAGGCTAACTTTGCTCCTTGTAGAGGTGGAAGTTTGCTGATGCTGAAACATATACAAGTATTCACCTGCCCAAGTTTGGGGTTCCAGCTGGGTCAATACTTCTCTCTAAGGAGAAGGAGTCAAAGGAAGGAGTCTCTGGCTTGGGTTCTGAGTGACTGTGTGCTTCCCCTGGCCTCTCAGGAGTTGCCCTGTGTCATAGTATGACAGCTACAGAGCTGAAGGGTCTCCTTGAAGACTGGCCAGATTCCTAAACAGAGTAGAACATCCTACACAGAGTGGGATACAGTTGACAGATGTCAAATATTGTGAAGTAAAGACAAAATTCCAAGATTATAAAAGTACTTCCCCATTCAGAAGAAATTGTATGAAAATATATGAGTGGGTTTTTGGAACAGATCTTTAATTTGTTACAAGTAAGTTGATTTACTAGGTTACTGTTTTTAAGGACTGCTATTATGCAAATAAAGTAGAACTATGTATTTCCATAAATCTAAACTTTGTCATCACTAGAATTTCTTTATGACCTGTGGTTCTCTGTTACTCAGAGTGATTAAGTCAGTATCTTAAAGATGTGTTAATGGGAAAGAAAAGGAATAAAGTTATCATCGAGACAAGTTAATCTAATTGCTCACAGGACCTGAAGCTATTCCCTATTAGTAGCTGCTTTGTGCATTTACTAAGACAGTGAGAATGGTAAATTGCAAAATAATGGCAATACATTAAGGATGAATCAAAAATACATTTCATATAAATATTAGAGATGATGGGCCTCAGTGAAACTTCAGAATTATGAGTTTAAAAAATCGAAGAAGAGTGAATGTTGACAAGTTTGAAGTCTCTTTTATGAGAAAGTTACAATGGCAGGTTATGACTTCATGGTCTTAGCACATACAGGAATGTATGGGTTGGGAATGGAGGTGGGCCTGACTGCAGGTCCACTGCATCACTGTTCTAATACATGAGAACACAGATGCCAGGAAAAGTGCAGTGACTCACCCAAAGCTTGGCAGCTAAAGTAAATAAACATTAAACAACTGATAATTGTCACATCAGTGGTGCCAAGCAATCACTCAAGAGGGAAGGGTGGCTGGGTGGGGGCTTGATGTGTAGTGCATGTCTGCTACTTCTTTACATGAAGATTTACTGGGGGGAAAAAGATACCCATACGAGCATTTGGTTCTGGTTCAAGGATTCTCCAATTATCTGCTGAAAGTATGTGTCACAGAAGAAAAATGTCTATAAAAGGGACAAGTCATGGAATGGTAGGCCAGTCGTGTGGCCTTTGTGTTTCTATTCTTTACTGTGTGTGTCTGTGGACACACAGGTGGAGGTCAGCCAACAACTTTATGACCTCGGTTCTCTTCACACTCATTTATGTGTGTTCCAGAGGTTTAACTCAGCTTCCCAGGCTTTCTGAACAAGCACTTTACCTGCTGAGCCATCTCACTGGTTCTATATTTTGTAATTTGAAACAGAGCCTCAGGTGACTCAATCTGCTCTCTGCGTGGGCTGTCTATAATTCCAATACTCAAGAGGCAGAAGGATCATGAATTCAAGATAGGCCTAGTTTGCATGGCAAAACTATCTCAAAACAAAACAAAAAATCAACAAAAAGAAACACACTGATTCCGATTTTTAAAAATATATTTAATGTGTTTACATGTGTACCATGTGCATGCAGGAAGCCTCAGAAATCAGAGGGGGTCATTGGGACTCTTGGAACTGGAGTTATAGATGGTTGTAAGTTTCCAAGTAAGAGCTAGAAATTGAACCTGGGTCCTCTGCAAAAGCAGTGTTCTTCACAGTGACCAGCTCCCTAATCCCAGATTTAGACATTTTTAACAGCACTAAATTGAGAAGCTCTCACTTTCTTTCTCTTGTATCAGAATGGCTCTCAGGAGATGCTCCTGTGTAATCTTCCTGGAGACATCATACAAAACAAGGTGTGCTGTCACAATAACCGGTGACATTAGCATCTTAAGTGGAGAGGCAGCAGCTGGCCTGCCTGGGACCGTCCAGGTTTGGGCTGCATCATCTCTGAAGAGTGTTGTCATAAGAGTGTTGATGCAGAATCAAGAGCTCAGGTTCTTCCCCATAGAGACTGTTTGCTTCAGTGCACAGAGTGTTTCTGCAATTGTACATATCTGGTTTTGAAATACAAGTTAATCTTTTCCTAGCTGCACAACCTTCACAAGGCACTCAACCTCCTAAAGCTATTTTCTTCCATTTATAAATTTGGGATACAAACATATACCCTCTAGGACTCAGTGGCGTAACTGAGTATATGAAGTGTTTATTGCTCCTGGGAGTAGCTTGGTAAATGTTTGTTTCCACACAGATGACTCTTATCCTATATGGATGTTTGCTGTTGAGAAAGATGGTGAACCCGGCTGTTCCTATAAAACCATGGTAACAACATTGCTGTACCCATGGGCTTCAGGGTTCTTCCACTCTGTGGACTGAATGGAGTCCTGTTGGCTGTTTGTATGCGAGTAGGGTGGGTCTACATTTCACAATCTGAGGCAGTTCCCTGAGTATTGATGGGAGCAGTCTGCCAGGGTCCTTCCCTTCCGCATGGACAGTATCAGCAGCAGTGTCAGTGTCCACTTGGGAGTGAAGATAGAGACCTTAGCTTGTAAAGTGTCCTTGGCTTGACTGAGGGGGAGTTAGTGACCACTTATCCATCTGACATTGGGATGGTTAATGGTAATTATGAACTGGACAGGATCTAGAATCACTTAGGAAACAGAACTCTGGGCCTGCCTGTGTGAGAGGGTTTCTATACTGGGCTAACTGAAAGGGGCTAACACCTTTTGGAAAAGAAAGAATTCTCTCTCCAAGGCAATGTGCACACAGCCAACTGCTTATTTCAAAGGTGAATGAAGGAAAACACAATAAGGAGGAAAATAAAAGCCCCTTGGTATTTCAATACACCACACAGCCACATCTCTGCCCTTCCGTGCTAAATAGAAAAGATTTAGGTCTAATAAGTAAGTAAATAAAGCACATTCTTACTGAGCCCTACCACCTACTACGTGATAAAGCATGCCATTTGTCATATGCTAGTTTTCATCTGCTCACCTACTGTTGCCTAGTTCTTCTTCCTCCTCCCACTCTTCCTCCTTTGTCAAGTCCTCATTTAGCTTTCGCTGGCTTCAACTCAATGTGTAGCTGAGGATAACTTTGAATTCTTGCTATTCTTGCCTGCACCCTTCCCCCCAGTGATGGAATCATGGGTGTGTGTTACCACACCCAATTTTCAAGACGTCCCTGTTGTGCCCAGACTCTGAACCCCCCAAACCACCAAGAGACCAGATCCGATGCAAAAGAAAAGAGTCTTTTTATTTTATGAGTTAACTTGGGTCCTCCATCCATCTGACACAGCAGGTAGAGTAGGAGGTACCTGGAGCAGCAATGGGACAGGACATATTTTGGGGTAGAGCAAGGGGAGTATCTGGGCTCTGCTAGTTGCACTGCAACAGTCTCACAATTGGTGCACCTCTGGGCTGAGGGAACCTGTCCTGAGTTGATTGGTCAGTTTCAGAAAGGTTACTATGCCTAAAGGCCCTCCCAGGGCAGCTGTTATGCTCAACATCCCACTGTTATTAGTAAAGCACATCCAGAGCCTTCCAACTAACTTCTGATTGGTTCCTCGCCACATGAAGGGTGTTATTCTTTTGTTTAAATTAGAAATGAAGAAAAGGCGCAAGATGAGACATGAGACTATTAGACATTAACCAGTTTATTATAGGCCCGGCAGAGTAGAGTGACTAAGAAAGAAGAGGAACAGGATTAATGGCTGACCGCCATGGCTGGTCACCATAGAGAGGCAGAGAAAGCATAAGAGAAGAGGCAGAGAGGAGAGGAGAGAAGAGGGGCAGAGAGCATAGGTGGGAGAATGGAAGAGAAGAAGAGCGAAAGTGGGCAGGGGGTCTGTCTTTTAAAGGGGTCCTTTGCACCTGCGTGCAGACTTAGTTCCCATGGACCTCTGGGCTGACCAGGGTACTGCCTAAGTGGATTCCACCAGGTAACAGAGGCGGCCAGCATAATGCCTGAACTGTTCAGAGGGTATCTGGCATTTGCTTCCTAGTAATTAGGACAAGATCGGGCAAGGTTGGAGGCTCAGCACATGCTGCTGAGTCAGGGGCCTATGCCATGCTGGGTCTTTTCTGCAGCCTGTCATGGCTGCCAAAGCACAGGGCTGGGTGAGGGGCTGGGCCCTTCAGTCCCCTCACTCAATTTAACTACTGGGACAAATTAGGTATCCAAATTGTATTAAATAATAGAAAGTACATTGAGAAATACATCAAAATTCTATTTCTTCTTCCTACCACTTAAGAGGTTGGTTCTCTCCTATATGAAGGAATTCCTTCACTACAGGTCACAACACAAATACTGCCATCTGAAGTCGAGAAAAATGACATGTTTTCATTTCTTCTTGTTTTCTTCTTCTTCTTCTTCTTCTTCTTCTTCTTCTTCTTCTTCTTCTTCTTCTTCTTCTTCTTCTTCTTCTTCTTCTTCTTCTTTTGCTATTATTATTTCACTGTTTTCCAGAAAGGAAAAAATAAACAGCAATAAATTCTACTGTACATTTAAAAGTGGATTTTATTTCTTTTTAAAGTATCCGTTTTGTCATTTTTTAATTATCCAGTTCAAGATTGCAGCATATAGAAGTCTTTTTTTTATGTGCTTCGTCTGTTGCTGGTGCAGTTTTGCTCTGACAGCTGGCAGAGGCAGCACTTCCTGGGAGGCACTTGAATGGTGTTTGCGTGCATATTAATGAAACTCTACAACTTTCCTGTTTTAACTTCAACACTTTACTGCCACTTCTGCTGATTACGGGCCTGGATAATTGCTACAGTGAAGCCCATATTTAGTGGAAACAAAGTATATTGATGACAAACATGTCTCTTATCAAAAGCCAGAAGGATGGATCTGAATTCAGATCAGGGAGAAGCAAGGATGTGAACTTATTACACAAACACGCACCCAATTTACAGTGGCTCAGAAAACGAATGACGATGGCAGCTTCACATCAGGCATAACTGCTGCAAAGGCAAGGCTGGCGAGCAGACAGACCTGTACAGAGGTGCATATGGAACCATCGAGGGCTCTGGAAGGTGGCAGAATGGAGCACGGAATCAATATGAAGTCAGTGTGAGGGAGAAGCTGATTGGACCAGAGTGACTGTGGCCAAGGTCATTGCTTCTCAACCTGTTGTGTCCTGGACCTGCCTGATAGAGAAGTAAAGCAGGCATTTGAGACCCAAGTTTTCTTTGTGTGTAAATAGCATCCTAGTTGAAAATGAAGATTCTTGCTCCAGAGTTTCAGGGTAGCCTTGCCTATATCTGCTTTTGTATTCATTATTCATTTTGGTAACAAGCATTTGAAGAGGTTTACCTTCTTATGTATTAAAGAATTCCCCTCCTCCTCTCCCATTGTTCCTTTCCAGAGAGTTAACCCATATGGTTTTGAGTTATCCTAAATCTCTTTGGATGACATAATTTTTATGCTCACATGCAAATATGCATTATCCAATAATAAAAGTGGTGGGTGTCCTTGAATCAAAAGCACTGATAATTGCACACTCTTTAAAATAATTAATGAGCCAAAGGCTGATAAATACTAGCATTTGGAAAGATCTGTGCAGCTTTAGCCTCTAATGAGTTCATCAAAATCCATCACAACCCTCCTTGGAAAACAGAGGCTGAATTTAATCATATTCAATCAGATCTCACATTGAAATTATGAATACAAGGCACTGCTGAGTGTGAAATTGCCGTGGCATGTTAATTGTTAAACTGATTTCTGTGGCTGCTTCTAGTTGAATGGGGAAGTAAGTACTTTGTACACAGTGCCTGTTTGTTCAATATGAAAAAGTGCTATGGTATCCAGACTACACCCACTCATATTTGAATTCTCCATTCCATTGTCTTAGCCACTTCAGGGTTCAACTGTCTACAGGCAAGCAAGCTTCTTCTGACTCCTCTTACCTTTGAGTCTGTGAGATTTGCTTTCTCAAAATGATATAGAACATATCTCAAGACTGTGGTAGGAAACATGTTATTTTGACATTGATTTATATCATAAAGGCTTTTTTTTTTTTGAGACAAGGTTACAATCTAAAGCCCAGGGTGGCCTTGAACTTGTCGTCATTCTCCTTCTTCAGCCTCCCAAGAAAAAGTTTTTAATTGAAATAGTGATAAAATAGAAGACTTTCCCCCAAGACTTTTTGCTGACCACCCATATTCTGATGGTATTCACCATCCTACCTTTCATCAGACTGTAGTTTACCTTTTTTGTTGTTGTTGTTTGCTTTAGGTAAATGGAATCATTTAAGATAGATGGTATCTATTTTATTGTTTAGTTTCTTCTCTTAACATTATGTTCATAAGATTTACTTGAATTATTGTATGTCATAGACCATTTGTTTCTTATTGTCCTGAAATTCTCCATTGGCTTAGTAGCTCACCCATTTTAAAGTTGAAAGATAGTTGGTTAGTTTCTAGTTTCAGACAGACTAGCATGAAATGTGCTGCTCTGAATATGCTGTAAGGCTTTTTTTTAATGTTAAACTGTCATAAAATGTGGGTACTATGCAGTTGCCATTTTATCCATTTTAACTGTTCAGTTCTCTAAAGTGCTAGCAAAATAAGTAAGCAGAAACTACTGGTCTGAAACTGCCTGTGCCTTTTAATTCCTTTATAGGAAACTGCAATTTGACCTAGTTAGTAGTCATACTGCACCCTATATCAGGTGTGTGTGTGTGTGTGTGTGTGTGTGTGTGTGTGTGTGCGCGCGCGCGCACATGCAAGCAACACATAACTTTTTTTTTTTTAGGTTTTATTTATTTACTTATTATGTATACAACATTCTGCTTCCATGTATACCTACACACCAGAAGAGGGCACCAGATCTCATAACGGATGGTTGTGAGCCATCATGTGGTTGCTGGGAATTGAACTCAGGACCTCTGGAAGAGCAGTCAGTGCTCTTAACCCCTGAGCCATCTCTCCAGCCCCATAACTATGTTTTATAAACATCCAGCCAATGGATTAGACCAATACAACAAATATGGGCTAACACTATGCCCAAATAAGGTAAATGCTTCCTTTTGGTCAGCATCTTAATTACTTTCTCATTACAGTGTTAAAATACCTTGACAAAAGCAACCGAAGGGACTTATTTTGGCTTCAGTTCCATCTGTCGTGGTAGAAAAAACATGGTAGCAGGCAAGGAGGACATAATGTCAGGAGCAGGAAGCTGGTAGTCATGTTGGACCTACAGGTAGAAGCAGAGAACACAGAGGAAGTGTGTTTCAAAAGCCTCAGGTTTGTACCCAATAACCCACTTGCTCTAGAGAAACTCTACGTCCTATCCTAAAGATCCCACAACCTTCCTAAACAGTGCCATCAACTGGGGACCAAGTATTCAAATCCAAGAGCATATGGGACACATTTCACAGTCAGCTGGGTTTTCTACATTACTTCTATACCCAACCCATAAGAACTGGCTGCTCTTCCTATACATCCTATTTTGACTGATGATCAGTTCAGGAATTGTTCTTTGCTCAGGATCCATTAAAATTAATTTACCTGAACTCAATTTGGAGATGGAGAGATGACTCAACAGTTGAGCATATCTGCATCCTTTGCAGAAGACCTGGGTTGGGCTCCCAGGACCCATCAGAGGGCTCACAACAGCTTCCAACTCAAAGGGATCTGATGCCCTCTTTGGCCTCTGCAGGCTTTTGGCATGCACATGACATACATACATACATGCAAGTACTTAAACATACTAAAAAATTTTTTTAATGTTCACATTGTTTTGCAACTAATTATATATTTTTTTCATTATGTAAAACTAAAACTCTTTGTCCATTAAGCAACTCACAATTCTATGTAATTCCTAAGTCAAAATTTATGTCTCATGAATCTGATTACTGTAGGTGCATTATTTAATTGAAGTCATATGATATTTTTATTTTTAAATATAATTGCCTTATTTTATTTAGCATAATATACTCAAGGTTTATCCATATTATAGCACATTAGGATTTTCTTTCATTCTTTTTTGAAGACAGGGTTTCCCTGTGTAGCCCTGGCTGTCCTGGAACCAGCTCTGTAGACCAGACTAGCTTTGAACTGAGTGTTCCACCTGCCTTTGCCTTCCAAGTACTGGGATTAAAGGTGTGCACTACCACACCTGGCTAAATTGTCTTTCTTCTTAAGATACCCACACATTTAAGAACACCTGTTTTTTGACAAAGAAGCTAAAATTATACAATGGAAAAGAGAAATCATCTTCAACAAATGGTGCTGGCATAACAGGATGCTGGTGTGTAGAAGATTGCACATAGTTCCATATCTATCACCATGCACAAAACTTAAGTCCAAATGGATCAAAGACCTCAACATAAATCCAACCACACTGAACCTCTTAGAAGAGAAAGTAGGAGGTACCTTCGAATGAATTGGTACAGAAGACCATTTCCTGAACATAACACCAGTAGCACAGACACTGAGATTAACAGTTAATAAATGGGACCTTCTGAAACTGAGAAGCTTCTGTAGGGCAAAGGACACAGTCAACAAAGCAAAATGGCAGCCCACAGAATAGGAAAAGATATTCACCAATCCCACATCTGACAGAGGGTTGATTTCCAAAATATACAAAGAACTCAAGGAGTTAGTCCCCAAAACACCAAATAATCCAATCAAAAAGTGGGGTACAGGACCCTAAAAGAGACATTCATGGTCCCCTGGAGAAGGAGAAAGGGACAAGATTTCCTGAGATAATTGGGAGCATGGGGAGAGCGGAGAGGGAGTTAGGAGAAAGAGAAAGGGAGAAGAGGAGGGGAGAGGAGGGCATGAGGGAGCAGTAAGTTTGAGTCGGGGGAAGAATAGAGGAAAGCAAGAAAAGAGATACCATAATAGAGGGAGCCATTATAGGTTTAAAGAGAATTCTGGCACTAGGGAAATGGCCAGAGATCTACAATGATGAGCCTAACTAACAATCTAAGCAACGGAGGAGAGGCTACCTTAAATGCCCTTCACTGATAATGAAATTGATGACTACCTTATATGCCATCCTAGAGCCTTCATCCAGTAGCTGATGGAAGCAGAAGCAGACACCCACAGTTAAGCACTGAGTTGAACTCCTGGAAGTTGCAGAGAGGGAGAAGTGATGAGCAAAGGCTGGAGAAACCCACAGAAACAGCTGACCTGAACAAGGGGGAGCTCATGGACCCCAAAACTGAACCAGACCCCCTGAACGTGGATGTTAGTTTGCAGGCCTGGCAATATATGGGGCCTCTGGTAGTGGATCAGTATTTATACCTAGTACACGAATGGACTTTGGGAGCCCATTCCACATAGAGGGATACTCCCTCAGCCTAGACACATGGCGGAGGGCCTAGACCCTGATCCAAATGATGTGACAGTCTCTGAAGATCCCCCATGGAAGACCTCACCCTCCCTGGGGAGCAGGAAGCATATAGGATAGGAAGTCAGTAGGGGGCAGGGGAGGAGGGAAGGAAGAGGAAACTGGGATTGACATGCAAAATAAGCTTGTTTCTAACTTAAATAAAAAGATAAAAGGACTGAGTGATAGTGCATTGATTATGTGTGTTTCATTTTAGCAGATGTTTGGATTGTATCTAACCTCAGTTTTAATGGTTCTATAAATGCTTATAGCATAGAATTCATGATTTTGAGTTTAATTTTGCTAGTAATTTCTAGCAATGGTTGGAACAATTCACACCCATCAAACATATTTGAACCAGAAAATTGTATTTTAGGTTCATATGGAACAATGCCCATATGCCAGTGGATGCATTTTAAGTGTTAATGTGTATGCCAATTGCAAAGGTAACAAACAGTGGCTCCTGCAGCAGATAGAGTGCATTTGTCACTAAGTACTATGGTGCTTGTGTGTATTTCTGATGAGGTAGTCCCCTTGTCTCTCCAAAATGGCTCACTAGCCTCAATTCTTTCCTTTGTTTTATGGCTTTGCCATATTCAACACATGTTTCTAATAGCATACTGAGATCTGTTACCTGAGGAGTGAACATGGAGGGAAATGTATACCATCATTTTTACTGTCTTAGCCAGGATAAGAGTAATTTTTCTGTTCATGTCCTTCTAGGAATACATACCATTGTTGCATGCTTTCATTTCTACCAGGTTCTTGTTTTGTGGCTAAGAGGAATGGTGAACACAGACACTGAAGAATGAGTCAAATGAGAATTTGTTGAGTTAAAGGGAAAGCTCTTGTTAGCCAAGAAGGACCTGAGGGGTTTGCAGAGAAAATGCAGTGCTTGGGGTTTTGTTTGTTGTTGTTTGTTTATTTTAACGAGGTTAGGTGGGCTGATTGGCTCCTGTGTGTATGATAAATAGGTGAAAGTTAAGGTCCAATCAGAGGAGAACCTGAGAACCCCAGGTAGAATTGTCAGTTAGGTCCACAGCTCCATCTCTTCTCCCTCCCTTGATGTGGCAGTGGAAGTGGGAGTTGTGGAGTGAGAAAGGATCCTATGACCCCAACCTCAAAATGGAGGGGCAAAGTGTTTCTTGGTTAAATCACTGCTTTCATTAGCAAGTGTACACCATGAAAGGGAGCATGAATACTTGATTGGCAGCTAAACACCTTTGCCACACAGACTTTTGTGTTTTTGTGTATGAGTCCTCAGAAACTATGTTCTTTTTTAGGATCTCTGGCTGAGAGAAGTTGATGACAGATATCAACTGAAGGACTTAGAAAAGTAGCTTTGTCTGTAGAGACAAAGTCAAAACACCAAAACAACCCCCTCAAAAAACCTTGCTGTTATTGAGATATTTCTCAATATTTTACAAAATGAAGTCTCTTGATAGTATTCTATATAATTACCTATTGTAGAGATCTTGCTTAGAGCCATAAATAATAGCACAAAGTAAGGAGAGGGACAAAGAA
Organism: Cricetulus griseus; assembly: GCF_003668045.3. Classification (NCBI taxonomy): domain Eukaryota; kingdom Metazoa; phylum Chordata; class Mammalia; order Rodentia; family Cricetidae; genus Cricetulus; species Cricetulus griseus. Next base: position 126,219,072 of record NW_023276806.1, on the reverse strand, counting down.
ATGGGGAGATACAAGGGAGAGAAAGGGGAGGTTGGCAGAGGGAAGGGGTAGGGGAAAGAGAGGAAGGAAGAGAATTCCAAGGAAATTCCAAGGAACATCCAAGAGCACATTTAGGGATGTTTGTTCCTACAGTTCCATTCTATGTCTTGGTAAATCCTTGCTATGTAGCTGCATTCAATATATAAAAGTATTGGTCATAACCAAAACCTGGGAGTTCTTGTTGTCCTTGTCTTTAAGACAAGGTCTCATGTATTCCAGTATGCACAGAAAGTCACCCTGTGGCTAGGAAAAGATGACTTTGAATTCTTGATGGTCCTGCCTCCATTTCTGGAGTTCTGGCATAGTTTTGTATCTGAATGGCCTAGAATCGCTCCAATTCTTCATGCCTCAGCTATGTCTCACATCTTCATCTGAATCATTGGACAGCCATGTACACCATGTACATCCATAGTAACAAATAAGAGGATAGAGGGCTTAGTATTAGTTATCTGTTCTGTGATCACTATAGTTTTGGTTTGTAAATCAAAGGGAACATGATAAAAGAATCTCTACCCAGGGTGTGTGTGTGTGTGTGTGTGTGTGTGTGTGTGTGTGTGTGTGTGTGTGGAGAGAGAGGGAGAGAGAGAGAGAAAGAGAGAAAGAGAGAGAGAGAGAGAGAGAGAGAGAGAGAGAGAGAGAGAGAGAGTCTGCCCATCTTGTCTCTGTCCTTTAACAAAGTGACCCATGTATGCAGCCTGTTGGAGTAGTTTCCCTTTATCTTCATCCTAAAAAAATCTTTGATTCTCAAATGTTATGAGGTCCTTTACAGTTGGATGAGTGCTGAAGCTTTAAAGATGAAGTGAGATGTGGGTTGACATTCGTCACTTAGCTGTATGTGTAGGTGGTGACACTGGGGAGAGAAATGATGGAGACCTCTGAAAATAGCTAATGACTGTGCATTTTGGATCACATGTGCCATCACATTGTATCTGCAGTATACTATTTAATCCTGTGGCAAAGGAAATACTGAGGTGTAAAAATGCTGGCATGCTCACACTCAGTTGGTGTGTGAAGAAGCTATAGTGTGTGCTGGTTCTGTCTTACTACTGACCAGTAAAGTGGCCCTCATGGAGAAACCAATAGATAACAAAACTTGAATTGTTTTGTGTGGTGGCTTCACCCTTTGCTAAATCAACAGTGCCTTTTAGAGAGTAGGCTCACTGCCATTAATATCCATTATGGTGACCTTGTATACCAGTAGTGTGAGCTTTTTATATTGCAGACCAAACTTTAAAAAAAAAAAATTCAGTTTTCTGGAGTTTTTATGTTAAAATATTCCTTTCATCTCCAAGTGATTTCTAGATATGACAATCCTAGGAAAGGAGTGTGCTTTTTAATTGTCAATTGTCAATTCAAAGTGTATGAACCAAATTTTGTCACTCCCAATTTATAAGGATAAAAACTTTTTTCCTAGACTTTGTCCATCAACCCATCAATAAAAAGATAGACATGTTCCAGAGAACCATGCATTTTGTAAGAAGGTGACTTTTGTTTGTGTAGCAAATGTCAGGTTGCCTCAAAACAATAATTTACTTACCAGCAAGAGAGGCAAATTACTTCTTCAGCTAAAGGGAATTTGAAGTATGACCTAGTCAGGAGGAACTGCAGGAATGTAAAGTGCCACATTAAGAATTTCTATTCTGAGGCCTGAAGCAGCAGAGTCAAAGGGACCTTCAGGCCAAGAGCAGCATCAAGGGAGTTCAGACCATGGACCCCACAGGGCTACCATTGTCCCATTTTAGCAGGAAGTAACTTAGAAGATACTACGCCCCTGCTCCCCATTATTGTTTATTAGGGTAGTGTAAGCCTAGTTAGGAATAACTTTCTTATTGTTTAGAGTTGGGATTGGAAGGAGGTGTTCAAGTTAGACATCCTTTCCACATGACGTTAGGGCTTAGCCGGAATAGACATAGTTAGGATGTGCAATAGCAGATTATTGTATCTTCTTGTATTTCACCTTTATGATTGTTAATTTTGGATGTTTTACACTATTAAGTCTTAATCCTCTTTTAGACTAAAAGGGGAATTGTAGGGAGACACTGTAGCCCTGCCTCCTAGTAGCCCCTACAGGTATGCCTGGCCACGCCCTCACGGGCGTGGTCAGGGGAGGTCAAAGATGATGCCGGAACAATTCTTAAGGGACCACACATACTCGGATAGCCCTTCTCTCTGGCCACGCTAGCTTACGACCTGTGGGCACGCTCTGGCTTGTGTTTGGGCTGGTGTTTATCTGAATAAAGAAATCTTAGCATTACGGACTACAGATCATCTTTGAGCAGCAGGGAATAATCAACATAGACACATAAGGGACCATGGATGCCAGCCCAGACTACTTTACACAGCAAAGCTTTCAATAACAATAGGTGGAGAAAATAAGATATTGCACAATAAAACCAAATTTAAACAATACCTATCCACAAACCTAGCCCTATAGAAGGAATCTAATTTAAGACCCCAATATCAACCCACACACCTATGAACACCTAATTTTTGACAAAGAAGCTAAAAATATAAAATGGGAAAAAGAAAACATATTCAACAAATGGTGTTGGTATAACTGGCTGTCAACAAGTAGAAGAATGCAAATAGATCCATATCTATTGCCATGCACAAAACTCAAATCAAAATGGGTCAAAGACCTCCATATAAATCCACTCACACTGAACCTCATAGAAGAGAAAGTGGAAAATACACTTGAATGCATAGGCACAGAAAACCCCTTCTAAATAAAACACCAGTAGCACAGACACTGAGAGCAATGATTAATAAATGGGAACCTCCTGAAACAGAGAAGCTTCTGTAAAGCAAAGAACATGGTCAATAAGACAAAACGGCTCCCTACAGAATGGGAAAATATCTTTACCAACCCCACATCTGACAGAGGGATGACCTCCAAAATTTACAAAGGACTCAAAACACTGGACATCAAACTACCAAATCATCAAATTAAAAATGGGATACAGTATAGTGGGAAATTACCAATACGGGAGTCAGGTAGAAATATAAGGGTATTTAATAGGGAAAAGCCTTACTTACAGAGCAACCCAGCCAGCCGGCGTGGTAGTGGTCTGTACAGCAAGCAGCAAAAAGAAACCGAAAGCACAAACGCAGTCACACTACGTCACTCTGACCACGCCCTCACAAGCGTGGTCAGGCACACCTGTAGCCAGCCCCTAAGTAGGTGTGGCTACAGCTTCTCCTACAGTACAGATTTAAACAAAGAATTCTCAACAGAACAATCTCAAATGGCAGAAAGACACTTAAGAAAACACTCAGTGTCCTTAGTCATCAGGTAAATGCAAATCAAAACCACTCTGAGATTCCATCTTACACCTATCAGAATGGCTAAGATCAAAAACACCAATGACAGCTTATGCTGGAGAGGATGTAGAGAAAGGGGAACACTCCTCCATTGCTGGTGGAAGTGCAAACTTGTGCAGCCACTATGGAAATCAGTATGGTGATTTCTCAGAAAATTAGGGATCAACCTGCCTCAAGGTTCTGCAATAGCACTTTTGGGCATATGCCCAAAGGAGGCACATTCACACCACAAGGACATTTGCTTAACTATGTTCATAGCAACATTATTCATAATAGCCAGATCTTGGAAACACTAAATGCCCCTCAACTGAAGAATGGATAAAGAAAATGTGGTATATTTATACAATGGAGTACTACTCTGTGGTAAGAAACAATGACATCCTAAAATTCACAGGCAAATGAACAGAACAAGAAAAAACCATCCCGAGTGAGGTAACTCCAAACCAGAAAGACAAATAAAGTATGTACTCACTCATAAGTGGATACCAGACATAAAGCAAAGGATACCCAGCCTACAATCCACAACCCCAGAGAAGCTAGAAACTTCTTCCAGAAACAGATGGAAGCAGATGCAGAAATCCACAACTAACCTTTGGGCCAAGCTTCTGGAGTACAATAGAAGTGAGGGAGGAACAATAATATGAACAAGGGATTCAAGCCCATGATGGAGAAACCCACAGAATCAGCTGACTCTAGCTAGTGAGAGATTACTGACTCTGGTCTAACAAATGGGGAACCTGTACAAGATTGAACTAGACTCCCTTAATACAGGTGACAATGGTACAGCTGGGACAATATATGAGGCCCCTGGCAGTGGGTCCAAGATCTAACTCTAATGCACAGACTGACTTAGTGGAGCCCATTCTATTTGGCAAGATACCTTGCTCACCCTAGACATAGAGGTGTGGGGGGTTGGAGAGTTGCCTTCATCCTACCTCAATGAGATGATGGGACAGACTTTGTATACTTCCTAGGGAAGGCCTTACCTTCTCTGAGGAGCAAATGGGCTGTGGGGTAGGGGAAGTGGGAGGTTGGGAGGAGAGGAGGGAGGAGGAACTGAGATTGGATTGTAAAAAAATAAATTGATAAAAAAGCAAAAAGAATTCCTATTACATTGATATGCTCAGTTCTGCACCCCAAAATATTGACTTCTGTTTGACTTCATCAAATACTTCTACCAATTTAAGGGCATTTACACTTTCTACTTCTTTCTCATTTGTTTGTTATCCCAGCCTCAAACACTCTATTTGGTTAATTTCACATTTAAATTAATTGCTGTTGTGTTATTAATGGTATTAGGGTGGGTGAAGTATAAAATTAAATTGAACCCTTTCATATCCTTCCAAACACACACACACATACACATGTGTTGTGGAATATTTAACTATGTACATTTGTTTGTGCTGTGGAATATTAACTTTAATTTTGTAAAGGTGTGCTATATTTGTTTTTGCTATATTTGTTTAATGATGTAAGGATCGTTATATTTGTTTATGCATTTGTTTAAGTATGAAAAGAGATGTTGTTTCATCTTGCCTGCTTAAGGCACCTGATTGGTCTAATAAAAAGCTGAATGGCCAGTAGCCAGGCAAGAGAGTGATAGGCAGGGTTGTCAGGCAGAAAGAATAAATAGGAGAAGTTGAAGCTAGAGAAGAATGAGAGGAAGAAGAAGAGAGAAGAGACTGAGGGAGAAAGTGCAGGACACACCTGGGCCCAGAAGCCAGGCAGCTGCCAGCCAGCCAGACACGAAAAGCAATGAAACTAAGATATACAGAAAGGAAGAAAGGTAAAAAGCCCTGAAGCAAAATGCGGCTAAAGAGAAGCAGATGAAAATAAGAACTAAGCTAAGGCTGAACATTCAAAACTAATAGTACATCTCCGTTTCATGATTTGGAAACTGGTTGGTGGCCCAAAGAAAAATGCTAGTACACAAAGGAAATATTTTAGAACTTCATTCTCTTCTTCAAATATGAACTCAGTTCAGATCCACTTTCTCAGTTGTGCTTGCTTCTTTTGAGTGTTCATATATGGTTATACATAAATATACCCATTATTTCAGAAAGAACCCTAGAAGGTCTTAGCCAGATGTGTCACACAACATTTAGCTCACATTCCATTTGTGGAAATTGGTCATAAACTCTTTTTTGCTGGGTAGCTGTACTTCTTGACTATGTACAACAGGCCTGGAAAAGTAGTGGATAGATAGCTATTTCACATACCATATATATTTAATGATCCAGAGGCAGCTAGGTTAAAAGCCTTTGGAAACAGATGCAAGTTCTGCCTCTGAAAAATTCAAATATTTGATGCTGAACAACTTAGACTCCCTAAATATGCATCCTTTTTTTTTTTTGTAAGAAGCAATGGGAGTGGCACCTAATTTCTAGGACCTTTGTCAGGAGATGTACATATATTGAATGTGTATTTTGAAAATGTGTACTTTCAAAGTACAAGTGTACTTTGAAATTTGAATGTTCTATCAGTATATATAATTGATCTATCTATCTATCATCTATCTATCTATCCATCTATCTATCTTCCATCTACCTATCATCTGTCTCTGACTTATATTATTTATCTATATATGAATAGTTATTAATCATTTAGTTCTCAACTATCTATCATCTATCACCTATCACCTATTAACTATAAGAATTGCATGATATACTATACCATTGATGCCAATTATTCACCCATCCCTGTAGCCTTGCCTATCATCATTTCCTGTCCCTTGAATATGTGCCAACCTTTTGACTAGTTTTGACAAATAGGATGGGCTGGTTCTGAGCCTAGACCTTAACAAATATTATAGGCCTCTCACACCATAAAGAGGAAAGCCTGTTTCGATTGGTGAGCTAGGTCCCATGACAAAGGGCTGACTGACAACTCTTGACTCTTACATTGTCCAGCCAATCTCAACTGAGGCAGGGATCTGAAAAAAAATTCTGATTTATACAGAATGGAGTGTGGTTACTCACTTGGTATCATTATTAGTGGCAATAACCACTGTGACTACTATGTTCATTAATATCTGTGTACTTCAATTTGTTTTAATATTTTAATCAGTATAAATGACCTAAAGTAATAAATCAGCCAAGGAAATGTTTGGTTAACTTACAAAATATTTTCTTTCTTTCTTCTCTATCAGCATTATTTGGCACTTGAGGATATGGGTCTTGCTATGCCATCCTAGCTAGTCTCATAGTCACAGAAATCCACTTGCTCCTTACTCCCCAGTGCTGGGATTAAAGGTGTATATAAGTATGCCAACATATTTTTATGAAGAAGTTTACTGAGTATATCGCAAGAGACAGTGGGTTGAATAAGAACGAGAGTTATGCCCACAGCCAGACCATGACTTTATTAGGAAATTTAATGAAATTTCAGTTGTGAGATGGTTGACTGACTAAAATCTGCCTTTGTATAATACAGTGAATGGAAGAGTGAGGATAATAAATCATGACTACTCTAAAGAAAGCAGGATTTGAAGAATACCAGAAGTCACAAAGATGGCAATAGAACAATAGAACAGCTGAAAAGTGCAGAGAAACAAAAGTGTGATGCAGAGAAAAGATACACACATCATATGGGTATTAAGACCAAAGCACGCAAAGGTACTGATGGCATATGGATGGTAGAAATGTTGGGCAAAAGATTCACAACTCAGCTTCAAAAAAATAATCATTGATTTCAAAGAGGAAAGAAGTGGATTGTAGCAAGGAAAGCAATTTGGGTTGTAGGTAAGAAAGTTGATAATACAGAAGAGAAAGAAACACAAATGAAAAATTCAGCAAACAGGTTTTGAAATGAAATGTTAGAAATGAAAAACTCAATAAACAAATAAAAAACACAGGGGAAAGTATCACCATTAGACCACACAACCAAAAGAAAGAATATCAGGGATGGCAGACCAGGTTGAGAACTACTGTATACAGACAACAGTAAAGAAAAGAAATAAAAGGCATAGCCACAGCATTTAAGAACTCTGGAACACGGTCAAATGAGCAAACCTAAGTACTCATGGAGAAAACAAGGAGCTGAGATCTAAAGAGAAGGCATAGAAAAGCTGTTCAATGAAGTTGTAGAAAAAAACCTCTAATGGCTAAAGGAAGATAGTGGCATACCAGCACAAGAGGCATTTAGAACCTTTCCAGAGGAGAACTTTTCCCTGAAGCATGTTAATAAAAACTCAAGCTACAAAGCAAAGGAATGGTGTTAAAAGCTGTAAGATAAAAACACCAGCTAACAAAGGAAAAACCATCAGACCATTGAACAGAAACCTTAAAATATGGAAAGCATGGAATAATGTTTTAATCCAGGAAAGTAAGTAACTGATAATATTCAGTGAAATTATCTTTTAGAATTGAAAGAGAATTAGACACATTTCAAGACCATCACAAACTAAAGCAATTCATGATCACCAAGCCCACATTGCCAATGATACAGAAAGACTCCCACACAGAAGAATCTCAGCTATGAATGTAGGAAAGAATAAAATTCTTTATGAAATTATGAAAGAGATACACAAGGAAAGAATCAATCATGTCCAACTAAGTAAACCATCAACCCCCCAATACAAATATGAAAGAAAGAAAGAAAAAAGAAAAATCAACCAGAAAAAAGTCAAACAAAATGATAGGATCAGCGAACCCCTCTCAATAATAGCCCTAATTGAAAATTTTAATTCTTTAATAAAAAAATCACAAAACTGACTGTATTGAAAAAAATGATACCAACATTACCTTTCTGGCAAATATACCTTTCTGGCAAAACACACACAGATTGAGAATGAAAGGAGAGAAGGCAACATGCCAAGCAAATGGAATCCAAAACCCAGCAAGAGGCACTTTACATACATGGTAGATGTCATGGTAATATTATTCAGAATAGATAAACAAAGCCACTACATATTACCAAGGGGAACTATTACATTAACTCTCTTTGAGGAGTCTTGAGCAGATGAACATTCCTCCCAAACAGGGCACTAAAGGTAGACTAAAGGCCAGGAATCCATCTTAGTCTTGGTGAACCATGTATGTTAAATTAATTATAGGTTCATGGGTAAGGGGTTACTGAGGGGAATGTTAGTGACTCCAAAACAACAGTACCACTATAAAGTTCCAGCCATTGTGGATTATAACCTAAGGGAAGGCACATGCTTGAGTTCCTTTTCCAGTTAGCCTTTGCCCTCCTACCTACTTTAGAGTGCCCAAAGATCAGTTGCAGCTGTGCCGGTGTGTCGGTGTGTGTGGCCAGAATTACGATGAGGATTCTATAAGCAACCTTCTCCCAGATGCAGCTTCAGTTTTTCTTGGCTCTCCTGTGCTGCCTCCCTGACTAAGCCTTCTGCATAATGCTCCGCACATACCATACTTTAGAATTGTGGGTTTATATTGTTAGTGATGAAGAGATGTCAAAACAAATGCTGATGAGTTTAACTATACTGAAAACGAATTCATTTGTGCTCAATGACAGTCAGTTAAACTAAAGTAGAACAGAAAATGATGTAAAGGAATATGTCATTCTATATCTTATTAATTTAACCAATTTGAGATACTAATAAAGCCATATCTCACTATTAACAACTTATTTCCACTACCATTGTTATTGCTATTCTTGGTTGTCAACTTGGTTACATCTAGAATTAACTAAAACCCCCAAATGAAGGACATAACTGTGAGGGATTTTTGCTTAACTTGAAGTAGGAAGATCCATTTCTAATCTAGGTCTTTGAGGTAGGAAGACACATCTTTAATTCAGATTTAATCTGGGCCATGCCTTCTTCTAGAAAGCCTATATAAGGACAGGGAAGAAAGAAGCCTTTGCTCTCTTCCTGCTTGCTTTTGCCTTGCTGGCAAGTTCATTCCTTCACTGGCATTAGAACCTACTTAAGGACTCCAGTGTATACTGAAGACCAGCTGAGATGTCCAGCCTTGTGGACTGAGAAACTACTGGATTCTTGGACTTTCCATTCAAACCATCCATTTTTGGATTAGCTGGACCTGTAAATCCAGCTGTAAGTCATTCTAATAAATCATATATATATATATATATATATATATATATATATAAATTCTATATATTCTATAGTTCTGTTACTCTAGTGGACCCTGGCTAATACAGGTGGATTTCATAGTTTCCCAGGTTCAGTCCATTATCATCATGGTAGGGAGGGAACATGAAAGCATTCAGGCAGGTGTTCTAAAGCAGTAGTTGCAAACTACACCCTGCTCCATAGGATTCACAGAAGATGGGGAGCTGGGGTAGAGACACAGACACACAGACAGGCACACTTACAACACACTTACTCACACACACACACACACACACACACACACACACACACACAGAAAGAGGGGGGCAGTGAGACTGGTTGAAATCCAAAAGGCCACTCCCAGTTACACAATTCCTCCAACAAGGCCATACTTCCTAGTCCTTATAACTGGCAGAACTATTCTTCCTGGTGACTAAGCATTTAACTATATGAGACTGCTAGGGACATTCTTATTCAAAAGACTATCCCTGAGAAGAGGGAACATCATTTGAATAATCTCCTCCATTAGACTGATGTGTGGGCATGTCTGCAGGACATTTTCTTGTACTGACTGATGTGGTTGGTGCCACCCATGGGCAGGTGGGCCTGAAGTGTACAAGAAAACAAATACTAGGGAGCAAGTCAGTGTTCCTCTGTGGTTCCTGCCTCTGCTTGCACTTAGCTGCTTGCCCTGACTTCCCTCAATGATTGAATGTAAACTGTAAGATGAAATTAACACTTTCCTCTCCCAAATTTGGATTTGGTCAATGTTTTATCACAGCAATAGAAAACAAACTATAACAGCACTGAAATGCTTCTCATAGAGACACATGGTGGTGTGTGTGTGGGGGGGGAACATGCGGGCAGGAGCTGATTTTGCTAGATGCTTGTCTCAGATAGGCTCCCTTACTTTTGCTGTAGTTACAACCTGCTAGGTAGGTGGTCGCCAACTTGTGACTCTGCAGCCGCAAGACTTACAAATACTTATTTTTTGCGCATGTGTGTTTCACTTGCTTTGTAGAGGTCAGAGAGGTGGTTGAAACCAGAGTTCTGGATGCTTGTGAACCACCATGTGGGTCCTGGCAAACTGAATCTGGGTCTCTGTAAGAGCAATAATGCTCTTAACTGTTAAGTCATCTTGGCAGCCCCATAAATTATGCTTTTAAAGAAATCAAGGTCTGGCCTGGAGAGCCGAATTCATGGTTAACAGCCCATGGTGTACTTGCAGACGACCTGAATTTGGTTCTCAGACAGCCACATCACACAGCTTACAATCTATAACTCCTTCTCCAGGGATTCTGATTTCTCTAGCCTCCACAGGCAACATCCACCCCCCCCCCCACATACAACAAATAATAACAAAGTAGATCTTTTTAAAGAAGTAAGGAAAGAAGAAAGAAACAAAGAGAAGAAACGGAATTTTAAAATGATGCCCTTTGTTCTCCGGGACAGGAGAGGATGAAAAGCTTCATATAAGCTGAACAAGGAAGGTAGTTCTGCAGAAACGACAATTAGAAAAACAGCAGATCTCTACTGCTCTGGAAGTTTTAAGGAGTGCTGTGTTTATGGTGGTGTGTCCCATTGAAAAGTGATGAAAGTCAATTGCTTTCCCTTCAGAAAAAGACAAATGAGCCATGAGAATTGTCACACCATTTGAAGGCAGGCCTAGTGAATACCATCTTTAGATCATAGCTTATGAAAGCATGGCTTCAGGGGCTTCAACTGGCTCACTGTGTTAGATGCTTGCCGCAAAAGTGTGAGGACAAGAGTTTAGATCCTTGGCATCCAGACAAAAGCCAGGAAGGTGTGGCACTTGTCAGTAATCTCAGCAGTTGGGAGGCAGAGACAGGAAATGCCTGAGGCAGGCTGGATAGCTAAATTGGTCTGTAGATAAACTGAGTTAAACTGAGAGACCCTGTCTTCAGAAATCATCAGAGATACTCCATGTCAATTTCAGGCATTCCTATAGCATGTGCACTTGCACCTGCACACACAGGTACACTCCCATACATGCAAACACACACATATTCACATTCATGTCATGCACATAACCCCCTACACATTCACACAAAGGAAAGAAAATCATGTGTTTGGTTTTGTTTTTTAGTTTTAAATTTTTTTCTTTTGTTGTTTGTTGTGGGATATTTGTATACATTGTGCGAAGTTACATTGCTGTAATTGTTTTTTTCTTTTTCTTTCTTTTTTTTTTTTTTAAAACTGACCTGCCAATAGCTAGGCAGGAAGTATAGATGGGATTTCTGGGGAGAGAAAGGAAGAGGATGAGGAATGTAGGCATGTAGATTACAAAAAAAAAAAAAGATGCTAGGAGTCACAAAGGAAACAGGAGGTCCAAAATGGAAGAGAGGCTACACTACATGATACAACATAGATTGATATAAATGAGTTAATTTAAGTTCTAAGAGCTAGTTGGGAGCAAGCCTAAGCTGTAGGTCAAGCTTTCATAATTAACAAGAAGTCTCTTTGTGAGCTGGTGGCCCAAAGAAAAATTCAATTACTGTGGTTTATGATCTAACAAATAAAGCTTGCCTCAAGATCACTAGTTGGTCATGGGGGCCAGGCAGTGGTGGCACACATCTTTAATCCCAGCATGTGGGAGGCAGAGGCAGGTGAATATCTGTGAGTTCAAGTCAACCCGGGACTACACGAGATTGATTCAGTCTAAAAGAGAAACAGAGCCAGGTGGTGGTAGTTTACACTTTTAATCCTAGTCTTGGTAGTTGCATGGCTTTAAACCCAGTACTAGGGAGGTGGAGAGAGCAATATAAGGTGGGAGGAGACAGAAGCATGACATTCAGTCTGAGGATTCTTAGAGACAGGATTGCCCAATCAGTCTGAAGATTTGTAGGGACAGGATCTTGCTCACTTTGGTCTGTGATTCAGTAGAGGTAAAAGGTCTCTCTAGTGTCTGGGGGGCTCCTTTATGTCTCTGACCTTTTAGCATTTACCCCAATACAATTTACACTACAGATTACAGTTCTTCTTCTTCTTCTTCTTCTTCTTCTTCTTCTTCTTCTTCTTCTTCTTCTTCTTCTTCTTCTTTTTCTAGGGCTTTACTCTATAGCTCAAGTTTGTCTTGGTCTCCTTTTGAAGTACTATCTGGCTTTAAATTTGCACTGACCTTTCTGCCTCTGTCTCCTAGGAGCTGGAATGCCAGGTATACATTGCCATGCCTGGCTCAGAAACTCTGTTTTTAAGTCTTACTTTTGTTTTCTTTAAAAATTATTAATTATATTATTAATTATATTAGTTATTGAATTTAGTGTGTGTGTGGCAGGATATGGGTGCACATATGCCATTGCATACATATGGAGGCCAGGGGGCAACTTGTGTGAGTCAGTTCTCTGCATCCATCATGTGAATCTCAGGAATCAAATTCAAGTCATCAGGTTTGGTGGCAAGTGCCTTTACTTGCTTAGCCATTTCATTGGTCTTAACCGTTGCTTTTTTTATTGTTCTGAAAATATTCATGAATCTCTAAACTTATATTTGAATGAGTTTTATTTATTTTAACTAGTAAATACTGATAATTTGCCCTTTGCATCATACCTTAGGAGACAAAGGAGAACACTGAGTTTCTGCTTGATCAGCTACTCATGCAGAGGATGCTAATAGTATGGGACCATATAGTTATCTCAGAAGGTCATGGGTAGAATCTGTTAGGAATCAGTTACAACATGTGTTGAGGAGGGGATAAGAAATAGGTCCAGGAAATGTCTCTGTGCTCTTTAAAGTCAGGGTTGGGAAAAGGTGTCTGCACAGACAGACTTGGCCTTGGACTCAGGCCCATTGTAGTCACAGCCTTTGGGGAGCTGAAGCAGGAGGATCATAACCCTATCTCAATATGAGCAAACCAAGAAGATAACAAGAAAGATCAAAGGAAGCAAAGGCACTTGCATTATGAGCCCCCCTTTCTCCCCCCAACATTCTATGACCTGGAACGTACTTTGTAGACTAGGTTAGGCTAGCCTCAGACTCACCCCAATCCTCCTGTCTCTGTCCAGCAAGTACTGGAACTATAGGTCTGAGCCTGAGCTGAGGGCTTCTTATAGGCTCTCTAGCAATGAAGAACTTGCCTATCCACACTGATAGTGCCTTCAAGGCGAGCGATCCAGCCGTTAGCTTCTTTCTCCCTGTTAAGTGAGTACAGTCTCAGCATTGTGATGAAATTATAGCTGAAAAATGAGTGAATCCACATGGGGAAGAAAAGGGACATTATTTGCTCAAACAGCACAGGTCACGGGCTTTAAAATTAATTCATGGGTGTGGCTCCTGACTGGTTAGCACACAGTGGAAACCATCATGCAGGTGGTGTGAGTTATTCCTGCATCAGTTCTGGATGGTGCAGTTTTACTCACTAGAAATCCACTGTGCTGAATGCCACTGCAGTGCATTATTTCCTGCCCTGAGGTTTGGCTGGCTCCATGGGCTCTTGTAACTTTTTGTAGAAAAGGAATAGACACCTGAGGAATTTTTCCATGACTTTACCGTCTCTCTCCCCACCTCACCCCTACTTTTCCTTCTACCTAGCCACTATCATTCATAGCAAAAGTAAAAAGGATTTCAATGTGCTGTGTTGCCAAAATGCTACAGCCTAGCTACTTAATCTTTGACATAAATGGTTCTCACTTGCAGTCTAACATACATACCTGGCTTGGCTGAAATAGGGACTACTGAGAGGAACTGAGAGGCAAGACAAACATAAATCAGCAGCCACTATAAGTTTATGCACAACCAAAATGCTGTTACGTGATGTTAATATGGGCAGAGAGTGATTCACAGGGGGAGAGAGGGGCTGAAGTTGCTTGAAGGTTGCCTGGACAGCTGTGGAAATGGGAAGAAGGTGTTCCAGAGTGCGCAGCTCAGAGGAGATGGTCTGGCTTGTGGAATAGTCTTTTTGTACACTGTGAAGATGTGTCTTTGCCAAGGCACCTTCTAATTGGTTTAATAAAGAGCTAGGTGTCCAATAGCTAGGCAGGAGGTATAGGTGTGATTTCCAGGAACAGAGTGAATTCTGGGAAAAAGAGAGGCAGAGATGCCATGGAGATACTGAAGAAGTCCAACACACAGAATGGGAGAGAGGTAAAAGCTGTGTGGTGGGATGTAGATTAATTTTTTAAAAATGGGTTAATTTAAGTTATAAGAGTGAGTAGGAAAGCCAAGCTTTCATAATTAATAGTAACTCTCTGTGTTATTATTTGTGACCTGGTGGTCCTGATGAGAAACTACTGCTACAGGTCTGTATTTTCAGAGAGGAAACACAGTGCAGAGTGGTTGTTCACCTGAGAAATCTTTATTGTGAGCCCACCATTTTCCAGGTGCAGTTCTAGGATCTAGTTATAGAGTCATGAACAGAATGAGGCCCTGCTCATAGAATGGGCAGGCTGACTGGCTTGACCTGTCTGTATATGATATTTTGTTGAGATGGAGAAAAATCACTCAGCCTTTCCAAGCACCAGTTTACTGTGTATACACTTGATTTACATCAATCCTTCCATGGTTCCATTAGGGATAGAGTTGGCTGGACAAAATGCATGAATCATTTATTAAGCCATAACATTGTTGCTGTTTTCACCTGTTGTAACCATCAAGAGATGGGTTGTATTTTTTAGGGATGTGTTGTGGAATATTCCTTTGCACTGTGTGAAGATGTGTCATTGTGATTGTTTTAACAAAGAGCTAAAAGGCCATTAACTAGGCAGGAAGAGGTTAGGTGGGACTTCTGGGGACAGAGAGTGCTCACAGAGGAAGAAAGACAGGATCGACAGCCAGATGGAGAGGAAGCAGGATGGGCAATGCAGAGTAAAGGTAACCGAGCCACATAGAGGAATGTAGATTAAATAATTTGGGTTAGTTTAAATTATAAGAACTAGTTAGGAACAAGCCTAAGCTAAGGCCAGGATTTCATAATAATAAGTCTCTGTGTCATGACTTGGGACCTGACAGTCAGGACAGAGAAAGACTCTATTCTATACAGGGGTGATGCAGGGCTCTGGTTGAAGAAGAAAGAGTTGACACTTGCCTGGTAAAATCCAGTAAGTTGAAGTTGCAGGTATTGGGCTACAGGAAAGCAATGTTCAAGAACATAGCACTGGCTCTGGGAAGAAGTAAAGGATAGTGAGTTCAAATAAAGGAGACACCCAAAGCCTGCTCAGTTTCTCCATCCAACTGCCCTGGTTTAGCCTAGCTTATGAGTCAGTCCAGAGCAGTGGGACATGTAGAGAATCTAAATCATTTTCATCCAGATATTTTATATGATAAAATACTGAAGTATTCTCTAGATGGACAAGTGGACTAAACACATAATGACTAAAGATGATGTACAAAACCCTACATGACAGGCTGGAGAGAGTTTAGTGGTTAAGAGCATGACCTGCTTTTTCAGAGGGTCTGAGTTTGATTGCCAATATCCAGGTCAGGCAGCTTGAAATTACCTGTAACTTCAGCTTCAGAGAATACAACACCATCTTCTTGCCTTTGTGGATAATTACATGTAAACGCCTCTCTATTACATAAAAATGAAATCTTAAAAACAGCAGAAACCCTATATGGAAGCTTACAATCTGTACCAGTCAATACAGGGAACTTGCCAGCTGGGGAAGAGTCACTAAAGTCAGAATATAAAGAATGTATGGTATGAATCACCAATGATATTAAAAAAAACATATCTAGTGTCTATTTCCATATCTATCTATCTATCTGTCTGTCTGTCTATCTATCTATCTATCTATCTATCTATCTATCTATCTCGTTTTTAGTCGTGAAGCTTAGCTTTTAGTGGTTGAGTTATCTCTCCAGTATTATCCATTTTGACAGTAGTCTAGGCTGGTCTCAAATTCCTGGCATCCGAGGAAGACCTTGAACTCCTGCTACTCCTGCCTCCACCTGCCAAGTACTAGGATAACAGGTGTGTGCCACCACACTCAATGACATGCATATGTTAGGAAATTGCTAGTCAATAGAGCAATGTTTCTTGAAGATAGAACATTAAGAACCTACTACAGCTGGGCGTTGGTGGCGCACGCATTTAATCCCAGCACTCGGGAGGCAGAGGCAAGTGGATCTCTGTGAGTCGAGGCCAGCTTGGTCTCCAGAGTGAGTGCCAAGATAGGCTCCAAAGCTACACAGAGAAACCCTGTCTCAAAAAACCAAAAAACAAAACAAAAAAAAGCAAAACAAAACAAAAAACCAACCCCCCCAAAAAAAAACAAAAACCAAAAAAAACAAAAAAAAACAAAAACCAACTACAAATGTCACATTTCTTCCTAAGAACTTAGGCTTGAAGGTTATGGATTTTTTTCCCCTTTATGTCTTTAAAAGTTTTTGTAGGTCTTATTGGTCATAGTGCCCTAATACCTTCATCAAGCTGCAATTAAGACCTTTGGGATGGAGCCCTGTGCTTCTGTGTGAGATAATTATAAAAGCTAGATTAATTTGCCATTGAATTATTTATGCAAACATAAATACCACAGAAGCAATCAAACCCCAGGGATTTCTTAAGGTGCAGATAAATCAATTTACATTGAGTACCTCCAGTTCATTTCAGAGGATGTGTGGCAGAAAACAGAAATCTCAGGCAAAAGGCAAAATGACACTAAAATCTATCTTGCCATTAATGTTCTTTGCTCTCTAAACATATCCCATAAAGTAATTTCATGTGTTATTGTAATTCTTTCCAACTGCCAGAGATAATAAGTCAGAAGATATTGAGAGTTTTCTGTTGTCAATACCAAAAAGTCAATCTTCAGACTATTCCAGGGTAATTTAGCACAGTAAGAATCAACTGATTTCACAGATATTAGCTTTATCGAATACACAAATGGAAGAACTATAGGGAGAATAATTTCTCCTCCAACAGTAGAGATAACATAGCAATCAGGAAATGTAGTCTCCTTTTTTTTTGGTGTCCAAATTTATTCAATGACTAGAGTTTGCCTGAAATGCCTCCCTTCCCCCCAAAGCAGTGATTTGCAGAAATGAAACCTGTGGGATATGTATTATATAGACGCTCTGGGCAAATGATACAAGGCATCCTCAAACAATGAAAGGAAAGTTATTACATTTGTGGAGAGGGGAATGTGAGGTAACACCGGTAAACAGTTGTATGAATAGAACCATCAAGGGGCTGTTTCAGGAGAGGTAGTTGTGTGACACTATGATGCCCAAACTCTAGCTTAGCTTTCAACTTTTTCCATGATGTAGGCAAGAGTTTAAAACCTTCACTTTTCCTTTTTTCTACTTTTTATTCTTTAATTAGTACTCATATTTACATATCCATCCCCCCATTCCCTTGCCCTCCCATTCTCCCATTTTCCCCACCACCCCCTCAACCCACTCCCCAACTCCTCCCCAGGGATAGTGAGGCCCTCCACAGGGGACCTTCAAAGTCCATCAAATCATTTGGGGGAGGGCCTAGGCTCTCCTTGCTGTACCTGGGCTGCAATAGTATCCCTCCATAGGGAATGGGCTCCCAAAGTCCATTTGTGCTCTACGGATAAAGACTGGTTCTACTGTAAGAGGTCTCATAGACTGTCTCCTAGCTGGCACCCACATTCAGAGGGCTTGGTTTGGTCCAGTGCTGTTTCCCCTGCTTTATGACTATGGTCTCCATGCTCTCAGTAGGTCAGGTCAACTGTTTCTGCGTGTTTCTTCAGCCCTGTCTTGGCTCCTTTGCTCATCCCCCCTCCTTCTCCATAACTGGATTCCAGGAGAGAATGGTTCAGTGGGTGCCTGTTTCTGCTTCCAAAAGCTACTGGATGAAGGCTCTAGGAATGGTCACCAAGGTAGGCATCAATCTCATCATAGGGGAAGGGCATCAATGGCATTTTCTCCACCACTGCCTGCATTTTTGGTTGGGGTCATCATCCCAGGGCTAGTGCATGATCTTCAACTTATGTTTTTCAAACTTCTTTTAAAATTATGTTCATAGTCATATTTAAAATGTAAAACTTTATTATTACTGTGAGTATGTGTGTGCATATTGTTTGTGTGTGTGTATATGCCATGGTATGTGTGTGGAGGGCAGAGGACAACTTTGTGGAGTAAGTTCTCTCCTTCAAGGTATATTTGAGTTCTGGGGGTGGGATTCAGGTGGCCAGGTTGTATGGGAGACACTTTCTGAGTCATCGTACTGGAACAACTTTTAGCTTTCTAATACTGAACATGATGCTGTGAAATGTGTGTGAATTGTCACATAGCATGAATCAAGATAATTAGCATATGTCTTATTTTGTGTTGTCTCTGTGTGTTTATAAAACTAAAAGTTTACTGTCTGTGATTCCTCAGTATAAATGCAATGCTATTAACTATACCTACCACATTGAATAGTGAGTGGCCTCTGGAGTTTATCCCTGTTATGGGAAACGAAATACTATATCCTGAACAACCTCTTCTTGATTACTACCACTCACCCTAATCCCTGGTAATTTTAGTCTGTTCTCTGCTGTGAGCTCCCTGTTATTGATGGAGATTAAGCCCAGGGTCTTTGGCATGCCAGCCATGAGCTCTGTCATAGAGTTTATATGTTTTTTTTCAATGAAATTGTTTTTTTATTTTTAAAACAATCTTATTTTACATACAAATCCCAGTTCCTCTCCCTCTCCTCCTCCGAGTCCACCCACCATATGTCTCCAATCCACTCCACAGAGAGGGTGAGGCCTCCCAAGGGGAATCATCAAAGTCTGTCATGTTATTTGTGGGAAGACCAAGACCTTCCTCCCCTGTATCTCGGCTGAATACCGTATCCCTCCACAGGGAATGGGCTCCAAAAAGCCAGTTCAAGCACTAGGGATAATACTGGTTCCACTTCCAGCAGCTGCACAAACTGCCTAAGTTGCCCATCTGTCACCCACATTCAGGTGGCCTGGGTCGGTCTTATGCAGGTTCCCTAGCTGTCTGTCTGGAGTCAGTGAGGTTGCATTTACTGGGGTCAGCTGTTTCTGTGGGTTTCCCCAACATAGTCTTGACCCCTTTGCTCACCACTCCTACCTCTCTACAACTGGACACCAGGAGTGCAGCCAGTGCTTAGCTGTGGATCTCTGCATCTGCTTCCATCAGTTACTGGAAGAAGGTTCTATGATGGCAATTAAAGTAGTCATCAATGTGATTATAGGGAATGGGCATTTAAGATAACCTCTCCACTATTGCTTAGATTCTTCATTGGGGTAATCCTTGTGGATTCCTGGGAATTTCCCTAGTGCTAGGTTTCTCATTAACCCCATAATGACTCCCTCTACCAAAGTATCTCTTTCCTTGCTCTCCCTCTTTGTCCTTCTCCCAACTCAACTTTCCTGATCCCCCATGTTCCCTCCTCCCTCTTCTTCTCCCCTCCCCAAACTCCTACTTCCCTTAGCTTCCCCCCAAGATACCAATTTACTCAGAAGATCTTGTCCATTTCCCTATCTCAGGGGGGATTCATGTATGTCTTTCTTAGGGTCCTCCTTGATTCTTTCTCAGCCTGTTTATCATCTGTATATAAGGGGCCTACTGATTTTTTTGCATTAATCTTGTACCGTGCCACATTACTGAAGGTGTTTACCAGCTGTAGGAGTTCCCTAGTAGAATATTTTGAGTCACTTATGTATACTATCATATCATCTGCAAATAGTGAAAGTTTGACTTCTTCCTTTCCAATTTGTATTCCCTTTATCTCTTTTTGTTGTCTTATTGCTATAGCTAGAACTTCAAGTACAATATTGAATAGGTATGGAGAGAGTGTAAAGCCTTATCTTGTTCCTGACTTTAGGCAGATCACTTTGAGTTTCTCTCCATTTAGTTTGATATTGGCTGTTGGTTTCCTGTATGTTGCCTTTATTATGTTTACATATGTTTCTTGTATCCCTGATCTCTCCAAGACCTTTATCATGAAGGGGTGTTGGATTTTGTTGAAGGTTTTTTCATCATCTAATGAGATGATCATGTTTTTTTTTTTCCCCCAGTTTGTTTATATGGTGAATTACATTGGCAAATTTTCATATTTTGTGCTATCCGAGCATCTCTGGGATGAAGACTACCTGATCATGACAGATGATTTTTCTGATGTGTTCTTGAATTCGGTTTGCCAGTATTTTATTGAGTATTTTTGCATCGTGTTCATGAGGGATATTGGTTTGTAATTTTCTTTCTTAGTTGTGTCTTTGTGTGGTTTGTGTACCAGGGTAACTGTAGCCTCGTAAAAAGAGTTTGGCAATGTTCCTTCTGTTTCTATTTTGTGGAACAATTTGAGGAGTATTGGTATTAGCTGTTCTTTGAATTTCTGGTAGAATTCTGCACTGAAACCATCTTGGCTTGGACTTTTTTTTGGTTTTGAGACTTTTGATGACTGCTTCTATTTCCTTAGGGAGTATAGGTCTATTTAGATTGTTTATCTGTTCTTGATTTAATTTTGGTATGTGATACCTATCCAGAAAATTGTCCATTTTCTTAACATTTTCCAATTTTTGTGGAGTACAGACTTTTGAAGTATGACCTGATGATTCTTTGGATTTCCTCAATGTCTGTTGATATGTCCCCCTTTTCATTTCTGATTTTGTTAACTTGCATATTTCTCTGCCTTTTGGTTAGATTGGATAAAAGTTTGTCTGTCTTGTTGATTTTAGGAAAAACCAACCATTTGTTTCATTGATTCTTTGTATTGTTTTCTCTGTTTCTATTTACTTCAGCCCTCAATTTAATTATTTCCTGGCATCTATTCCTCCTGGGTGAGTTTGTTCCTTTTTGTTCCAGAGCTTTCGACTATGCTGTTAAGTCACTAATGTGAGAGTTCTCCAGTTTCTTTATGTAGGCACTTAGTGCTATGAACTTTTCTCTTAGCATTGCTTTCAAAGATTTGAATAAGTTTGGGTATGTTGTGAATCCACTTTTGTTGATTTGTAGGAAGTCTTTAATTTCTGCAACATGGATGGGTTAGACTTTGAAAACTATTCTATGGTTCTACATTCTTTATCATGGAACCAGGACATGGAGAATGAAGACAAACTAAACCAGGTGCTAGCCAAAATTCGGGAACTCTGCATCCATCCCAGGTGATAAAGCAGGTGACTGCCTTTTTCATTTGAGTCATCTTCAGACCCAGCAGTATTTGTATTATGTTTCCCAGAATTCCGTACAGTAGGCATAAGCAGACACTAGAGAAGGGGTTTGGGGGTACCACATCCTGCAATTGCTTTATCACTTCAGAAGAAGGCCCTCATGGGATGTCATGGTTTGAATATATAATGATTCCAGACCATCTGAGTGTACTTAGTGAGATTCTGGAGAGGGACATTGAGAGAGAGAGACAAAGGGGGGAGGTGATGTGGAAAGAGAGAGAGGAGAGAGGGGGAGGCAGAGAGAGGAAACAGATGGAAGAGAAAGGAGAGACAGAGACAAATGGGGAGAGAGAGAGAGAGAGAGAGAGAGAGAGAGAGAGAGAGAGAGAGAGAGAGAAGAGCACAGAAATAACTAATACACAATTATTTCCCCAAGTTGGGGAAAGGAAGAGATACCAGAGTAGAGCAAGCTGAGGTCCATGATGGATTTTTATGAATAACTGTGAGGACTCAGAACACAGCTGCGAGATGTTCCTCTAGAGCAGTAGTTCTCAACCTTCCTAATGCTGTGTCCCTTTAATACAGCCGCTCAAGTTGTGGTGACCCCAAACATAAAATCTTTTTGTTATTACTATGTAACTGTAATTTTTCTACTGCTATGAATCATAATGTAAATATCTGATATATAGGATATCTGATATATGATTCCAAGGGGGTTGTGACCCAGAGGTTGAGAACCACTGCTCAAAATGAATGACCATTTGTCCTACTCTAAGGCAAGAGGATGGCCCACTTATCTCTAAGTTAGACCATATAGAGGAAACATTGGATAGGAAGACTATTTCCCCTCCTACAGATATCGGGTGAACTCCTGTATTTCCCCCTGTTTATGTATTGGGTACTTTCCAGAAGCATATTGGACATTTCCAGAGGCCTGTCTCTTCAGTCAGTCTAGAGCCTGTCAAGCTGACAATATTAAGCGCCACAGATTTCTCATCCTGTTACCAGCTGGCTCCTCTCTAAGCCCCGCCTACTGTTTCAGAATTTGCTACTTGAACTGGCTTTGACTAATTCTTGCTCCTTAACAAGTACCTGCATTAACCTGTTCTACTTGACTGGTTTCCATGTTTTGCTGGAAGCACTGATGGCCTTGGTGGTAAAAACCCATATCCTTATCTTGACGCTGGCCCATTGCCAGGGCCATCTTCTGCCAGAACACAAAGGTATGCTATTGAGCTTTGAGTCTCATTCCTCCGGTTGACCTTGGTACCCAGATGATCATACACCCGCTTCTGGTGCTACGATTCCCTGATGCTGACAGCTCTAGATCCATCTTCTCCTCCAGGAGCTATGCTTCCTGATTAGCATCTGCGGTCTGGAGTCCATTCTTCGGAGGATGGAAGATTGTAGTGTGGTCCTTAAACCCTGACACACTGGAAATCATTTCCTGTACTTCCTCTCCTTTTCTGGCTGTCTTTCTTTCTGCTTTTTTGCACTAACTTGTTCTATGATTCCAAAGAGGATGAGAAACTTCAACTGCTGAGCATCTATACTGCCTGACTGTCAATCTGAGAAACAATTGCCAATGCATTGCTTTGGGGTAAGGGGGTGGAACCGTGTTTGCAGAGTGCTTGTCTGGCATGCACAAACCCTGAGTTCTCTTCTTGTCACTGCATAACCAGGTCTAGTGGCACATGACTTAAGAGGTAGAGGCAAGAGAATTCAAAGGGCAAGGTCATCTTTAGTTACTTAGTGATATCAAGGCTATCCTGAACTACACGAAGCCCTATCTCAAAAGCAAAAATGTAAAAACTGTGTTGGCTTATGTTCTCTTGGTCTCCCTTCTTCCTCCCTCCCTCCTTCCCCACACTGTTTAATCTAATTGTTAATATTGTTAATGTCTTTGCTGTTGCTTTAACTGATGCAGATTTGTGGACAGATACTCCTTGCTGTGCTGACCAGCTGATGTATGACTCAAGCTGGCCTGATAGGCCTTGCCAGTCTGCTCTTCCAGACAAGTCAACCACCTAGCACTAGAACCAAAGGAAAACCTCCCTGCATTATTGGACAAATTGACCCTTGAAAGTGACATAGTTTCGTTAAGTGTGAACTAAATCCACTTATTATGTAACTGGTTTCCTAGAAGTGCCTAAGAAAACCCAGGTTTTTTTTCTATTGAAAATCCTTGTTATTTGAGAAGAAATCTACTGTATCTTTGAAGTTCTCTTGAACAGGGGATTGAATCTGGGACTTAACAAAGGCTAAGTTTGGGGTCCTTCAGCCAAACACTGAAATTCGTAGCACTGTCCCCCTCAGATGTCAGAAGACAACTGTCTTCTTGCCTCTATTCCTTGATGTTCATTTTTTATCCTTTATTGGGTGTCTAGTAAATTTTACAGAACTTGGCTGAGGTTTTTTGGAATATATATTTGTACTTTTAATTTTATTATTATTATGTTTTATATTTATGTATATGTCTGTGTGGCATTTCTCTATAGTGCACATGTACAGGTCAGAGGGCAATTTGAAGGAGTCAGTTCTCTTCTTCACCATGTTGAGTTACAGGGATGGTACTTATCATCAGGCTTGGTTAGAGTCATTTTTATCTGTGGAATAATCTTGCTGCCCCCAGTAATTTTTATTTTTTAAATAAACGAATAAGTGTGTGTGTGTGTGTGTGTGTGTGTGTGTGTGTGTGTGTGTGTGTGTGTGTATAGAGCTCATAGGTCAACCAAAATGCTATTTCTCAGGTGACATCTACCATCATTGGCCTGGAGCTTGCTGATTTAGGTAGTGAGTCCAGGGACCTTCTCATCTATTCTGGTCTCTGCTTCCCAGTGTTTCAGTTTTAAGGTGTGTCACCATGTCAGGCTTTTTAAAAATGTATTTTGGAGATCAAACTGGTCTTCATGTTGTCATAACAAGTGTGTGTGTGAGTGTGTGTGTGTGTGTGTGTGTGTGTGTGTGTGTGTATTCATGTGTGGATGCATGTTTGTGTACATGTCTGTGTAGTCCACAGGTCTTCTTCCATCTTTCTCTACCTTGTTTTTTGAGATAGCGTCTTTCATTGGACTAGGCACTGACCAATTTGGCCAGGCTGGTCAGTGAGCACCAGGTTTTCGTCTATCTCTACCCCTACAGCAAAATATGTGGCTTTTAAATGTGGATTCTGGGAACCCAACTCAGGTTGCCATGCTTATGTATCAAGAACTCTACCAACTGAGCCATTCTACCACGGCCCACAACCTTTTTACTTTCTCTACTAACTCCATATGTGGAAGGTGACTTCATCTTTAATTTCCCAATGCTGTTCTCTCATTGAAGATGGTACCTAGCAGATTTTGTTCAAAGTTTAGAGACAAGTGTGGGCATGTGTGTGTGTGGAGAGGGAGGGTACTACATGCTGGACTAAATCTTCCTCCTACCTCTCATCCAAGTGATGAGTCCTTACCTTTAGAACCTCAGGCTTTGACTGTGTTTAGAGGTCTTAAAAAGGTAATAAGGTTAAGTCATTGCTGTGGAGCCAAATGCAGCAAAATTATAAAAAATGAGAGTAGGACACAGAAACACACAGGAAAAAAGACTACGTGAAGTTTTATGGAGAAGATTGCTATTTGCAACTCAAGAGAGCCCCCAGAACACTCCAGCTCTGCTGATGTCTTGGTATTGTATAGAAGCTTCTAGATTTGTGACGAAAGTTGCTATTATTTACAGTTGCTAATCTGTAGTAGACTTTATGGTAGCCCTAGCTGATCAACATGCGAGGCCATATTACAATAGAACACTGTCTAGGATCCAGTCTAATGTTGAATACTAGTTAATAGTTAATCCTTCTCCCATTATACCTCAAAACTTTGTCAAGAACAAAAGAGATTCTTAGGATGTACAGCAAGATGGATCTTCAGAGAATCTCAAGCCCATGCCTGGGGGTCACACAGGCCTGATGGACATCTTGTCCTACCATTTCCCACTTGGGGTCCAACACTGAGCCTGTCCATCTTCAGGTCCTTATCTATGTTTGCAGGTGGTACTTACATCTCCTGAGAACTTTTTAAAATACATCTGTGTGAGACACAATCTCTAATAGCCAAAGCTAAATTCAAACTTCCTATGTAGCCAACAAAGATTTGAACTCCCACCTCCCTTGCACCTACATTTCATGTATTAAGATTAGAACAATGTTGCCTAGATTATTTTAATTATTAAATATACAAACAGTGTATGCAAAATTCTTATTAAAGGGCTGGAGAGATAGCCCAAGATAGTTAAGAGTACTTACTGGTGGGTATTTCTGTAATCTTAGCTCAGGGGATCTTTGTGTTTGAGGCTAGCCTGGTCTATATATTGAATTTCAAGCCAGCAAGAGCTGAATAGTGAGACCCTGTCAGAAAACAAACTAAACCAACCAAACAAATGAACAAACAAACAAAAAACTAAAAAAAAACCTTAAGAGCACTTGCTGTGTAAGCACACAGACCGAAATTTTGAAGTTTCAATCCCAGCACCCAGGTAACATGTGGAATGTCCCACAGCTTTCTGTAACTTTGCTTCTAGGTGGACAGAGACAAGAAGATCTCTGGTATTGGTTAGCTTTCAGTATAGCTGAAGAAACACTAGCCCTACGTCCAGGGAAAGACTTTGTCTCAAAGGAATAGGCAGAGAGTAATAGAGGAGCTCACCTAAATCACTTTTGATCTCTGTGAGTTCTCACACAGGCATATGCTTCCATACACATATTCACTTACACTTGCACAGGCAACATACAACATAACACTAATAATCTTAAAAGACAAACAGCACACTGCAGAATGCTGTGCTCAGTGAACATAAGGTGCAAGCTGATGTGATGGTTTTGCTGCCCCTGCACATAATGGGCTACTGGTTGTAGGAAAAGATGTTAAGTAGTTCAGGCACCCAGGAAGCCTGTGCCAAACCAAGCCAGGCTACACTTCCTCCAGTATATAGCTAGGCTACACTTCCTGCAGTATACAGACAGGCTGTACTTCCTGCAGTAAACAGACAGGCTGTACTTCCTGCAGTATACAGACAGGCTACACTTCCTGCAGTATACAGACAGGCTACACTTCCTGCAGTATACAGACAGGCTACAGTTCCTGCAGTATACAGACAGGCTACACTTCCTGCAGTATATAGACAGGCTACACTTCCTGCAGTATACAGACAGGCTACACTTCCTGCAGTATACAGACAGGCTACACTTCCTGCAGTATACAGACAGGCTACACTTCCTGCAGTATACAGACAGGCTACACTTCCTGCAGTATACAGACAGGCTACAGTTCCTGCAGTATACAGACAGGCTACACTTCCTGCAGTATACAGACAGGCTACACTTCCTGCAGTATACAGACAGGCTACACTTCCTGCAGTATACAGCCAGGCTATACTTCCTGCAGTATACAGACAGGCTACACTTCCTGTAGTATACAGCCAGGCTACACTTCCTGCAGTATACAGACAGGCTATACTTCCTGCAGTATACAGCCAGGCTACACTTCCTGCAGTATACAGCCAGGCTATACTTCCTGCAGTATACAGCCAGGCTACCCTCCTTCTAGTATATAGCCAAGTTACACTTCCTCTAATATACAGCCAGGTTGTTCTTCCTCCAGTAAACAGTCAGGTTACACTTCCTCCAGTATGTAACCAGTCTGCACTTCCTGCACTATATAGCCAGGCTATACTTCCTCTCGTATATAGACAGGGCTAGTAACAGTTTACGTGAACAGAAAGGAGTTTGGGCAGCATTCCTAGCTAATAATAAATCAAGGTGGTGTTTGTAGGCACACATATCTTGGGATACTTAGGGTGACTTTAAACAGTGGAGTTTAATTGGATTTGTCCTGAAGCTGCCAACCAGCTCCCAAATAAAGACACAGAGACTTATTATTAATTATGAATGCTCAGCCTTAGATTGGGCTTGACCCACTACCTCTTTTAACTTAATTTAACTTGTTTCTATTCGTTTATGTTTTGCCTTGGGGCTTTTTACCTTTCTTTCATTCTGTATGTCCTCCTTTCTGCTTACTCTGTGTCTCCCTGGCATCTCTTTTTCTTTCTTCTCATCTTTACGTGGCTTTTTCATTACTCTATTTCTTTTACTTTTATTTTTTCCTTTTCTCTTGCTGCTTATGCTGAGTCAGTAAACCTCTCTTGAAGGAATGAACCACTGGAGCCTCTGCTTGTTTATGGCAAACAGAGACCATCCGAGAAAATGCTACCAGGAAGTCGTACTTGTCTTTGTTCATTTGCTTCTAAAATCCCTTTTTAAGCTTTTGTGAAGTTTTTATATGGGAGTTTGTAATCCCACCTCTGTCACCATTTTGTAACGATAAGTCTTTCTGCTGCTATCTGAGTCCTGCCGCCATGTGGGTGCCCAGAATAACAGGCAGAGATTAATATTAGGTACAAATGCTGCTGGCCAATGACTCCGATTTCTTATTTTCTAGCTCTGTCTTAAGTATCCACCCATAACTATTAATCTATATATTTTATAAACTTATCTTATTGAGGATGCTGGCCTTGCTTCCTGTCTTCCTGGTGGTCACATGGCAACATTTGTCTCTACTACATTTCCTAGAATCCTCCTTGACTCCTAGTCCCAGTTAACTTGCTCCCCTATTGGCCAACAGTACTTTATTCAACAACCAATAAGATAAACATACACAGAAGGACCTCCCCATCACTTGTCTTTTTTTTTCTTGTTTGTTTTGTAGGATAGGGTTTTTCTGTAGTTTTAGAACCTGCCCCAGAACCCATTCTGTACACCATGCTAGCCTTGAACTCACAGAGATCTGCCTGCCTCTGCCTCCTAATTGCTGGGATTAAAGGTGTGTGCCACCACTACCTGATACTTGTCTTTTTTTTTTTTTAAGTCACAACATAATATTTCGTTAGTAACAGTACATTGCAAGGTAGACCAACTTGGCTGGGAAAAGCCCCTTTTGAAACTCAAAATTGGTGAGTGACACTATCACTACTAGCAAGCTAGTGTCTGAGAATCCCATCCAAGAAAGATGACACCACAGTCACCCTGAGCAAGAATTTTTCCATCTGCGTTGATTGGTTTAGTCACTTCGACAGCATCTAAAATCACCAAGGAAATGGGCCCCTGGATGCCAGTGCGGGAAACGGGCCTTCGGACATGCTTGTGGGGATTTGGGGCCTCTGGACATGCCTGTAGGGGATTTTCTTGATTATCATCATTGACATGGGAAGACCCATCATAGCTGTGGGCAGGGCCATTCCCTGAGCAGGGGATTCTGTACCATATAAAATGGAGAAAGTGAGCTGAGCACTAAGGAACAAGGAACAAGCATTCCTTGTTCTGTTTCCTGAAGACTATAGATATCTCATGACCAGCTGTTTCCCACTCCTGCTGCCTTGACTCCTCCCCATCATGGACTGCAGCTTAAACTGTGAGCAGAAATAAGCTTTCTTCCTTAAAATGCATTTTGTCATAGTGGCAGGAAAAAAAAAACCGAGACACCACTTGACACCTGTCTATCCTTTGTGGGTCTTATGTAATGAAACAGCATTGCCAAGTTCTGTCACAGAATCTGAAAGCTTTCCTTTGTAGGTGTTGTGAATGAAATCTCTGGGGAAAAGGTACCATCCAGGTCCTGACTTTGTCTAATTCGAATCCTTACCATCCCTCACATAGTGCTTTTCTGGGTAGTTATTAATTATACACATTATGGATTATACAATCAATATGCCTGAGTTCCTCTAAATTATCCCTTAATTTGATCACAGAGCAACCCAGTTAACAAGGCAGAAATAACTTTTAAATGATGTCTAATTATCACCCTAGCCACCAGATGTCAGTTTTTAAATGCAGGTCACAGATCAAAAGGCATTTTTACAATTGTAGGGGCGGGATTGGTGGCTGGTGATGAAGTTCAGCATTGCTGGTCTGTGGCTTCCTGGGGAGTATTCAGCAATCAGGGATGAGTGACAGCAATTCTGTTCCTGAGTGAGCAATGCTGAAGAGCTGAGATACTGTGTGTGTCTGTGCTTCATGTTTCTGTCTCACCAAGGAATATATACCTGAGCCTCAGAGATGATAGGAAGAACTCCAGCTATATGCTGGTTGGGAATGTTGGCTTGTAGGTAATGGATGTTCATGTGCATATCAGGGTAGGGAGGAGGTTAGCCCAGCTTATCTATCTTCCAACTGCTCTGGTGGTCTACCTTTACCTTGTCAATATTCTTTCATGTCTCCCTCCCTCCCTCCCTCTCCCTCCCTCCCTCCCTTTCTTCTCCTTCCCTTCTTCTCTTGTCCCCATTTTCTCTCTTCTCTTCAGTGAAATCAAATGCAGAATTGCATATAACCTAGGGCAGGGATTACATTACTTTCCAACAGAACCCTTTGATCTAATTTAAGTGAGAAGGCAAAAGCTGCCTCTACATTCTTTCTGTAATCCAACCACCTCTCAAGCTCAGGGGCTGATAAGGAACACCAACATTTTCCTGTGAAGATTCTGTTTAATAAGCAGATGATCTAAGTTGTGATCAGTCCCTAATGAAGGAAGGCCTGGTTAATGGGAACAGAAAGCCATTTCTATTTGTACTGAAGATGCAGATTTGTTTTAAACAATTTTGGCTTTTGAGGCTGGTCACCGGGGATGAGTAGACTCTCAAGTGCATGAGGACATGTGGAGAGAAGCAGAGAGCTGTGTCAAAGGTGCCATGGTCTTGGAGGTTGCAGGACTAGACTCTAGTCAGAGTGACTGTTTCTTTTTTACTTAGGCCACAAAAAGTTGAGGGTGAAATGTGGACTACCACTGATAGCATCCCTTTCTAGCATTATTGTGAAAAATATAATCGGTATTGTAAGCACAGTGCTGGAGCTGGATGGGCTACAGGATCTTGCAGCCATTACACTGTCAAACACGGTTTTTGTGGCTTGGGAGATGTCTCAGACAGTAAAGTGCCTGCCCCACCAGCATGAAGATCAGGCTTGGTGACATACCCTTGTAATCCCCATACTAGGGCCAGGAACAAGATACAGGCAGATCCCTAGGGTTCACTGGCCAGCCAGCCTAGCCTACCTGGTTAGTATTTGGGAGACTCTGTCTCACAAAGAAAAAAGAAAAAGGTGACTGAGAAATAACACCAGTGTTATCCGTTATCCTCTGATTTTTGAATGCATACACACACACACACACACACACACACACACACACACACACACACACACCTTTTCACAAATTCTCATAATCAAACTATTATTTTCAGTGTCCATTTATCTCCATCCCTTTTATCTGCTCAGATTTATAAACATACTAAGTTAAGTCCTGAGCCATAATACTTACCCATAGCACTTTCCTCATTTTGATCTATCTTCGAAGCCACACCTGTCCTTCTACACAGAGTTTGAAGCTGACCTGCCCCCTTACCAACCAACTCCCACTGCCCAGATGCTGCCTCTTCTGTTCCATTCCATGGTTGCTTAGCAACCATGTGGTGCCCTATTTTCTCACTTTTTCTTCTCTGCCTCGTCTTCCTAGTGAAAGCTCTGGAAGGCAGGAAGCTGCCTCACTGCTGTGTGTTCTGTCCGTTGTTACAGTAGTTCAGAAGAAAGGAGGCCAATACTTACGTGAACAACAGTCTCACTTTGCTTTCTATTACTGTGTAAGCACTGTGACCAAAAACTATCTGGGAAAGAAGGGGATTATTTGGCTTATAGTTCCCTATTGCGATCATGAGAGAAAGCCAAGGCAAGAACTCAAGACAAACTCAAGGTGGGAACTTAAGCAGGGGTCATAGATGAACACAGCTTACTGGCTTGCTTTATATGGCTTGCTCAACCTGCTTTCTCACTCAACCCAGGAGCACCTGCCCAGGTATGGAACTATCCCCAGTTGGCTGGGTCCTGACGCACCAATCATTAATCAAGAAAAAGCCTCATAGACTTGCCTACAGGCCTATCCAATGGACACATTTTCTCAACTGAGGATTCTTCTTCCTAGATGGCTCTGACTTATGTCAAGCAGACAAAACAAAACAACTAATTAGGACATTAATGTAGAAAGCTATAGATTCACAGACCAGAATATAAACCCAGTGAAAGAATATGTGGCATTTTGTGTCATCTTATATTTCACAGAGGGGGAAACTGACACTCAGATACAGCAGACATCCACTCAGACTTATGTATGCTCCTTGTTTTAGATCAGTATAGTGTTTAATGAACACTCACAGAGATGATGTGTTAATACAGACCCAAACATGTAATGTTTTAATTAGTACATGTTGATTCTTCATAGGCAGACTTGTCAGTATTCTCTTAAAAATGTGTCTTAGGGGGCTAGGGATATGGACCAGGCAAACTGTTTGTCACATCAACTCAAGGGCCCAAGTAAAAAGCCAGGTGTGGTGGCACACACTTGCATTTGAGAGGTAGGGACAGGATGGTTCCTGGGCCTTACTGGCTGTCCTAGCAGAATTGGTGAGCTCCAGGTCCTTGAAGAGACCCTGTCTCAAAAAACAGTGTGGATGGCTCCTGAGGAACAGCCCCTGAGGTTGACCTTTGGCCTCCACTTGCAAACACAAATCCTGTATATACTCATACCTTTACACAGAGAGAGAGAGAGAGAGAGAGAGAGAGAGAGAGAGAGAGAGAGAGAGAGAGAGAGAGAGAGAGAGAGAGGAGGGAGAGGAGAGAGAGAGAGAAAGAGAGAGAGAGTTTTAGTTATCTTTTTTACTTCATAGAGAGTTTCTCTGTGTTGTCGACAGTGGCCTAAAATTGTGGATCAGATGATCTCAGATGACCCTCCCACCTTCACTATTAAATAATGTGCCACTATGCGTGGCTTTCCAGGATTAAAAAAAAGTAATTAAAAAGTCACAAACAGTTCAACATGTGACATTGATTTTCTGAAACTGAAGGTGATATCTGTGTGTGCTGGGTGCGAGGGCTTTTAGCCACCTGCCTTGCTTCCAGTCTCTCCCTGTCATTTTAAACGCACCTGGATTGGGTCCCTTTAAAGTCAGCCTCTGCCATGGGAAGGGCATAGCCAATACAAGTTACTTTAAAGCTAGGTTTGCTTTTGCTTATGATTGTGAAGTTTCAAATGAAGATGACTTGGCTCTAGGTTTTAGCCTTCTGGTAATGGTGACCTTTATGGTGGAGACTGTGTCAGAGTGAATGATCACATCTTGAGCTAGAAGCTGAAGAAGACAAAATTCTTAATTCTTTTGGAGGGTATGTCCAGTTACCCAAGGACTTCCTACTGGATTCACCCATGGCCAACCCTAAAGGTCGACATCACAACCAGCTTATCAAGCTTTACCCATGTAAATTTCTGGGGAACAGTGTCTACGTTCAAAGCAGAGTAGACTCTTCCCCTCCTCCATGCAGTCCAAGATACTCAAACGAAGGTGAACCTGTCTGTTCCTAGGGATGGATCCTGATTGGTTGTAGGTTCTAAGATAAGAGATGAACCTTAGGAGTCTGCCAGGTGGTTGATAATGAATTTTTTAGCATTTAAATCAGAGTTGAGAGAAATTGCTTGTTAGAAGTTTATGGGAAGTGTCCTCCTCCCTCTTTTAAAGTCTTTGAGGGGCTGGGGACTAGTTTAATTAAATGATCACTATGCAAGCATGAGGACCTGTATTCGATCCCGCAACCAATATAAAAAGCTGTGTGTAATGGGGGAGGGCCTAGGCCTTATCCCAAAGGATATAACAGACTCTGAAGATCCCCCATGGAAGGCCTCACACTCCCTGGGGAGCAGAAAGGGTATGAGATAGGTAGGGTGTTAGTGGGGGTTAGGGGAGGGAGAGGGAACTGGGATTGACATGTAAAACAATCTTGTTTCTAATTTAAATAAAAAATGAAAAAAAAAGCTGTTTAGTATAAGGCTTGTAATTCCAGTGCTGGGGCAATGGAGACAGTAGGATTGCTGGGGACCGATCACCAGCCAAACTAGCCTACTCAGCAAGTTCTAGGGCAGTAAGAAGCCCAGTCTCAAAACACAGGAGCCAAGGCTGTCCTCTGGCCTTCACATGCACAAACTTGCATGTGTACTTTCCATACTCCCCTCCTACAGTCCTTGGGGACTACTCTCTCTCAAATCAGTGTGAATGAGAATACCATGGGGACCCAATTACATTGTATTAGAAAAGTCTTAGGATCACAGAGGCAGCAGCCTCAGAATAGAATATGGATGTAGCAGCCAGTAGGAGAGCACTTGGGCTCTGTACCATGTTACCGCACTTTGGGATCAACACCGATTCTTCCTTTGCACTTTGTGTCCCATAAGCAGGCAGAGCTCATGCAGACTGGAGTCTTATTGTCTGACTGACATTCTAGCACAGGCACACGAACAGATAGTTCCCTGAGCATACAAGATGGGTTCTTGGCAGGCAACAAAATGTAATATCTGCTGCAATATAAATTAATACTTCTGCAGACCCCTCCAGGGAGAGCTCTGAACTAGTCAAGCAATTCTGAGTGCTGTTAGAGAATTTTAAAATAGTGATTTGAATATTACAGCCTAGCTTCTAATAACCCCAAGGATCCATGGCTGTATGAACACTTATGCTCATTGCATACCTGCATGGAGCCCACACTCAGTGGAGTTGTAGGATTTTGTAATAAGAGGTAGAATGGGAATTGAGAACATCGAAAATAGAGAATTGAGAACTCCTTATGCACACTTAACGCTCCTAAAGTCTTTATTAAGTTCCCCATGGATTCCTCAGTGGAATTAAGACCATGGCATTGTTGCCATTTACCTATTCTGTGCCAAGTACATTATAAACATTTTTCCTTTTAATTGTTCCAGTCACAGTGGGGTTATCCCATTTTTGGAGATAAACAAAGCCAAGGCTTAAAGAACCTAATAAACAAAGCCAGGTGTGGTAATCTCAGCACTCAGGTGATGGAGGCAGAAGGATCCAGTATTCAAGGCTACACAGTGAGTTCAAGGCTAGCCTGGGATACACAAGATCCTGTTTCAAAAGGAAAAAAAAATTAAGAAACTTGTAAAAGGGCCAACAGAGAGTATAAGAAAGTTTTAGCTTATATCCCTTCAGACTTAAAATGTAGGTTATCAGCTAGCATGTTATACTGTCTTAAAATTATGTTATCCTTTTGCTCAGTTCTTCTTGATTTTTATTGTTTTCTGTGGTGTGTGTGTGTGTGTGGGGGGGGCATGTTGCTTGCAGAGGGTAGAGACATCAGAACCTCTGAAGCTGAAGTTACAGACATGGCTGCTGCTTGGAACTGAACTCAGGTCCTCTGCAATAGTAGTGTGTGCTTTTAATTACTAAGCCAGGTCTCTCAGCACTCATTTCTTCTCTGTTGAACATGAATGTTAAGGTGTTGTTCGAGGGGCAATGGAATGAATACGTTAGACAATAAAGGGAAGTTGCTGCTCCACAAATTTACAAAACACCCCTATATTTAATGCACATATGAGGTAAAACATAGGGAAAAACTAAGGGAAAATTATTCATGTGTGGTTTCTTTATGAAACTATCCACAAGCTTCCTATCTAACAGTAGGTGGTGCATTAGCTGTAGGGGAAAGCCTGGTCTTGTGCAAAGACAAAGTTGGTGAGACAGTGTAATTTTAATTCTTGCCAGTAGGTGGCAGTCATGCACCACAGTTACCTGAACCTGATTGGCAGATACAACTCACAATAAGTCCCTAAATTCCTTGATTTCATAATGCTAGTGTTTCCTGTGCTATCTAATTATCTCTGTTGAACGGGTTGAGTACATGAAAGACTTACTCAGTACAATCCGAAATACAGGTAATGTGGTAGTGTAATTTTCAGTGACAATTTATACACTTTATTTTAAGATAGTCCCCAAAGTGTACCAAATCTTATTGAAGCCTATGGATTATATTTGTATTCATGGTGAACAATCTACTGTGATAGAAATACTCTTAGGGAAGCACGGCATTCTGTTAAATTATATGGTCAGACACAAAATTGAGATTCTAATAAAGGTTTTCACAGAGGAAAATGAGATTGGAAAATAAACCCCATTCCTGGAAACCGATATGTCTTTTAATCAGGCTTGAAAAGTTATTCTGATGATCTACAGGGAGTCTTTGCTATTTTAGAGGGATGAGAACACTGTTCTGGCCTTAGAAAAAGGAGTTGTGTGTTCTGAGTTCTGATTAAAGGCTTTCAGTAACATGCCTAACAGTACACTCATTGTTTTTCCTAGTCCAGACCGAGGGCTTACACCATGCATATTCATCTTTCAAGTCCCTTGCATTATTTTTGGCAGGGTTTCACTGTGTGGCATAGGCTAGCCTTTAAGTTACTATCTACTTCCTTCCACCTCCTACATGCTTGGGTTGCAGCTGTGGGTGACATCATGCTCAGCTTCATACTACTGTTTCTAACATATGTAAATTTGTATGTGTGTGCAGACACATGCATGTGAAAGCCAGAAGACACCCCAGGTGTCCTTCTAAGGTACAACCCACTTTTTTTCAGTGTCTGGTACTAGCCTGGTATTTGCCAAGTATGTTAGGTGGCTAAAACAACAATGCACCAGGGGATGACCCATCTTAAACTCTCTATTGCAACCTCTTGCCCAACTGTTTTTTTTTGTTTGTTTGTTTGCTTGTTTCTTAACCTATTGTTATGACTAATCTTGGATTACATTGAGAATCAGCTAAAATCCAAGCAGCTGGGCACACTTGTGAGGGATTATCTTGATTGGGTCATTTGAGGCGGGAAGACAGATGCTAAATCTGGGCCATAATGATGTCAGCCTCTGAAAAAGGACATGAAAGAAGGGAGCTTTTTTTTGGGGGGGGTGTTTTTTCTTTGACTGCTTGCCCTCACTTTCACTGGCAAGCTTATGTATTCTGATGCTGAGGCATTTCTTCCCCGGGAATTAGCACCTGTTTCTTCAGAACTCCAGAATGGCATAAAGACCAGCCAAGACATTTGATGGGGAATGTTCTTCTGTACATATGTTTCTCATATTGGTTGATGAATAAAACACTATTTGGCCAGTAGAGGTAGGAAGATAGGCTGGACTAGGAGACAAGGAGAATTCTGGGAAAGGTAGGTAGGAGAGACCTCGAGAGATGCCATATAAGCTCTAAAGGAGTAACAGGTCTGGACATTCTCTAGTAAGCTAAGATCATGTAGAAATACAGAGATTTATAGAAATCTGTTAATAATTAAGACAGAGCTAGCCAATAAGAAGCCAGCCACATTTATTGGCCAACAGTTTTATAATTAATATAAGTCTTTGTGTGTTTATCTGGGCAGAAGGGCTATGGGACCTGGTGGGACAAGGAACTCCAGCAACAGACATCTAGCCCTATGGACTGAACAACTCTTGGGTTCTTGGCCTTTCCTGGGCAGGGGCAGAGGCAGTTGTTTTTGGACTACAGACCACAGCCTGTAACCCATTCTAACTAATCTCTTTTTAATACACACACACACACACACACACACACACACACACACACACACACACACACACACACGAGTTCAGTGTTCTTCTGCTAGATAACCCTGATTAACATAGCAGAGGTCCAGGGACTAAATTCAGGGCCTTGTACTTGGGCCTTGTACTTGCAAGGCAAATATTCACTGATGAGCTAAATCCTCAGACCGACCCCCACATTATTTATGTTAAGCAAATAACTGAGGTTGTGTTTGGATGAAACCTAGATGTGAACAAAATTTAGAGTTCTACCTATTTGCCACTGTTTTGACTTAGTTGTTTGAGGTCGTTCGGCCTCAAACACTTCTTTCTGACCAGCTTCTCCTTGCTCTGTTGGGTGATATTGTTATTTGCTTTCTGTCTGGCCTATTTCCTGAATTACACAGCAACAACTACAAAAACTATCTCATTTTCAGAACCTTAAGCCATTTTGATTGCATTGTTGAGAAGCTCCTACTTAGTAATCAGAAGATCTCCTGTTGGCATTTGCAAGAACCACCGAAGTGTTGACTTAGTGGCTTGTAAGTCACAGACTTTAGCATTCTCCGCTTTTGTTTCCTATGTTAATTTTGGAAGAAGTTACCTCAAGAAGCTGCCAGAAATAAGTGGTATTAGTTTTGCTTTTGTTGCTAGAACACCCCTGATTAAAGCAACTTGAAGAAGAAAGGTTTATTTGGCTCATAATTCCAGAAGGGATACAGTGCTACTGTGCCCATCATGGCAGGGCAGGAAGGGCAGAAGGATCATGAGCCCACATTGTACTTGCCATCAGGAAACAGAGAGAGAAAGGGAAGTGGGCCATACAACCTCAAAGTTCCCATCCTTCAACTACTCCCTTCAACAAGGGCTCACCTCCTAAAGGTTCCACAACCTTCCCAACAGTGTCACCAGTTAGGGCCCAAGTGTTCAAACACATGACCCTGTGGGGTTCATTGCCCATTCAAACCACAACAGAAGCCAAGAAAGTGATAATGCTGCTGGCTTGCAGCTCTCAGCCTAGCCCCATTGCATTATGTTTCTGCAATGTTCCTTGAATACATTTCTTTCTCACTTCATTTCTCTCTGTAGAAATGGTATGCCTGAATGTTAGCCTAGGTGTAAAATAGCCGTTGTATTTGGTGAAATTAAAACTTTTTGCCATTTTCTTGGAGGGTGACAGGAGAGTGTCACTGTGGTATTTGGAATATCTCAGATCCTGACTAGAGTGTTCAGGTCTTTGTCTGTCTCCAGCTCCTGGTTCTATCTTCAGTTGGATAGAATTGCTTGTTATCCAGAATTATGTCTAATAGCCTCCACATCTAACATAGCTATGCTTCAAGTTAACAAAAAAGAGCAAACTTTTTTTTTTTACCTTCTATGCCTTTTATAGCCCAGAAGTTGTTTTTCTTTTTCTGTGAGGCCAAAGGAGAAAATGAAAAAAAAAAAAAAAAGAAAGAAACCAAAAAACAATGAACTAACAATAGCAGATCTCTGTAGCTGTCATGAAGCAAGAGCTAAAATGGGTAAAATTGTCTAGAGAAAAATGAAAAATCGATCTTTGGTTTTTTGCCTGAATGGCAGCACTGGAAATTTTAATGTAAGGATTGTGGGGTAAGAAATCTTTCAGAACATGAAGACTGCCAATTTAGAGATTTTTGTTTAAGCCAATTCAACATAGCACTCGACAATTGTCTGTAAAGTGTCAGGGACAGAGCGCCTTCCAAAGTCTACATAAAAAGCCAGAGAGGGTGCAAGGGTCTTGCTAGAGGAGAATCAGAGAGATTAAAGCTAAATCATAGTGCACTGTGGCATTTCAACAGTGACAGTTGATGAGTAGAGTCCATAGTTCCTGTCTTTGCTAAGTGAATCTTGCAATGGCAAAGGGAAAACAAACAAACAAACAAACAAACAAACAGCAAAACACTATTTAGAGATTGAAAGTCATAGAAGAGTGTGAACCCAGCTAAAGCACCTGAGAGAAGACAGCATGGCCCACTGCTTCTAAATTAGATCACAGATTTTCTAGCTCATGGCAGCATCTCAGGACTCAGCTGAAGGCAAATATCTGAGAAAATTACAGTTTCATATCTTAAATTCATTGGCTCCTGCTGAGATCAATAGGGAAGCAAAAACATGCACATATGTGGAAATCCATGGGTCCAAGGGAGCGGGCATCAGGGCAGCACAGGGTGAGAGGGCGCTGGTAGAAAGTTAAGTCTTTGCCTGTGCAGCAGATGAGGGATCCCACTGAATACATGGAGGAAGGACCTTCTCTCAGAAGAGCCAAAGCAGACTTAAGAAGCCAACTTCACCCACTGAGAGATTTGTGTGGTTAATGGCCTGGATCATCACTCTTCCCTTTACACATAGGAAAACTTAACATTGACACAAGACTCACATGAGAACTTTTTTGTGAGTTCCTAAAGAACTTTTCAGATTAGAAGCAAAGAACAGTAAGATTATGTTTGCCAGGCTGAAGAATTATATCCTATTTCCTTAGATATTGGGAGGCAGAGGAGGCTTATGAGATGATGAGAGGACAGAGTTATGTAAAATTTATGTGGATACAAAACAGTGGGATTTTGTGATGGTTGATCATCATTGCCAACCAGGCTAGATTTTGTATTAACTAGGAGAATGCTCCTGAAGTTTAACCGGGCATCTTGATCATGGGCCAAAGTCTGAGACTAAACTAAAAGGGGGAAAAGGAGGAAACTACTGGGGACCATCACGGTTCTGGTTAGTTTTTGTCAACTCAACACACCCTCAGGCCATCGGGGAAAGAGGGAACCTCAACAGGGACAATGCCTCTATCAGTTTGCCTTGTAGATATGGCTATGGGACATTTTCATGGGTGCTTACTTCATGAGTGATTGATGTAGAATGGCCCAATCTGCACAGTGCCATCCCTGGGTATAAGAAAGCAGCATTCTTTCATGGCCTCGGCTTGAGCACCTACCTTGGTTTCACCCAGTGATGGAGTAGACCTTGTACATGGAAGCCAGAAAAAAAAAAAAACTCTTCCTCCCCAAGATGCTTTTGGTCTGAGTGTTCCACCCCAACAATAGAAAGTAAACTAAAACAAGCATCAATCTCTCTCTTCCTGATTGCAGGCACAATGAGACCAGCTACGATGCTTCTGCTGGTGTGCCTTTTCCACATGATGGCTGCACACTCAGACTGAGTCAAAAAACCCTTTTCCTTCCCTAAGTGGCTTCTGTCACACCTTTTGTCACAGGAAGAGGATATGTAACCTATATGATTGTTTAATTCATTTTTGTTGCTGTGATCCAATGCATGACAGAACCAGTTTAAGGAAGAATTATTTCTTTTGGCTCACAGTTCCAGAGGGCTCTTGTCTATGTGCTTCTGCGTTTGCGGTAAGGAAAACATCATGGTGCAACAATGTGGCAGAGGATCATTTTCATGGTAGATTGGAAACAAAGATGAGGCTAATAGATATAACAAGTTAGAACAAAAAGAAATGCCCTCAGTGACCCACTTCCTCTAACTAGAACCTCACATCCAGCTTTTACCATTTCTTCATAATGTCATCATATTATGCATTGATGATATCAGAGCCCTTATGTCTCATCATGTCTAGAGGTGTCTCCTTCATCCATTAGATCCCTGGACCACTCAGAGGGTGCTTCACTAAGTTCCTAGGTGATTCTGATTTCAGCCAAGCTGATAAGAATAACTCTTTCAGACACAATTAGAATACTTTAAGTGAAAGTAAGTATGATGTTGAGCTTGGGAGATGTCTCAGTGTGTAAAGGTGCCTATTTCTGACTTTTCTGACTTGATTCCACACCTTGGACCCGAATGGTAGAAGAGAGGTGAGTCCTACAAATTGTCCTTTGGCCTCCATATATATGCCATGGCATGAGAGCATCCTCCAAAACAAATAAATGCAACAATAAATATTTAAAAATAATGAAGTAGGAGCTAGATGAAGGGTAATTAAGATAAGAGGGACACAAGAAAATGGATGAAGGGGTAAACATGAGGTTGCCTAGAAACTGCTTGACCACATCAATCAAGGGAAAGAGGAATCACAGCGATTCAGGATTTTAAGATAGAGCCACTATCAAACACATGGAAGTAGTCACAGAGGTGCCATCCTTAGGAATGAAGCAGGTTTATGAGGAGACTTGAACCTAATTTTCAACATAGATTCTAAGAGTTCTGGGGAAAGCCATATTGAAATGTCCATGAACTTACAAAAATCTGAAGCTGTTGTTTGGAGAGGGAACAGTTGGAGCAGACAGGGTCAATTTCATTGGAAAATTTCATTGGAATGTTTCTTGTAAACATTCATTTTAGTTTTGCAATTTATTCTTCCATATACATGTGTTTATTTTACAAACATTTACATTCTTTGTTTTACAACTAAGCTTGACATTCAGTTAAAAAATCTTATGCATACAAATTTATATTTGTTTTTGTTTGGTTTAATGCAAGAATATGACTTAAAATTAGTTAAGGTTAAATAGCACTAACACTTATAAATGTTACTGCC
The DNA here is from genome assembly GCF_003668045.3 of Cricetulus griseus. Lineage (NCBI taxonomy): Eukaryota > Metazoa > Chordata > Mammalia > Rodentia > Cricetidae > Cricetulus > Cricetulus griseus. Next base: position 126,177,674 of record NW_023276806.1, on the reverse strand, counting down.
TGCATTCTCCTGGCTGGAGCATTGTACACATTGGCCTTTATTTTAGTGATCATCTGGGTGTTACAGTCCACACAACACCATGAGCTTAGTTTCAGCAGTTCATGGAGAAGTAGAATGGTTATCCAAAGGGAGAGTGAGGGAGAGGTTGAAGTGCCACAGAAAGGGTGAGGGGCAAATTCATATTTATGAAGCAGAGGATGGGAAACCCTGTTAGGAACATCCAGAGAAATGGCAAATTATCAGTTCTCAGGAGGAGGAATCGTGGATTGCCAGCCTAATCAGATATTCAAGAATATGTTGAATGAAGAATGTTTGAATTAGGGAGTAGAGGCCATGGGAAGATAAATTCCAGTAGAGAAGAGATGGTAGAAATCAGAGCCCAAGGATCAAGAAATATGCTAATGGACAGATGCCATAAATCTATAGGCTCTTTGCCTGGGAAACTGAGGCAGGAGCCCAGATAAGCTTCTCTTTAGTTTAGACCAATACAAGGCCTGAATGACATGTAGTTTTGTTTAAAAGGCATGAGAGAACAGAAGCAAGGCAAGCAGCTCAAAAAACCCACACAAGTGATTGAACAAAGTTATTGTGACTTTGTTTGAAAAACAGTACATTAAATCATTACTGATTAAAAATAAAATCATTGAAAGCCAAGCATGATGGTACTGGCTTGTACACCCAGCTACTCATCAGGGTGAGGTGAGAGGATTAGTTTGCCCAGGAAGTCAGGGCCACCTGAGCAGCATAGCTTGACCTTACAAAAAAGAAAGGGACAGAGTAGGGGCCAGACAAAAGGAAGGAGACAAAGGAAGGAAATAGAGGAAGAAGATTTTGAATGAAGATCTACATATTTTGCAGGTCAATGTGAATTATGTAGCTGGAAAGGAAATATGGAAAGGTCTAAACATAAGAGAAACTCCATCTGTCGAACAGGGCCTGGGGAATCCTTGCTGTTAATTATGACACCAGCTCTGACTCTCTCCTTTATTTCTAGGACAACCAAATACTATTTCAGTGATTAAAAAGCAAACAGGGGCTGGGGAGATGGTTCATGGGTCAAAGAGCCTGTCATGCAGACATAATAACCAGAGTTTGAGTCCTCAGTTCCCATATGAGTGGGAGAATGGGCTGGTGGCCTGCCTGTATTCCCAGCACACAGGAAGTAAAGGCAGGGAATCCCCAGACTGAGCTGGCTGTCTCTATTAGTTGAACTGGTGAGTTTTGGGCTCAAGTGAGAGGTCCAGAGTCAATATATAAAGTGCAGCAGTACTAAGAAAGACATGATGTCAACCTGCAGCTCCCATATTTGTGATGCACACAGGTACATTCATGCACAACCCATGAAATACCCATACACACACACCACAAACACACAAAAAACAAATGACAATAAAAATCCAAATACCATATGTTTTTTAAAATACCAAATCTGAGGAAAGTAAAAGGTGGCATGTGTTCTTGGTAGGAAATGAGTTGTGGGGAGCACAGGATGCTTCATTCTGATGATACATGCCTGTGTGCAACACACTGTTCCAGAAGCTTCTGCCTTTCCAGTCTGGGTGATGTCTGGCATGATCCAGTGATGAGCTCTGCCTCTCTTCTATCATCTAGTGGATTGTATTAAGCCATGTAAGCACAGTAATTTAATTATTGCTGCCCTTGATGAACGATGCTCTCTAATGTTCTTGGATTGAGGAGCCCAAATCAGAGGCACAGGTTAGGTTGGCATTTGACTTCACTAAAGTGCCAGGATTCTAGAATTTAGATCATGTTCCCGGAGAAAACTAAAGTCTGGATGCCAAGTTTGCTAAATATGCACAAAACAATCCCATACCCATGAGTGGCTGGGAATATATTCCTTTTGCCAACTTGGCTAAAGCAAACACACATTCTCCTTTTCCAACTTGAAGCTAAAGAGCCAATCTCACCCAGATCCCTGGAGGGCCAGTTCAGCATGCCGACCAGCTTCCCCTGTGTGAGTCTCTCATCAAACATCAGCGTTAATTATGACTGATTAGATGAGTTGCATTTGTTGACAGAATAGCTAATGGAACTAATCAACTCCAATTTTTTCAAGTTAATTTTGTAAATGTATTCCAACTGAAGCACCATGGGGTAGGGACTTTTCTTGTTGAGGGCTTTATTAACAAGAAGAAAGAAGTATGGGATAAAAAAATTGTAGTTTTTTTTTTAAATTAGTGAAGCTTGTGCTTGATAAAAAGAATTTTCTGGAAGCTCTAGAGCAGTCTGTAGAAGCTGACAGGGAGTTAGTTCGTGGCACCATGAATCAGTGGGCTCAGCTGTTCTCAGATATTGTCTGCTTTAGAAGTGCCTGCTTAAGAATTCCTCATATGGAACAATGGATCTCACCAAAGAGCATGCTCTAGAGGGATCACATCTAAAAGGTAAACTGGAAATCCATTTATTAGTCAATTAGCTGACATCTAACACATCTCTTTCTGTTCAAAAGTGGGCATCTGTTGCTTGATTTGTAACATTGCAATAGTGATATCCAGCCTCTTTCTCATGTGTGGAAGTAAAACTGAACCCCGAACTCAACAGTTTCCCTCAGCAGTGGTAAATATTCTGATTTAATAAACCAAATCAAACAAACAAAAACAACAAAGCCAGCCATATATTTTATTTCTTAAATTCAACCCCAAAGTCACTTTGAAGTTTTATTAAAGGTGCTTTCATTCTCATGGTTCCACTAGCAAAACCTATCACACTGTTTGAGTTAGCTCTCTTTGACAGCTAGCATCTCTGCATCTCTTGGCCTTACCCTCTCCCATTAATTGAAATGGCACATTCTAGCTTTCAAAGGTAGGAGATTTTGTTGACAATGAAAATATCTTTGCTTCACTTGGCATTTACTAACAATTTGTATTGACAAACATTCAAGACATTCTTTGTGTGGCAGTTCATTTTCACAGATTTCCACAACTGAAATCATTCAATATATATGTATGTATGTATGTATGTATGTGTGTATGCATGCATATATACATATATATGTGTGTGTATGCATGAATATACATTTATATGTGTGTCTGCAAGTATATATATGCATGTGTGTGTAAATGGAGTTCTTAAATGGTCTAAGTAATAAAAACCTGAAGTCATATATAGAGGAAAGTGCTGAAGGACCAGAGAGAAGGAGAAAGCCACCACCACACCTTACCTCCTTAGCATCTCAGCAGACAAGAGAGTGAGTTCCTATTTCTCCCTGTGTATATCCTGTTTCCTCCCAGCTAGCTCACTTCCTGTCTGTTTGTACAGACATCCAGACTTCTATAGTTAGCTAGTGGCAAGCTCTATTCTCTGACCTTCAGGCAAGCTTTATGTTTGTGTGTTTATGTTTGTATTTTTTGAGGTAATTGTCTCATATACAGACATCCAGCTGTGGTGATATATTATTTATGATTTATCAAAGCTTTCCTGAGGATTCAGAAAGCAAAGTCAGTCAAAAGTCATAGAATCCAGGTACATACCTTTATTCCCAGGACTCAGGATTAAGAGGTAGATGGATATCTGAATCCGAGATCACTCTGGGCTACCAGAGAGTGAATCAGAGCTCATACCTTTAATCCTAGTATTTGAGAGGTATAAAAGTTAGAGACATTCATTTTTCAGCCACATTGAGACTAGGGAAACATTATGAGAGTTAGTCTCTAGCCACTTTGAGGAGAGCATAGCAGTCTGAATGAATCTGAGGAGCAGTGAAGTCAGGAGCAGTTTGAGGATTGCCTCTTTGTCTGAGCTGAGGTAGAGGTAAGAGGGAGTGGCTTCTGATCTTCATCTGGGAGCATGAACTCCAATATCAGTTTCTGGGTCTTTTATTTATTGTGTTATATTTGGCACACAACATTAAAGTATGGATACACAAAAAAGTGTTTTTGAGGCCACTGGTCCAGACCCAAGTCTGAGCTGCAGGCAAGACACCCACCTGAGTCCCTCCTGCCTGAGTCCCTGCCTGACCAGGTAGTTATTCTTCTCAAATCTTTGAGCAAATGTGAGTTTTTTTATTGTAGCTTTTGTAAATAGTCTTCGGCTGCCACCAAAACTTGGGAGGCTTTTGGGCTTTTCCTAGAACTCCTCTCCTCCGGCTAATATTCTCAGCTTAGGACCACAAGTTAGTTCTCTGATTCAGACATGCTACCCCTCACAGTTCACTGACATTGTCACCAGATTTGGTAAGTCAATTGGAAATTCTTAAAGAAAGGGGTTAATTAAAAATTGTTTACCCCCCACCCTAAAAAATGGAAAGCACTATTAAAATGAAGAGAATTAGGTCTCAGTATGATTACATAATGGATGATTTAAAAATGGGACAAGAAGGAATAATCAGCTTAACAAGGATTGACATACTATACTTATCATTTTGATAATCTTTGTTGTCATTTTGATAATTCTTGGTTTACCTCTGAAAAGTTGGTTGAAATGAATACTAAGATACAGGCTTTAGAAAAACTAAAGCAGATTACAGAGATATTCAAACCCAGACTGAGACACTAAATGGTGAAACAAATTCAGCATTGCATTTTCAGGTTAAAAGAAACATTCTAAGGTCTTAAGAAAACCACAATTAATATATCCAGTAACCTTACCAGAAGTGCCCAATGAAAGAGATTCTATAAGAGCTACTTGGAAGCCTGTGACAATGTTAGATTTTTAGGGAAATTCAAGGAAGCTATAGTCTCATATGGCATTCATTCACCATTGTGAGGCAAATGATAAACATGTGGTCAGTTTGTAATAGGGTTATCCCTATTGATTCAATGATTTGATTAGATCTGTCCTAGAACCTGGACCACCCATTACAATGGGTATACTTGTTCAGAAAAGAGGCTAAGATAGTGAACAAAAGGCTAAAGCTATAAATATATATCTCCCAAGATCAAATTCTTGGAGAAGGAGATTATGCTACTTTAGAAAGGCAATGCTTATTTGATGATTGCCTCTTGGGTTTGTGCCAGGCAGCAGCTTTGAATGCTTTGGACAGAACTGGAGAAGCATGAAAGAAAATTGAATCATTTACAAAAGTTATACAGGGCCCAAAGGAAACATTTATGGACTTCCTACAAAGGCTGCTATTATCAGTCAACAGAATAATAACAGACACAGAAGTTAGAAAAGTTATAATTGAAACATTAGCTTTTGAAAATGCTAATGCCAACCTACAAAAGGATAATTAGGTCTTGAAAAACAAAACCAGGCACCTTTGCAGTATTGGATCTGAGATACAATTAATATTGAAGCTCTTGGCAATGATGATGATACATGGATTAGAGAGGAGATTTCAAGAGGTTTAAAGAAAAGTCAAAATGGCAAATGTTTTAATTGTGGCAGACAAGGTCACCCGAAAAGGGATTGTAAACAAGGCATTTCTAGAAACAATGCATTTTATAAACATAATCCAAACAAAAACCCTTACCTTCTGCCTTTGCAAAAGGTGTGGCAAAGGCAGGCATTGAACAAATGAACGTAGGTGTACAGGAGATTAGCAATGGAATACTTTGCTGTTGGGAAATGCTTTGATGGTATTCTCACAGGCCTCTATGCAAAACCCAATGCCAAATTCAGTTCAGTGCTTTCTTGTCACCCTGAAAACTTCTTCCCAGAACAATTAAAGAGCCTAATACCCCGCCGCAGACTGACCTGGAACGAGGTGAGTGAGCTCTTGCCCACTCCTGACCCCAGGCCAGAACACCACACCACCCCCATCCCACCACCCCCACCTGTGCCTGCCGACTTGGGCCAGACACGCCCAGGCAGGGAGGAGCTCCCTGCCCCACCAATCTGCTAGCACCCCATTCTTACATTCGGCTGCCGCAGACTGACCTGGAACTAGGTGAGTGAGCTCCTGCCCGCTCCCAACCCCAGGCCAGAACTCCCTACCACCCCCGCCTGTGCCTGCCAGCTTGGGCCAGACAAGCCCAGGCAGGGAGGAGCTCCCTGTGCTCCAAATCTGGTAGCACCCCACTCTTCCATGCTGCCGAACAACCGAGAAACTAGGAACTAGCGAGGAGACCACCAGGAGCGTCGAGATCATCTAGAGTTGTGGACATCGAATTCCTAGCCCCCACACACCACTGGGCCACAAGAGGAGATAGAGAGAACCCACCCGCACCCACTAAAAGAAGATATGGGGAGAAGACAGAATAAGATTTCACTCAACAACACAAAGACCAACATGACACCACCAGAATCTAGGGACTCCACTCCAGCAAGAGCTGAAAAGTCCAACACAGAGCATGAAGAGGAGATGGACCTCAAAAATTATCTCAGCAAGTTGATAGAGACCTTTAAAGAGGAAACAAGAAAATCTCTTAAAGAAATAGAAGAGAAAGCAAACAAAAAATTAAATGAATTGGAGGAAAAGACAAACCAAAAAATTCAAGAAATAAAGAAATCTCTTAAAGAATCTAAAGAAAGCCAAGAAAAAACATCCAAGCAAGTGAAGGAAGCTCTTGAAATAGTTCAAAGCATGAAAGCTGAAATACACACAATAAAGAAATGAATGAGACCTTGTTGGAAATGGAAAGGTTGGATAAACGATCAGGAACTAAAGATGTAAGTATATCCAACAGGATTCAAGAGATGGAAGAGAGAATCTCAGCTACTGAAGACTCGCTAGAGGATATACATTCATCCACCAAAGAGAACCTCAAGTCCAACAAAACCCTAACACAAAATATCCAGGAAATATGGGACACCGTAAAAAGGCCAAACCTAAGAATAATAGGTGTAGAAGAAGGTGAAGAAACACTGCTCAAAGGTACAGAAAACATATTCAACAAAATCATAGAAGAAAACTTCCCCAACCTACAGAAGGATATGCCTATGAAAGTACAAGAAGCTTACAGGACACCAAACAGACTGGACCACAAAAAGAAGTCGCCCTGACACATAATAATCAAAACACCAAATCTACAGAATAAAGAGAAAATATTAAGAGCAGCAAAGGAAAAAGGCCAAGTAACATATAAAGGCAAACCAATCAGAATCACACCCGACTTCTCAATGGAAACTCTGAAAGCCAGAAGGTCTTGGATAGATACCCTACAAGCACTAAGGGAGCATGGATGTCAACCCAGACTACTGTACCCAGCAAAACTTTCAATCACTATAGATGGAGAAAACAAGATATTCCACGACAAAAACAGATTTAAACAATACATATCCACAAATCCAGCACTACAGAAGTCTCTGGAAGGAAAACTCCACCCCAACGAACATAACTACACTCACAAAGACACTGGCAGTAGTTAATCGAATTTCACCAAACACAAAAAGAAACAGGAGGGCAAAATCCACACGCAATGATACCACCAACAATAAATCCAAAACTAAGAAGAACCAATGAACAATGGACATTAATATCCCTGAATGTCAATGGTCTTAACTTACCCATAAAAAGATATAGGCTAACAGAATGGATACGAAGACAGAATGCATCCTTCTGCTGTTTACAAGAAACACACCTCAACTTCAAAGACAGGCGATTCCTCAGAGTAAAAGGATGGGAAAAAATTTTCCAATCAAATGGGATCAAGAAACAAGCTGGGGTAGCAATGCTAATATCTAACAAATTAGACTTTAAACTGAAAACAATCAAAAGAGATAAAGAAGGGCATTTCATACTCATCACAGGAAAAGTCCATCAAGATGAAGTCTCAATCCTGAACATCTATGCCCCTAATATGAAAGCATCCACTTTTGTAAAAGAAACATTACTAAAGCTCAAACCACACATAAAACCACACACACTTATAGTAGGAGACTTCAACACCCCCCTTACACCACTGGACAGAACTACTAGACAGAAACTTAACAAAGAAACAAAGGATCTGAAAGAAGTTATGACACAACTGGGTTTAACAGATATCTATAGAACATTCCATCCAAACACAAAAGAATATACCTTCTTCTCAGCGCCACATGGAACCTTCTCAAAAATTGACCACATAGTTGGCAGCAAAGCAAACCTCCACAGGTACAAAAGTATTGAAATAACCCCCTGTATCTTATCAGACCACCATGCATTAAAGCTAGAATTCAACAGCAATACGAATTGCAGAAAACCTACATTTACATGGAAAATGAATAACTCCCAATTGCACCATTCCTGGGTTGAGGAAGAAATAAAAAAAGAAATTAAAGACTTCCTAGAATTTAATGAGAATGTAGACACAACATACCCGAACTTATGGGACACCCTGAAAGCAGTGCTAAGAGGGAAGTTCATAGCACTAAGTGCTCACATGAAGAAACTGGAGGAAAGTCACATTAGAGAATTGACAGAACAACTGAAAGCTTTAGAGCAAGAGGAAGCAAACACACCAAGGAGGAGTAGACGCCAGGAAATAATCAACCTGAGAGCCGAAATCAACAAAGTAGAAACTAGGAAAACAGTACAAAGAATCAATGAAACACAGAGTTGGTTCTTTGAGAAGATCAACAAGATAGACAAGCCTCTAGCCTAACTAACCAAAAGGCAAAGAGAGAGCATGCTAATTAACAAAATCAGAAATGAAAAGGGAGACATAACAACGGACACTGAGGAAATCCAGAGAATCTTTAGGTCATACTTTGAAAACCTGTATTCCACAAAATTGGAAAACCTAAAGGAAATGGACAACTTTCTGGATAAATATCACCTACCAAAATTAAATCAAGATCAGGTAAACAGTTTAAATCGAACTATAACCCCTAATGAGATAGAAGCAATAATCAAAAGCCTCCCAACCAAAAAAAGGCCAGGGCCAGATGACTTCACTGCAGAATTCTACCAGAAATTCAAACAAGAGCTAATTCCAGTACTCCTCAAACTGTTCCACACAATAGAAGCAGATGGGATATTGCCAAACTCTTTCTACAAGGCTACAATCACTTTGATACCCAAGCCTCACAAAGATATGACTAAGAAAGAGAACTACAGACCGATATCCCTCATGAACATCGATGCTAAAATACTCAATAAAATATTGGCCAACCGAATACAAGAACATATCAGAAAAATCATCCACCATGATCAAGTAGGCTTTATCCCAGGGATGCAAGGATGGTTCAACATATGAAAATCCATCAATGTAATCCACTATATAAACAAACTGAAAAAGAAAAACCACATGATCATCTCACTAGATGCTGAAAAAGCCTTTGACAAAATCCAACATCCCTTCATGATAAAGATCTTGGAGAGAACAGGAATAACAGGAACATATCTAAACATGATCAAGGCAATATATACCAAACCAATAGCCAACATCAAAGTAAATGGAGAGAAACTCAAAGCGTTTCCTCTAAAATCAGGAACAAGACAAGGCTGTCCACTCTCTCCATATCTCTTCAATATCGTACTTGAAGTTCTGGCTATAGCAATAAGACAAGAAAAGGGGATCAAAGGGATACAAATTGGAAAGGATGAAGTAAAACTTTCACTATTTGCAGACGACATGATAGTCTACATTAGTGACCCGAAAAACTCTACCAGGGAACTCCTACGGCTGATAAACACCTTCAGCAAGGTAGCAGGATACAAAATTAACTCAAAAAAATCAGTAGCCCTACTATATACAGATGATAAATCCAATGAGAAAGAAATCAGGGAAACATCACCTTTCACAATATCCACAAGCAACATAAAATATCTTGGGGTAACACTAACCAAAAAAGTAAAAGATCTGTACAATAAGAACTTTGAGACTTTAAAAAAAGAAATTAAAGAAGATACCAGAAAATGGAAAGATCTCCCATGCTCGTGGATAGGTAGAATTAACATAGTAAAAATGGCAATCCTGCCAAAAGCAATCTACAGATTCAATGCAATCCCCATCAAAATCCCAACACAGTTTTTCACAGACATTGAAAGAACAATACTCAACTTTATATGGAAAAATAAAAAGCCCAGGATAGCCAAAACAACTCTTTACAATAAAGGATCTTCTGGAGGCATCACCATCCCGACTTCAAGCTCTACTATAGAGCCATAGTTCTGAAAACAGCTTGGTATTGGCACAAAAATAGACTGATAGACCAATGGAATCGAATTGAAAACCCTGATATCGACCCACGCACCTATGGATACCTTATTTTTGACAAAGGTGCTAAATCTATACAATGGAAAAAAGACAGCATCTTCAACAAATGGTGCTGGTACAATTGGATTCGGACATGCAGAAAATTACAGATAGATCCATACCTGTCACCATGCACAAAACTTAAGTGCAAATGGATCAAAGATCTCAGCATAAATCCAGTCACACTGAATCTTCTAGAAGAGAAAGTGGGAACTACCCTTGAACAAATTGGCACAGGAGACCACTTCCTGAACATTACGCCAGAAGCACAGACACTGAGGTCTGCAATTAATAAATGGGACCTCCTGAAACTGAGAAGTTTCTGCAAGGCAAAGGAAACAGTCAGTAGGAAAAAACGACCACCCACAGAATGGGAAAAGATCTTCACCGATCCCACATCTGACAGAGGACTGATTTCCAAAATATATAAGGAGCTCAAGAAGCTAGCCACCAAAACACCAAACAACGAAATTAAAAAGTGGGGTGCAGAACTAAATAGGGAATTCTCAACAGAGGAATCTGAAATGGCTGAAAGACACTTAACAAAGTGCTCAAAATCCTTGGCCATCAGAGAAATGCAACTCAAAACAACTCTGAGATACCATCTCACGCCTGTCAGAATGGCTAAAATAAAAAATACCAATGACAATCTATGCTGGAGAGGATGTGGAGAAAAAGGAACACTCCTCCATTGCTGGTGGGAGTGTGAACTTGTAAGACCACTCTGGAAATCAGTATGGCGGTTGCTCAGAAAAATGGGAATCAGTCTACCTCAAGATCCAGCCATTCCTCTCTTGGGTATATACCCAAATAGGGCATGTACTTACAACAAGGACATTTGTTCAACCATGTTCATAGCAGCATTGTTTGTAATAGCCAGAACCTGGAAACAACCTAGATGCCCCTCTACTGAAGAATGGATTGAGAAAATGTGGCACATCTATACAATGGAGTACTACTCAGCAGAAAAAAGCAATGGAATCTTGAAATTCGCAGGCAAATGGATGGAACTAGAGGAAACCATCCTGAGTGAGGTAACCCAGTCACAAAAAGACAAACAAGGTATGTACTCACTGATATATGAATTTTAGACATAGAACAAAAGACTACCAGTATATAATGCTCTTCACCAAAGAAACTAGGAAACATGAAGGACTCTAAGGGATAAATGGTCCCCAGGAATGGAAGTGGCATGAACTCCCGAACTAATTGGGGTCAAGAGGGTGGGGGGGAGGAGCTGCTACAATAAGAGCAAGAGAAGAGGAGAAGAGGAGAGGAAACTGAGGGGCAGAAACAGTGAGTTGGGGGAAGAATAGAGGAAAGAGAGCAAGATGAGAGATACGATATCAGAGGGAGCCACTGTAGGCCCGAGAAGGGATCAGGAACCAGGGAGATCTCCAGAGACCTACAAGGATGACACGATCTGACAATCCAGGCAATGGTGGAGAGGATAACCTAAAAACCCTCCCCCTAAAATGAGATTGATGACTTCTCTTTATGCCATCCTAGAGCCCTCACCCAGTGGCTGATGGAAACAGAGACAGACATCCACAGATATACAATGAGCCGAAATCGGGAATTTAGTTGAAGAGAGGGAGGAATGAAGAACGAAGGGGTCTGTACTAGGTTGGAGAAACCCACAGGAACAGGAGACCTGAACAAGGGAGAGCACATCGACCCCAGATGCTGTCCAGGAGGCCTGTACAAGACTGATCCAGACCCCTGAACATGGATGTCAATAAGGAGGCCTCTGTACTTCAGGGAGCCTCTGGTAGTGGATTAGTATTTTTCCCTGGTGCAAGAAGGGACTTTGAGAGCCCATCCCATACGAAGCATTACACTCTGGCCCTGGACACATGGGGAAGGGCCCAGGATCAGCATAGGAAGACTTGGTGGACTTTGCAGAGCCCCCATTGAGGGCCCTACCCTGCCTGGGGAGTGGTGGGTGGATGGGGGTGGGGGAGGAAGTTTGGGGGTGAGGGGAGGGAGAGGGAAAGGGACTTGAAATAAGCTTGTTCCCTAACTAGAACTAATAAAAGAAAAAAAATGACAAAAAAAAGAGCCTAATACCCATTATAAAAAATCATACTGCCCTGGATTATAGAGGAGCTATAAAAGAGAAAACGAAAAAGTCAGGAAGAATCACAAAGCGAGTATATTGGCAAACTTCAATATATGAGCAGAATTAGAAGTACAAATAAATAGGCCGGGTGTTGGTGGCACACGCTTTTAATCCCAGCACTCGGGAGGCAGAGGCAGGTGGATCTCTGTGAGTTCGAGGCCAGCTTGGTCTCCAGAGCGAGTGCCAGGATAGGCTCCAAAGCTACACATAGGAACCCTGTCTGGAAAACCAAAAAAAAAAAAAAAAAGTACAAATAAATGATGTTATCATTGAAGGTCTAGCAGACACAGGTGTAACAATTATATCACAAGGATCTTGGCATCCAAATTGGCCTTTTCAGGAGGTAAATGTTTAACATTTAGGGATTGGAAATTTATCTCAGGTAAAAAAGAGTGCAAGATGGCTCGAATGTATAGGGCAAAAATGACAGAGAGGAATATTAAAGTCATACATTGCTAATATTGCAATGAATTTGTGGGGACATGATTTATTACAACAATGGAATACTCAGATAAACATTCCTCCAATCTTAGAAACAAACCATAGATTAACATATGGGTCTGGAAAGTTTATAGGATGCTATTATAAAGAACATCCACTGACCATTCAGGTAGTACAAGAACAGGACACAACAGATGCTAATCTTCCAAAGACACCAACAGGCCTACCTTTAAAATGGCTGATAGATAACCTGTATGGATTGGGCAATGGCCTTTAACAACAGAAAAACTGCAGGCTTTAGAAGAACTGGTACAGGAGCAACTAAATGCTCAGCAAATAGAGGAGTCTACCAGGCCTTGGAATTCTCCTGTATTTGCTATTAAAAAGAAATCTGGAAAATGGAGAATGGTAACAAATTTAAGAGCTAGTAATAAGATGATACAGTCGATGGACTCTTTACAGTCTGGAATTCCTTTGCCTTCTCTATTGTTTAAAGGATGGCCTCTTATAGTTATCGATTTAAAAGGTTGTTTCTTTAGTATACCATTACAAGAAGAAGAAGACAGGGAAATATTTGCCTTCACAGTGCCTACTTATAATGATTCTCAGCCTGATAGGAGATATCAGTGGAAGGTTCTCCCACAGGGAATGTTAAATATCCCTACCCTGTAAGGCAGTCATTGGAAATAATATATAAGCAATTTCCTCAATCTATAGTTTACCATTACATGGATGACATTTTACTATCTTATTCAAATGTAGACTTTAGAAAGAATGTTTGAAGAAGTAAAGGAAATTTTGCTGTGTTGGAGATTATGAATTGCTCCTGAGGAAATACAAAGAGGAGATTTTATTAATTATTTAGGCCATAAAATAGGTTTATAAAAAATTAGACCCCCAAAATGTACAAATTAGTAGAGATTGATTGCAAACTCTTAATGATTTTTAAAGATTGCTTGGAGACTTTCCCATCTATGGCACATTATTTTGATAAAACATGATCAACTGATTAATTTAAACAAAACATTAGATGTTAAGAAGGACTTAAATAGTCCCAGGGAATTAACAGCTGAAGCTGTGAGAGGATTGGCACAAGGTAAGCATGAAATTGATCAACTATTATTAGGAAATGTGCTAAAGGCCTCAGACTTTCATAAAAAAAACCCCACCATATCAATAGCAAAGTTCTCAAAAAGACTTTTCTATCACATGGCAATAAGTCAAGCAGATTATAGGGGAAATATCCTATTTCTTCTTTATACAACTAAACTCCACTAGCTGCAAGAAGTAACCTAAAGGGTACTCAAAGGAATCAAATCTGGCATTTGGATATGTTCCATTTTGTAGAATTTGGAAAATTAAAATGTGTTCACCATACCATTGATACCTATTTAGGTTTTCAATGGACAACTGCTTTGAGTTCAGAAAAAGGCTGATTCTGTAGTTACACATTTGTTAGAAGTAATGGCCTCATGGATATACCTGCACAAATAGAGACAGACAATGTTCCAGCATATGTCTGTAAGAAAATAAAAACAGTTTTTTGCTTATTATTATTATATAATGCATATTACAGGAATGCCACACAATCCTATATGGCAGGTAGTTATAGAAAGATCAAAGTGAACTCTAAAGGAAATGCTAAAAAACAGAATGGGATGATAAAGAACCCCTCCGAAATAGATTGCATAGTGCTTTATTAACTTTGAATTTTCTGAATGCTAATGAGAAAGCAACAACAGCTGCAGAAAGACATTGGGTAATAGAAAAAAACCTACTAAATTAAATCACCTGGGATACTTAAAAGATGTGTTGACCTCCAAATGGAAACCAGGACATGTGTTACATTGGGGAAGAGGTTTTGATTTTGTTCGCACATGTGAAAAAAAGCTATGGATACCATCAATATTGATAAAGATTCGATTTGAACAAGACACTTCTTAATTAGAAGAGATGATAGTTCATCAAGCAGCATGACCATTTAATTTAAACAAACCTATAAAACTAACAAATGCTTTCATTTGATCAGAAATAAGTTGCCAAAGGAGAACCTCCCCCAAATTTAAGGTTGGGGAAGGGTTTTATTTTTGTCTTTTTAGAAGAAGAAAGGTATGCATCTAAGGAATCAGGAGACCACTGTACATATGAGTCATCAGAAGAAAAGGGACAAAATAATTGAGAAAAAATGTCCCAAGAAAAGGAGAAAATTGATCTTTGGTATATCATATTTCCAATAGGATAATATTTTGTAAATCTTCTCAAACGTTTATTTCTGCTTTTCTCTAGAGACATAATGCAAAAAATTCTTTTGTAGTCCCAGTCCAATTAAAGATTAAAGGTGGTTTTGGAGTTGAGTATGGTTCTCTCCTTTAAACCCAAGCATACTTGGTAAGGAAAAAAAAATCAAAATTCTTTATCTCACATCAGAAGAGCCAGGAACAGAACAGAAGGAAAACAAATATTTAAGGACTACTGTATTGCCACTAATCTCATAATCCTTTGGTTTTATATTGACTTTTAAGAGCTGTTTTTGCAGCATAAATATTACATATATATATATAATATATAAAGTATATTATATATATATATGTTCATACCATTAATGGTTGTATGGAGTACTAACTAGTTCTTGAAAAAGGTTTCATCTAACTTCCTGTACATGATTTCAGGTTTTAGTCTCTACCAGTTTTCTACAGTGTACCATGACTACACTTAACAAGGACTTATTCTTAGATATATAATTTTAAATATGACTTCATTAAACTTGAATGCTTATAACCCCCCCCCCAAAACCAAGGACCTTTGAAGTATTTAAAGGAGGATGGGGCCTTACAATGATTTCACCAGGACTATGGTAACACCATTAAGCTAGACAATACCAACTAAAGATCAACTTTGGACTACAAATTGCTCAGAGCAATTTTGAGGAAGCCAGCTGAGATGATCCAGCCTCACAGACACTGCTTAGAACAATTTTGAGGAAGCCAGCTGAGATGATCCAACCTCACAGACTACTCTAGCCAGGGCTTGAGACAAGCCTTGCATTTCCCATTATGCCATGCCTGTACAAAAATGATACAGCTTAACAGTTAACCCAAATATTCTTTTCAGGATCTCCTGGAGATGCCATTGCCCCCAGACAGCAGGAAATAGCTTTAAAAACACATTGTCCACATTCCCAAGGTGGGGTTGGTAGTGTTTGGTCATTTGATGGATTATGGATATTTGTGATTGTTTAACGAGATTCATTACAAAATGTTGTTGGTTACAGTCAGGAGGAAAGATCAACAAAGGGGATTAGATTCAAGGTTTTTGTTTTAAAAAAAGGATAAGATATGACAGGATAAAATGGTTGAATCTACTCTTGAAAAGAAAAAAGGGACGATATAGATATGATAAAAGGTAGATTATTGAATGTACTCTTAAAAATCAAATACTAGTTTAAATATTTTTCATTTGATTAGACTTCTGGATATTTAATACAAATATTATATATTGACACAGATTTGAAATTAATTGCTTAAATTATGCTGTACATACATTTCTAAGGCATTGTTCAAAATATTGTACTTATACAACTCATTTATCAATGTAATGTATTTTTCTAGTTCTTGAAACTTGTTATTATCAACTGTATAAGATAATAAGGAAATGTAAGTTAGTAATTAGTCAACTATTATAATCAAACTCATAATCACATTAGATATATTTTCAAAGTCATTCAGAGACATATTTTAGATAGACAGGTCATCTTCAAACATTTCAGAAATCTACAGAATATGGCATTTAAAATGTTTTAATAACATAGGTTCTTTTTTTAAATGACAATGAGACATGTCTGCTCCTGGCAGCACCGATGTATTTCATAGGAGATGATGGGCATCAAAGAAATTCACATGGAGTTTACACTATTTGAGGAAAAAGTAGCTAATGGGCAAGAAAGTGGCTCAACTGCTGACAGTATGCTGTTCAAAATGGACAAACAGGACACAAATAGACTGAGTGCAAAACCTTGCCAAGACTAGTTGGGACAGCCATTCAGAAAATCCTACTTCACAAAAAGTCTGTAAATATGCTAGGCTTGTAGGCTGGAGATGGATGCCCCAATATTGCAGGGTCCAGACAACCATCTATTTTGTTATTTCTCACATTTTTTTGGATGTTGCTTGTTGGAACTTCCTGTTTACTCACTTAATATTATTTCCTTCTTGGGTTTTTGAAGGAATTGAAGACTAGCTACTTATCATTTTCCTTGTTTATCAGACTCAGAAAGGAAACTCACTAAAGAAATGTAAAGTATATAAGGTTGAGAGACATAAGAGAATTTGATAACACAAATTAGAATAGAAAATTTGTTAGATGCAAGACTTTGGATTCTCCAAGATAGAATAGATAATAAAGCATTTTCTCTGAATTTTTAAATGCAAATGGGCTAGATATTGTTGATGTAATTATTGTACATATTTATTTTATGTAGTTTTCTTATGCTACTTGTAGCCTTCATTTTGTATTAGACAAGAAAGGGGAATTGTGATGATACATTATTGATGATTTATTAAAGCTTGCCTGAGGATTCAGAAAGCAAAGTCAGCCACAAACCATAGAATTCAGACACACATCTTTAATCCTAGGACTCAGGATTGAGAAGTAGATGGATAGCTGAGTCCAAGACCACCTTGGGCTACCGGAGAGTAAATCAGACCTCATGCCTTTAATCCCAGTATTTGAGAGGTATAAAAGTTAGAGGCATTCATTCTTCAGCCACACTAAGGATAAGGAAGCTTTCTGAGAGTTAGTCTTAAGCCACTTTGAGGTGAGCATAGCAGTCTGAATGAATCTGAGGAGCAGTGAAATCAGGAGCAGCTTGAGGATTTCCCCTTTGGTCTGAGTTGAGGTAAGAGGTAGTGGCTAGCTGCTTTGATTTTCTGATCTTCAGCTTGAAGCTTGAATCCCAATGATCAGTTTCTTGGTCTTTTATTTATCATGTTACACCCAACCTTATGATTTGAAAGGTCATTTTGAAACCATTATTTTGTGTGTGCACACATGAGATATGGGAAAATCTAGGATTTCTGTGGTTTAGTTCCAGAAGATAGAATGGAGAAAAGGTTATGAAGCATGTGGATTTCACCTTTGCTGTCATCATGTAAAGCATTTAGTTGTACCATGTTTGGTCTGAAATGAGTGAAGGTTTGCATTTTATTCTTGTCAAAACACTTGTGCGCTGACATTGAAACAATGATGTTTGAAATGTCACCTTTGATGCCTGTCTCCTGGTCCCAGGCCAGTGCTGTTATAAACCTAACACTTCTGAGACCTCTGGAGGGTGTGATGGTGAGCAGTACTGTTATTTTACCTTGTCACTGTGCTTTAAACTACTGGCAGCCCAACTCAGGCCGTAGCCTGTGGGGAATCCTGTTCCCCAGAAAATGGCTCTGTTGCTGCTGCTAAAGGTATTTTAAACTAAATTTCTATTGTTCTAGTAAACTGGGATTCAAAGGCTAGGGAGAAAACCTGCAAGCTCAGAGAGTTGGAGTAGCAACTGCCTAACTTTTCTCTTTGTTGGTTTCTGGAAAGAGAAGTCACCATTCCACACCCGTTCCAACTGGAAAAACAAAACAAAACAAAACAAAAAACCTCATACTCCGCTCCCCTCTGCTTTTTCCTGTCAACTAGTTGCTAACCTTGCTTCTCTGAGCCCAGATTAATTTTATTTCATTTACACAAGTGTATCACATATTTGCATAGATAAACAAATGCAGCATAAACAAATGTAACACATATTTGCCTAATTAAACAAATGTTCTACAACACGATACAGAGAGGTGGCAAATGTATACATACATGTGTGCACACCGATACAGTTCTTGGAGATCAGAGAACAGAGAAGTGAATGCATTGTTATTTCTGTTTCCTGAATGCAGAAATGATATCAAAATAGGGGAAGCTGACTGTCTATTAGTTTTGAGACAATTGTAAAACAAACATCATCATTGAGGTGTTTTTTTTCTAGCCCCATCTTGCCTTCCTGTCCCCACTTACAGTGTGACTGATTTGTGATCAGTAATCAGAGTTATGCTGGTTTATGGGGTTCTACTCAGGATTCACATCTATGTTCATATAGTATGAGTGAAGGTACAGGCATGGCTGATGACTGAGAGAGAGCAGAAGAGGAGGCAGCTTGGTGGGTAAAGTGCTTGTCGTATAAATGTGGGGACTTGAATTCAAATCCCCAGCACTCACATACAATACTTTGGGTGGTGGTGTGGACCCATAATCCCAGTACTTGGAGGCAGAGACAGGAGGATCCAAGGGCCAGTCTAGATAATGAACTTCAGGTTTAGTGAGAGATCCCATAAAACAAAACAAAACAAAACAAAATGATAAAATGAAAAATAAAGCAACAAAACAAAACAAAACATGGAAAGGAATGGAGCAAGACACCTAGTGTTGACCTTTAACCTCCACAGTTGCATATCCAGGCTCATGCACCCCAACTCATGTATCCACATGCATGCACACACAAACTTAAAAGTCCTTCTGAGAACACTATCTAATCCTCCAGGAAGGAATTGTAAGGTTTATGGATGTAGGAGTGTTGACTAACTTAAATTTTATCATAATGGGAAGCACTTTTGTACATCTTCTGGGCTAGAAAGTGGTTTAGTAACTGTGCACCTGCATCTCCTCCAACCACCATAGGGCTCAGTGTGTGTGCTATGCCTGCCTCTTATATAGCTGGCTAGACTGAGGTCCTGCATATTAGTGACTTTTCTGTTATTGTGATAAAATACCATGACGAAAAGCAACTTAAAGAAGAAATAATTTATTTTGGTTTCCAGTTCCAGAGGCATAGAGTCCATCATTGGAAAGATGCAACTTGATGGCAGGAGCAGGAGGCTGGCTAATCACATTGTCACTTTCACGAAGGAAGCAGGAAGTAGGGTAAGGTTATAAACCCTTAAAGTCTGTCTCCCAGAGATGCACTTCCTCTAGCAAGGCTGCACCTCCTAAAGGCTCTATAAGCTCCCTAAACAGTGTCACCAACTAGGGACCAAGAGTTTCAGATACATGAGTATATGGGGGCATTTTTCACTCAAACAACTGTAACCTGTTTCTATAGCATTAACACTGCTAAAATGGGTATAAAGTCATTAAAAACTATTTCACAACTTTTCTGTGCTAGGCTGGATAGTTTTATGTCAACTCTACATAAACTAAAGTCACCTGAGAGGAAGGAGCCTCAGTTGGGGAATGCCTCCTTGAGATCCACCTGTAAGACATTTTCTCAATTAGTGGTCAATGGGGACGGGCCCAGCCCATGCGTGGTGCCATCCCTGAACTGGTTGTCCTAGGTCCTGGGTTCTATTATAAAGCAGGCTAAGAAGCCATGGGGAGCAAGCCAGTAAGCATCACTTCTCCATGGTCTCTGCATCAGCTCCTACCTCCAGGTCCCTGACCTACTTGAGTTCCTGTTCTAACTTTGTTCAGTGATGGACCATGATGTAAGCCCAATATACCTTTCTTGCAAAGTTGCTTTGATCATGGTGTTTCTTCATAGCAGTAATAACTCTAAGACACTTGCTTAGTGAGTTTTTACTTATAAATCTTTGTTTTAGTGATCTATGATTCTTTCCAATGTAGGAGCCCTGTTCCCTGCAGTGGACTCTTCCTCCTGGCCTTCTTTCTCACCAGTGCTCCAGTCCTCCCCTAGAGTTAATATGATAGGTAGGAGGAGCGTACAGACAGCAGGTCTGGTGATTTCAACCGTGGGGCAGATGGCTGGTATGCAGGTGCTAGTGACGCGGGTTAGGCTCATCTGAGTGTCCTGCAGGGAGGCTGTGGAATTTTGGGGTGGTCATGTGGTGAAGAGTTTGTCTTCACCTGTCTGCACTACTGGTCGACAGTGGAGCTGTTAAGAGGTAGGAAAGACATGGAGTGGAAAAGAGTCAGAGGTTGTGCCCTTGAAGGAGGTCAGATCTCTGGCTCTTCCTTTCTATCTTTCTGGAGTACATCATGACTTGAGGAGTCTTTGTTTGCCACATGCTTCTGTCCTATCTATCACAGGCCTCAGGCAACCAGGTCAATCAATGTAGAACAAAATGCTTGAAACCATGAGCTAAACAAATCTTTCTTTTTAAAAAATGAGTTAAATTTTGTGTATGTATCAGTATGAGGGTATATGAATTTAAGTATAGGTACTTGAGGTATCCAGAATAGGGCATCTATATCCCTGGAGCTACAGGTAGTTTGGGGCTAACTGGTGTAGGTGCTTAAATGTGGGCAGCAAAGCTCAGTTAGGGAACACTTCTGAAAAGAACCTCCAAACATCCACTGGCATGAAAAAAATGCAACAATACTGAAGAGATATATTGGCCTAGAGGGAGGTGTTTAGAAAACTTTTTGGTTGTTGGAGAAAGTGGTCAAAAGTAAAGTCATGACCTTCTAAAGGAGTAGTATGTGTTCTTAATTGCTGAGCCATCTCTCTAGTCCCATTTCCGTTAGGTTTTTTCAAGTATATTGCCATAATGGTGACTTAAATACTCCCATAATATGTGTTGGCTTCCTGCTCTTTGGTATTTGATATCTGCTGCAATTATGGTTTCAGGTTTTAAGCCGCATATCAAATTGAATTTCCTGTCTAAAAATTCTGTAGTCTCTGCAGTCGGGCAGCTTAATCAGACTGTTGTGTCACCTTTGGATGACTGTGGACTGTCAAGAAGTTCAGCTGAGTGAGGAAAGAATGAGTGAGTGTGCCTTGATGGGAGTGAATCCCCACACATCAGAGCATGGCAGAGCAGAAACAGTGGTTGAACCTCCGCCAAGATCACAAATGTGACAAGCGGTGTGTGCAGAATCCCTTCCAGGGACAGAGCAGAAGTATAGGAGTTGGAGAAGATTAGATGTGGGCAGCAAAGCTCAGTTAGGGAACACTTCTGAAAAGAACATCCAAACATCCACTGGCATGAAAAAAATGCAACAATACTGAAGAGACATATTGGCCTAGAGGGAGGTGTTTAGAAAACTTTTTGGTTGTTGGAGAAAGTGGTCAAAAGTAAAGTCATGATTAAAATAATAACAACTGAAGGAGTCTGTTTACCAGAAAAATGAATTCAGCATTGAGGAGATGGTTTGGTGGGTGCATCAGTTAGGCTTTCTATTTCTGTGAAGAGACACAATGACCATGGCATGTAATTGAGGTGTTAGCTTACAGTTCAGAGGTTCAGTCTATTATTATCATGCCAGGGAGTATGGTGGCATGCAGGCAGACATGGTGCTGGCTACACATTGAACAGAAGGCAACAGGAAGCAGACTGGCACTGGGAGTATCCTGAGCTTAGGAGACCTCAAAGCCTGCCTCAACAGTGATACACTTCCTTCAACAAGGCCATACCTACTCCAATAAAGCCACACCTCCTAATAGTGCCACTCCGTTTGTGGGTCATTTTCTTTCAAACCACCACAGTGAGTAAGAACACTTTCTGAAAGCATAAGGACCTGAGTTTGAATTCCTACCACCCACACTAAAGGCCACGCAGGGCTGTGTGCCCCTGTGACAAAAGCATTATTGGTGGAAATAGGAGGATCCCGAGAGCTCACTGGCAGGCTAGTCAAGCTGATATGGCAAGTATGGCAAGCTTCTAGTTCAGTGAGAGACCCTATCAGAAGACAATAAAGTTGAGAGTGATAGAAGATATGTGAGACTCTGCTCTGGCTTTCCCATTTATGTGTACATTTATGTGAATGCAGCACACACACACACACACACACACACACACACACACACACACACACACAGAGAGAGAGAGAGAGAGAGAGAGAGAGAGAGAGAGAGAGAGAGAGAGAGAGAGAGAGAGAGACAGAAACACACATCTAGAAAAGCATAGGATAACATGAATAGTTACTCTTCTTGTCTCACACCACTTATCAGAAAAAACTCAGAGAAGGAAAGGTTTACTTGACTCACAACTGGAGGTATAGTTCATCATGGTGAAGAAGACACGGTGTTAGAAGCATGAAGTAGCTGGTCACATTGCATGTGTGGTCTGGAGTCAGAGAATGGTGAATGCTGGGGCTCCACTCACTTTCTCCTTCTTATTGAATTCAAAGCCAGGGAACGGTGCCATCTACAATCAAGGTGGGTCTGGTCTCCTCAGGTAAATAACATTGAAAGTGCCCTCAAAGATCCCCCAGATATGTGTCTCCTAGGTCATTCCAAACCTAGTAGAGTTGACAATGATGATGAACCATCATATACACATATAATTAATTTTTCTTACAGAACTGTTCTTCATCCTAAGTTGTTAGTAATCTCAATAGCTAGCTATTACTTATCACATTAATATTCCTTGCCAACCCCTCTCCAGTTACTGGGACAGAACTGTTTTATCTTGTTGTAAGAGAGGAACACATATTCAGGAAATGCAGTCCAACAAAGCTAGTGAGTTGAGTTATTTTACAATGTTGAACATGAGAGCTTCAAGTTACTGTGAAGAAAATATGTATCTTTTCACACAAGGAGAGCTAGGGAGATTTGATGGAGGTATACTTGCTTAAATGTGCTCTTGGAATTTTTGTCATGTGTGTCTTAATTCCATAGCTTGTCACATTGTTTCATGGGAATTTGGTATTTCCAATAATGTGCAAGAAACTATGAGCTAAGCATCCTGTAGATCTTGTGTCAGGGGTGAAATGAATTTGATCAGAATATTCCACACACAGCCCTTAACCCATCAGGACCAGAATTATAACTAGCCTCTTTAAATATCATTGATTGTTGATAGTTTAAAACTTTGGGTGGAGACATTTGCCTGAAAGATATATGTATTTTGTTAAAATATGCCAAAGAATTAAATTGTAGGAAATCCCTATTTCACACTCTAAGCCTTCTATTTACAGATAAACTTGGAAGGAGTGTTTGTTTGCACCCCTCCCTTATATTTACATCCCATGCTCTGGTAAATATCCCTAGATTAAGAACAGTGGGTATCTGTTATGCAATTTTTTTTGTCAAGCACATTTATTATTCAAATTGTTAGTGTGGCCCATTCTTTATCTTATGTTTGATATAAAAGGGAAAAAGTACCTTGTCTCTCATTCTCTATCAATTCTTCTTTGCAATCTATCAAATGTGCAAAGAAGTTTGAGATTGAGTGAATGCATTACTAACAATAGGGGATGTCTAGTGCTTAAAACATTTAGGATTTTTTTTGACATTTATAATTACATTCCTTAATTGTTCAGGGAATTGTTGAGGATGAGTGACAGGTGATGATATCAGAAGTCCTCTCTGTGGCTCTTTGTCCTAGTCATGGAGATCAAAGGAGACACAGGTCAGTAAGCAGAGAAGACAGCAGAAAAGGACTCAGAGAAGAAAGCCAGAGTTGGTTTCTTCATCTATTTCATGTATGTCAGTGGTCACCTACTTTGCTGGGTTACAAAGATGCAATTTCTATCTCCTGGATGCTTAGTCTAGACAGGGATAATGTGTGTTATAAAAAGAGAATATTTTCCCCCAGATGAACACAATTTTATTATCAGTTACTTGACTATAGATACAGTGGTCTTTCTTATGTTTTTTTTTTGTTTGTGTTTTGATGTGGTTTCATGTATCTCAGACTGACCCCAATCATACCTCTTTGATAAGAATGACCATGAACTTCTGATCTTATTGCTACTATCTTCTAACTGGAGGGTTAAGGATTGAATCCAACACTTTGTGTATGTTGGGCAAACACTCTACCAACTGAACTACATCTCCAGATACCTTCTCCTCCTTTGTTTTTGAAACAATATCTCATGTTACTCAGGACAGCATTGAACTCACCATGTATCTGAAATTGGCTTTGAACTCTTGACTCCTCTGCCTCCATCTTCCAAGTGTACTAATTACTGGCAGGTACTGCCATGTGTTCCTACATTCCAGCACTGAGGAGGTGGAGACAAGACATCTCCATCATCACAGCAAGCTGGAGGCTAGCCTGGATTATGTGAGACCCTATCTCAGAGTTCCTGCCATTCCTCCCTCTTTTCTCTTGATTCATAGAATGTCGTCAATTCTCTTGTGGTTCCCAGGACCAATCATTATTGTGAAAAACTCAATCCAAGTGCCATGACCCTAAACTCTGAAATCTAGAAAGATTCAAATTCCTAGGACCTAAAATCCTGAAATATTACAGTCATAGAGCTGAAACTCCCCAAATCATAATTCCTGTGGGGGATTTAACAAAGCCAGCCATTCAAATGACAGCTCTATTCTGATAACAACTGGCAATAACAACAGTTACAGTTCTATATATGTCATTTGTCCAGATGGGTCTCCAGTGCTGATGATACCTAAGATGAATCCCTCTTGCTCTTTGTTGGTGCTTTTGCAGGCATGCATCGTTCATGGTTGCTGTGGTTCTAAGGTGCATGTTACTCTTGTGCCTCCTCTTAGGACTTTTGCCTTCTTCTAAATGTGAAGAAGGCCAGCCTAGCCTAGTGACGGCCCTCTAGCAGCTGCTATTCAACACATTCTGTTTTTATTCGTTTAGGGTCACTGAAACTGTGATAGCATTGCCTCCCATGAGTGGGAATGGTGTTGCTTTGGAATACTGAATACCCCTTAAATCTGATCTTATTGGTTGATGATGGTAGTGGTGGCATTGTAAATGTTAGAAATGTCCCAAGGTTAATTCTGGATGTTCTCATTAGCCTTACAAATAAATTTCTGTATCCCTTTGCAACTTAGCACACAGACAACAATTCTTTTTCTTTAATAAACCAAGATGATAGCTGTTGGCTATGTCACACAAGGGTATAGTTTACATAAAATCAGAGACAAACTTGGGTTGGGTGTCTTTTCAAATGAGGGCTACATGATAGTTCCTGTACAGGAATGGGTTTCTTTTATTTTTTCTCCTTTTTTGTAGTTAAAAATATTTGCTCTGTCAATGTGAGAGAACTTTTTTTTAGGTAGATGTAAATAGCAGAGTTTCAGGTTGATTTTTTTTCAGAAAAATTTATCCTCTCAGACAATACATCCTGATCAGTTTTCTCTCTCTCTACTTGTCGCAGTTCCCCCTTCCCACATGCCCCACATTTGCTCCTCCTCCATTTCCCTTCAGAAAAGACCAGCCCTCCCAGGAATATCAACAGGACAGTGCATAACAAGATACAATAAGACTAGGCATGACCTTCATATCAGGGCTGAGCAAGGCAACCCAGTATGAAGAAAAGGGTCCCAAGAGCAGACGAGAGTCAATCACACCCACTGCCACTGTTAGGAGTCACACAGGAACACCAAGCTAAACTATCATAACATATATGCAGAGGACCTAGTGTAGACCCATGCAGGCTCCATGATTGCTGCTTCAGTCTCTGTGAGCCTTTATGAACCCTGCTTAGTTGTTTCTTTGGGCCATTCTCATGGTATCCCTGGCTCCTTTGGCTCCTACAAGTCTTCCTCCCCCTCTTCTATAGGGTTTCCTTAGCCCCAAGGGGAGAGACTCATGGAGGTCTGTAATTTGTGCTCTCTCTCCCTAATGTTTGGCTGTGGGTCTCTGTATCTGCTCCCATCAGTTGCCAGCAGAAGCTTTTCTGATGACTATTGGACTAGTCACTAACCTATGAGTATATAAGAATATTACTAGGGAGAAATAGACTCACATATGTTGTCCCAGGCTAGTTTGTCCTGTCTGGGGTGGAAAAGCCAAGGGCCTGCCTAGTGCTGGCTGGTCAGGCACTGTTGTGGGAGGGAGAGAGAGGAAGAGGTTCAGGTCTTGATCCATGGCTCTGCTGTAGCTGCTATCTGCATTGATATCAAAGACTTCTGTTACCACCGAAGGCCGTGAGGATGTCAGGGTTTGGGCCACCACATGTGGCTGTGTTGGTGCCCAAGGGCCCTGCCACTGTAGGGGCCATCCCAATCTAAGTGACCTGGGCTACCACTCAGGGCCATGGAGATGATCAGACTTGAACTGTGGCCAAGGACCACGGCTGCATCTATGACCCTATTTCACCCAGACTCTGCATTGATGCCCGTTACCATTGGGGGTGGTATGGATGCCCAGGGTCTGGGTCCCAATCTAGAGCTTTGTTGGTGTCTGAGGGCCACCTTGCAGCTGGGGTGATGCCAATATGAGTGGTCCGTGCTGCCACCTAGAACTATGGTGGAATCCATACCAAGGCTGTTGCTGAGGACCATGTCTGGGTTCATGATCCTACTGCAGCTGGGGTCTCTGTTGAGGTCCATGGTCCATGCCACCACCAAAGGCCACACAGATGTCTTGGCTCTGGGATATCCCCTGTGGCCATGTTGGTGACTGAGGAACATACTGACGTGGGGCCATGCTGATCTGCGTGGATTGCACTGCCATCTGTGGCCAAGTATAAGCTGCTGCTAGGGGCCATGTCTGCGTCCATAGCCCTGCTGCAGCCAGTGTTTGTGCTGATGTCATTGCCTCCTGTTATACAATGAACATTTGCAAGGAAAGCTATTTGGACAAAAGTATATAATGCATGATACACAGCAGCTGTAAAGGTCTGTTGAGAATTGTTTTGGGATTTCAATGGGAATCGCATTGGATCTGTAGATTGCTTTTGGTTGGATGGTCATTTTTACTATGTTAAATCTACCTATCCATGAACATGGGAGATCTTTCCATCTTCTGATATCTTCTTCAATTTCTTTCTTCAAAGACTCGGAGTTCTTGTCATACAGGTCTTTTACTTGCTTGGTTAGAGTTACCCAAAGATGTTTTATATTATTTGTGGCTATTGTGAAGGGTGTTGTTTCCTTGATTTCTTTCTCAGTCCATTTGTCATTTGTATATAGGAGAGGTACCGAATTTATATATAATATATATATATATATATTATATATATATATATATATATTATCTCGTAATCAGCTACTTCACTAAGGGTGTTATCAGCTATAGGAGTTCTCTGGTGGAATTGTTAGGGTCACTTATAAATACTATCATTTCATCAGCAAATAGTGATACTTTGACTTTTCCCTTTCTAATTTGTATCCCCTTGATCTCCTTCAGTTTTCTTATTGCTCTCACTAGAATTTTAAGTACTATGCTGAATAGATATGGAGATAGTAGACAGCCTTGTCTTGTTCCTGATTTTAGTGGAATTGCTTTGATTTTTCTCTTCATTTAATTTGATGTTGCCTGTAGGCTTGCTGTACATTGCCTTTATAATGTTTTGGCATGTACCTTGTATCATGAAAAGGTATTAGATTTTGGCAAATGCCTTTTCAGCATCTAAAGGGATAGGTTTTTTCAGTTTTTTAAATGGTGGTTTACAGTGACAGATTTTCATATGTTGAACTATTTCTGCATCTCTGGGGTGAAGCCTACTTGATCATGTTGGATGATTTTTTTAAATGTGTTTTTGGATTTGGTTTCTGATTATTTTATTGAGTATTTTTCCATCAATGTTCATGTGAGAAATTGTTCTGTAATTCTCTTTCTTTGTTGAGTCTTTGTGTGATTTAGGTATTGCAGTGACTATGGCCTCATAAAACAAATTTGGCAATGTTCCTTCTGTTTCTATTTTGTAGAATAATTTGAGGCATATTGATATTAGCTCTTCTTTGAAAGTCTGGTAGAATTCTGGACTAAAACTGTCAGTCTGTGGGCTTTTATTTGTTTTTAGAAACTTTTAATGACTGCTTCTATTTCTTTAGTGGTTATAGGTATATTTAAATAGTTTACCTGATCTTAATTTAACTTTGGTAAGTTATATCTATCAAGAAAACTGTACATTGAGATTTTTCAGTTTTGTGGCGAATAGGTTTTTGAAATGTGACTTAATGATTTTTTTTGGATTTCATCAGTATCTGTTGTTATATCTTCCCTTTCATTCCTGATTATGTTGCTTTGGTTATTCTTTCTGTCTTTTAGTTAGTTTGTATAAGGGTTTGTCTATCTTGTTGAGCTTCTCAAAGAACCAATTGGATTCTTTGTATTGTTCTTTTTGTTTCTGTTTTATTGATTTCAGCCCTCAGTTTGATTATTTCCTGCCAACTACTCTTCTTGGATATGTTTGCTTCTTTGTATTCTAAAGGTTTTACATGTGCTGTTAAATTGTTTGATCTTTGCAATTTCTTTATGAAGGCACTTAGTGCAATGAACTTTCATCTTAGCACTGGTTTCATTGTGTTCAATAAGTTTGTATGTTGTGAATTCATTTTCATTGAATTCTAGGCATTGAAGAACCTCCTTGATTTCCATTTGTGGCAAGATTAGCTACTGGACAAAGAAACTGCCCTTGCCTCAACTATTGACAGAATGTTGTCCAAACTGGACAAACAGGAAATAAAGGAAGGCAGCAGACAAACTTTGCCAAGACAAGATATGGCAGTCCTTCAAAAGTTCTGCTTTACACAAAACTCTATTATATATTTTAGGCCTGTAAGCCAAAGATAAATGCCCTGTCATTACAGAGGAACCTTGTGGTGACTGTCCAGGCAGTCAGCTGTTTCTGTCATTTCTCATACCTTTGGGAGTTGCTTGCTCTGCATTTTTTGTTTACTCAGGTAATATTATATCTTTCTTGTGCTGTTGATGGGGTTGAAGAGTAGATGGTTATAGTTACAGTTTCCCTTAGTCATGATAGAAAGTAAATTAGATACAAAACTTTGGACTAATCAAGATAAGTTCGATGATAGAAGTATTTTCTCAGAATATGCCAAATACAAACACACTGAAAATTGTGAATGTACTTCTTACCTGAGAATTGTTATTGTTGTTTATAATTTTATTATGTTTAAGTTAAAGCCTTTCCTTTTTATTTAGACAAAAACAGGGGAAATGTGGAATATTCCTTTACACTGTGTGGAAATGTGTCACTGTGATTGGTTTAATAAAGAACTAAATGGCCAATAACTATACAGAAAAAGGTTAGGTGGGACTTCTGGGGACAAAAGACTCAGGAAGAAAAGCAGGGTGGCCAGGTGAACACAGAGCAAGCAGGACATGCAGGAGGAGATGTCAAATCCACGAGCCACATGACTAATAGAAATGGGTAGATGAATAGAAATGGGTAAATTTAAGTTTTAAGAGCTAGTTAGGGACAAACGTAAGCTAAGGCTGAGCTTTCTTTTTAAAATTCATTTTATTTAATTAACTTTTCCCCATTCTTTTACATATTGACCACAGTTTCCCCTCCCTCCTCTCTTCCTGTTCCCTCCTGGTGACTATCATCTACCCCTCCCCATACATGCTTCCTCTGTCTTTATTCAGAAAGGGGCAGGCCTCCCATGGGCTTGAACAAAGTATAGCGTATCAAATTGAGGTAGGTTGAAGTTCTTCTACCTGTATCAAGGCTGGGTGAGCTAACCCAGCCCTGGGGAACAGGTTCCCAAAAGTCAGCTAAGAGGCAAGGGCAGGTTCTGATATCACTGCTAGGAGCCTTGCAAACTGACCAACTTACATAATTGTCATACACATACAGAGAGCCTAGGTCAGTCCCATGCAGGCTTCTTAACTGTTGGTCCACAGTCCATGAGCTCCCATGAGCTCAGGTTAGCTCAGGTTCCCCATCGTGATCTTGACCCACCAGGTGGCTGAGCTTTCATAATTATTGAGTTTCTGTGTCTTGATTGGGGGGCCAGAGGTCCAAAAAAGCCTACTACATTTCTCTAGCCATGTACTGTCTCCTGATTCTTACTGCCTTCTCCAAACTATTGTCTCTCAACATCCTGTGGAAATTATATTTTCTTTGGGAAATCTCCTTGCATTCTGAATAATATTTCTTTTAACATCCACCATAATATGTATACTTCTTTGTACTGTGGGTGAGTAGACCTTTATGGTTCAATGACCAGAGCTGTATAGAAACCCCTTTTAAAAAAGTATTTTGTGGTGTATAAGAGAGTAGGACATTGTGTATAAACTGAACATTTAGAATTCCATTGAAAATATATTTATAATTGCATATGAAACAAAATGTATTTGAACTGTGTAGTTTTATTTTTAATTATCTTTTTTTTTAGTAAATATGTCCCTAAAATTTCAAGAAATAGGGCATTGGTGGCACACGCCTTTAATCCCAGCACTCTGGAGGCAGAGGCAGGTGGATCTCTGTGAGTTCAAGGCCAGCCTGGTCTCCAGAGCGAGTTCCAGGATAGGCTTCAAAGCTACACAGAGAAACCCTGTTTCGAAAAACCAAAAAAAAAAAAAAAAAAGTCAAGAAATAAAATCTCACAGCCTGATAAAGGAATAAATAAAATATGGTAAAACCAGATGATATAAGTTTACATGAAGAATGGGATGAAATTTAAATAAAAAACATATGTAGTCTTGTGAAACAAACATTATACTTTTATATGACACAAACATCTCTAGTGTATTATAAGCAAGAAAGTTTTAAAATTTTAAAATGCACTTTATTATACTATCTTAGCTTTATGCCCAAACATGAATATATTTATATTTCTTTTTGTTTTTATTAATCCACTGAAGCAGCTTTCAGCTCATTCCCACAACCTGACATGGCACACAGATGCTGTCTCTTCATAGAGAGAAGAATACGTTTATGTATTGTGAAATGGCTACATTATCTTTAATGAAGGCAGTTTTATTGAATAAAAAATTTTCTGACTTTATGTAACAAAGAACCTCAAAAATGATAAAACAGCTGCACAAATAATAAATAATATGTAGAAAAGTAGGTCACTTGGCATTAATTCATAGAGAAAATAGGTCTTCTCTGGCACAGGTCTGAGAGGTGTAATTAGTGTTAGTCACTTCTTCCTTGCTGGAAGGAGTTGTGACTGATGGCTCTCTTCCCTTTCCTCCCTGGCTGTCTGGAATCTTGTGTCAGCAAACACTGCAAAAGCAAATGAAAGAGGTTCCTCAGCAGTTCTGAGAGATGCAGCCAGGTGAAGGTTAATGGTAGCTGAGTGTCTGCACTCCCTCACAATGACAGACCAGCAAAAGGGTGGCAGGTACCCCAGTTCCTCCACCCAGACCAGGAGACCTGCTGCCTTCCCTCTTCACTGAGGGAAACACTTCTCAAAATGTAAACTAGGAAGGTGCAGCTTGACTGTGACACTCTCAGGTCTGCGGCTGGCATTTGCCAGTCTCAGAACAACTGCTACTGTGAGTTCCATTAGGACTCTTTTAGGAAGCTGTCTGTGGTCTTGAGCAAATGCTCCTGTGGATTCATGACGGAGATGGGAAAGTATTTCTTCTATCTGGGGAAAATTCTGATGTGAGTCAGTGTATATAGAACAGAGGTTGCAAACTCACAGCTCCATGACATATTTTGATTAGATTAGACATTTTGCATATTATTTTTATTAAATGTTTTGAGTTATTCTTCAACACTTAAAAATCAGGAAATCTCACATTGAGATTGTTGAAGTTCCTGAATTTTCCTAACAAACTGGCGAATTGACAGTGGGCCTGGTATCCCTCTGACACCTGGCTGGAGCTGAGTAGCAATAGTCCTTGAATCTGACACCTGAGACTACATGTCTCCCAACACTGTGCAGCAACAGTCCTTACCAAACCTTCACTTACAAGTCCTCACCACACCCTTGTGCTTACATTCTCTGGTGGCCTTCATTTCTGTCTTTTACCTTTGTCTTTTTGAATTAATGAACTTCAAAAATAGGAATGTATTAGAACATTCTGTAGACCTCTGCTGCAACCAACTGTATTCATTTGACAAGAGTAGAGTAGTGTGTGTGTGTGTGTGTGTGTGTGTGTGTGTATTGTATAGGCCAGAAGACAACATCAAATGCCATATATTTTCTTGGTTTTGAGTCAGGATGTCTCACTGGAACTGAATATTTTAGACTGGTTAGATACAATGTTAGCCTTAAAAGTGTGCACCACCATGTCTGGCTTTCGGAGTGGGGTAGTCTTTTTTTTTTTTTTTAACTTTTATTGATTCTTTGTGGATTTTACATAATGCATTCTGATTCCACTTATCTCCTCATCCCCTCGTATCTACTCTCTACCCTTGCAACCTCCCTCCCAAACCCCCAAATTTAAAAGAATAACCCAAAACCAAACAAAACAAAGACACAAAGTTAAAAACAAAAACAAAACAAAAAACAAAACAAAACAAACCCAAAACCCAAAGAAAAAACAAAGAAGAAAAAAAGAAGAATCTTGTGGAAGCTGTAGTGTGGCTTATTGAGTCACGCAGTGTACCTTTTTATTTCATTCATTTTTACTTGCAAATGTTCATTGCTGTCAGTCATTGGTCTGGCTTGAGGCCTCTGGCTTCTGCTATGCCACCAATAATGGGCTCCCAGTGGGGCTCCTTTTTGATATCCTGTTGTTCTGTGTCGTGGGGATTCTGCACTTTTGGATATGTAGGTTCGTTCCCTTCACATGCTCCAACAGTTTATAGATGAGAGGGATGTTGGAGTGGTATAACTCATAGCCCTGGTTCTGGGTCTGGGTGATATCTGGGTTGGTCAGGTCCTCAGCTTTCCTTCATTGTCACTACCCAGCAGACCTTTCCAGTACTGCCTTGTCTAGATCATCCAATGCAGCTTGCAGCAAGGAGCAGGGTTAGTTCTCCTGCTCTCTGGTCCTCAGATCTGGGTCACCCACACTCATACCATCAGGGCCATGTAACACAAATAATAAAAGAGCCAGAGGCAGATATTGGGGTTCAAGCTGAAGATCGGGGAAGAAAAGCAACCAGCCACTAGCTCACACCTCTAATTCAGGCTGAAAGGGCTGATCCACACAAGAGCTCTTCATCAAGTCTCAAACTGCTGCCTCTCCTCAGTGTGGCTGGAGAATGAATGCCTCTACTGACTATGCTGGGATTAGAGGTGTGTGATCTGTTACTCTTTTAGACTGATTCAATCTCATGTATCCCTGGGTTGCCTTGGACTCACCCTTTACCTCTTAATCCTGAGTCCTGGCATTAAAGGTGTATACCACCACCACCTCCTAGCTTCTGGCTCCTGGGATTAAAGGTGTGTGCTTGGCTTCCATGGCTTGTGGCTGACTTTGCTTTCTGCATCCTCAATCAAGCTTTAATAAATCATAAATAATATATCACTACAGGGCCAGCGCTATTGTTTTGCCCTGGTAAGATGTAGGGTCCTCTCTGCTAATTGCTGTAGGGAACATATATAGAGGGCAGGGGCAGCCCTCCTGCTTTTACACCCTCAGGGCTGGGTCACCTCTGTCCTGAACCACAGGGTCAGCTCTAGTGTTC
Organism: Cricetulus griseus; assembly: GCF_003668045.3. Classification (NCBI taxonomy): domain Eukaryota; kingdom Metazoa; phylum Chordata; class Mammalia; order Rodentia; family Cricetidae; genus Cricetulus; species Cricetulus griseus. The sequence goes on along the minus strand of NW_023276806.1, from coordinate 126,143,840 downwards.
TGTTCTGGTGGGGTGAATGCCTTTGGTAATGGGTGGGGCCACCTTTCCCAAATGTGGGGGCCAGCTCTCCCTTGATAGGTGGAGCCAGCTCTCCCATTGCAGTATCCAGTGAGGGGCAGAGTCAGCTATCCCAGGCCAGTGAAGGGTAGAGCTCTATCAGCACAGCATGGTTCCAATGAGTCCCTCTGTTTGAATTTCCCCCACCCCCTTTACAAGGCAGAGGGGAGAGCTACTGCGTGATGCCCATGATCTTCCTCTCTCTCTCTCTCTCTCTCTCTCTCTCTCTCTCTCTCTCGTATTGTACAAAGCAAGGACTTTTTGACTGGCAAAAGAAGATGCATTTGTAGAGTGTGCATTCCATGAGAACATCCTTTGTAATGTCCATAAAGAGACAGGATGTCAATTTAAAGCCTCATCTGTCACAAGCATTTTCAATCTTGTCATGATTTATGAAATACTATAAATTGCAATCACTTTGGACCATAATATCCTGGCAGCTACTTCAATAGCCAGACTTTTATCCAAAAATGTGATGTACAAGCAGAATAAAAGTTTCAGAGATGGAGTGCCATTTAATAGGCAGAGCTATTATCTGGTGCTCACAAGGGAACGTTCTCTCAAAGATGGGTGTTTCATTATTACCCACGGACACTGATTCTTGAACAGACCTGCTGAGCAGGAAGTGCTGGCTTGCAATTTTATGGGCATCTTGGGAGTGAGTTCGAGGAGGCTGTGTGAAAATGTACAAGTGGGAGAATAGAAGTTTTCCTTTGCAACCAACTGTCCAAGCTTCTCCATGCTGTCTTCTCCTATAGGAATACATGAGCAGTTGTGTGGGAAAAGACAGCTCTGACTGTCAGTCAGGAGGACTGGTGTGATATGAGTTGGACTGGCAAATTTAGGATGATGAAAAAGAGGAATGGGAGAGAAAAGAGAAAGGAGAAGGGAAGGGGGATGGGAGGGAGAAAGATTGTTAGTTGAGGCTGTGTCTGATTGGTTCTTCTTGTGCATGGATAGCAACATGTAGTGATTTTTCCAATGTTGGCATGCTGGATTCCTTTTTTTCTTTTCTGAATCAGAGTCTCAATACATGGCTTTAGCTGGCCTGGAACTTACTATATAGACTAGGCTGATCTTGACCTCATGGAGAGCCTTCTGCCTTTGCCTCTAAAGTGCTGAGATTAAAGGTGTGTGACCTTTTTTTCTTTTTTTTTGAAGCAGGATATAATGTAGCTCAGCTCAGCCTTCAACTTGATAGGTAGGAGAAGTCTCCTTGGACTCCTGATCCTCCTGCCTCTATCTCCTGAGTCCTAGGGTTATACACCATCATACCCAGTACATAGTGCTGGAATCAAAACAAGGGCTTCATGACAGCTAGGTAAGTACTATACCAACTGAGCAGCATCCCCAGAACCTGATATGGTGAATTCTCTGAACAGCTTAACATTTAAGATTCCATAACTGTTCTTTTGTCAAGAACTTACCATCACCTTCAACTCTGATGTTAACAGATTCTAGAAAATCCACCCTAGTCATATTTCTAATGCAGGCATCAGTTGAGTGAAGAAGAACTGCATATTAGAATCATATTTTATTATATTTTTAAGTTTTTAATTCAAAATACAATTATATAATTTTCTTCTTTCTCTTTCCTCCCTCTAGACCCTTCCATGAACCCTACCCTTTCTCCCTTTCAAATTTGTGGCCTCTGGCCTATGTTTCTTTAATCGTTGCTATCTATCTATTATCTATCTATCTATCTATCTATCTATCTATCATCTATCTATCTATCTATCTATCTATCATCTATCTATCTATCTATCTATCTATCTATCTATCTATTCCTAAATATATAGCCATGACATGCGTAATAATATTATTTGTGTGTGATTTCATGTTACTTCCCTGTTTTTATCTTGTCTATGTTTGGGGGCCTGTAAAAATTTTCCCTTCCATGCTTCAATATTTATTGTTGTCATTCTGATTCAGGTCTTGTTCGGTAGCCATGTTGTTGAGATTTCATGTGTATAGCTTCTCTGTCATTTCGAGGAAATGCAATTTTACAGCAAATTTCCCATTTCTCTGGCTCTTGCAGTCTTCTCATTCCCTATTTCATGGTGTTCTCTGAGCCTTAGGTGCAGGAGTTGTGCTGTAGATTGTGCTGTAGGCACTGCATAATCACTTATTCTCTGAATTTTGATTGGTTGTATTTTCTTTAATGGTCTCTGTTGCTAATGGATGTTTCTTTTTTGAGGGAAGAGAGTAGCATTTTTCTGTGGGTATAAGGACAAACATTTAGAATGCAGTTAGGAATTGTGCTGGTTTAGTAAAGTAGATGTTGTAAGTTCCCCTACAAAATCCATAACCTCACTAGCCCTCAGTAGTTGTCTAAGTTTCCAGTAACAGGCATGATTTTCTTCTTGTTGAGTGAGCCTTAAGTCAAGTTACAGAGCTACTGGTTACCAGCAAGATATGAGTGCCACTGTTGTACCCTTAGGATTATTGTGCCTTGTTTGTCATTATTATAGTTCATAGGTGTCATAGCTGGATAAGATGATGGGTTGCTTTACTCCCTTGGAAGCTTGTGTGGAGGCTTCTGGCATCATGAAAACTAGTACTCATGGACTAGCCTGTCAGGTCAGATCCATCTTGGGTCCTCTGTCCAAAATGCATGGTGTTTGCAGCAAAACATGATACTTACCTTCAACCTCTGGGAGGCAGCCAAGGGCAACAGCAGTAACCTGCAATATTGTGGGTGTCTCTTGAACTCCCCCACCAACAATGTATAAGGGGGCTTTCCATGCTTGTTATTGGGGTTTTGTTAGATTTAAAGTTAGAATTTTAAAGCAAGATATCTTTGCCTATAAAAACCCAGCAGAAATGAAACCATTTCTCCTGATGGAGGTTTGGGAATTGACTTACATCAGGCTTTCTCTTAGGGTCAGTTGTTCAAGCTTTCCTTGTGGTCATATGGAGACAAAGACCTCTCAATACTCCGGTAAGAGAGAGATCATAAGGAACAAGTAGTGTGGAAGGGAAGGTAAATTTATGAGTTGGTAGACTTGTAAAAAATCTATCTGAAAGTGGTATACACTTAAAATGGGGGAAGGATAATATACATTTGAAAGGATAACACATATATGTAACAATAAATCTTTCCACCAATCTGCCCAAGCCCTGCCACCACGTGGGCTCTTTCTGCCAGGCTTCCCGAGTTCCACCCACTGCCACATAAATGCCCCACACAACACACAGAGACCTATATTAGGTACAAATGCTGCTTGGCCAATGACTAGGATTTCTCATCTGCTAGATCAGTCTTAATTATCAACCATAATCATAAGACTTATCTTATGGAGGACACCGGCATTGAGCGTCCTGTCTTCCTGGGTTCACAGCAGCTCCAGAGCAGAGAGTAGGAGGAAGAGCAAGAGAGTGACTTCCTGTTTGTCCCTGTTTGTATATGAGTTGGCCTGCTATGTCACTTCCTGCCTGTATCACAAGACTTCTTTTTACTACATTTCCCAGAATCCTCCTTGACTCCTAGTCCTGCCTAACTTGCTTCTTCATTGGCAAAAGTACTTTATTCAACAACCAATAAGATAAACATACACAGAAGGATATTCCCCATCACATATACATTGGGGAAAAATAAGTATAGTGTTTGTTCTGAATAACAGAAGGAATTATGACATTGAAATTCTGTGAAGGAGTAATGATTGTCTAAGAAAGTAAAATCTTAAAGATAGTTTTGGTTAGTTGACTCTTTTGTGATAAGGTAAGTTTTTTCAGATGAGTGGGGCTGAGTCTCTTGCTCTATCTTTACTCAGTCTGGTGTCACCTTCATGCAGTATTATGTGGTCTCTCTTGCCTTATGTTGATGGCCTGTGTTCTCCTCCTTGTACCCTCACCTAGAAAAGCTACTTGCAGAGCTCATTTGTTGAGGAACGTTTTGCTTCCTGGCAGAAGGAAGTTTGATTTAAAAACAGCAAATTACTTGATGCAGCCCACTGTGGGAGGCCATTTTTGTTGTTGTTGTTGTTGTTGTTGTTGTGTGCTCTGGAAATGCTAAACTTTACTGAGACTTTCTTTACAGAAGCCACTGACAGTTGAGCAATCCTGTCTCATATTGGTGTCCTAGAAATGGCTAAACTGTGCTAAAGAAATACTGTACCGACAGAATTAAAGAGGCAAGGACAACTTTATTCAAGCAACAAGAATCAAGACATTTGCAACAGGAGAGACAGAATGAACTTAGCTGTGAATATAAGAGGAACATATGGGGACACAGATGGAAAGAAGCAGAGATGAAGAGAGAGAGAGAAAGAGAGAGAGAGAGAGAGAGAGAGAGAGAGAGAGAGAGAGAGAGAGGAGGAGGAGAAGGAGGAGGAGGAGGAGAGGAGAGATCTAGCCACAAATGATGCAGTGGGTTGTGGCCCCATCTTCCAGCTTGTGGTTTCTGGCTAGTTAGAATGACCAGCATCTTAAAGGGGAGGGTCATGATCTAACATATGTATACTTCCAAGAAGAATTTGTTTGGTTTCAGGGTGAGAAAGGGGAGTGTGTAAAAAATGAGGCCCAGAAGGACTTACATAAAACCTGCAAGTGTAACATAGGAGGACAAACCTATTGGAGAAGAGGAAGCCTGGAAACAGCACCACTCTCACCCTGCAGGCATATGAGAACTGGCTTGAGTCACTAGCACAGGTGTGTCTAATTATGCACTATGGCTCATTATAGTTACAAAATGTATGCTATTGGGTGGAGATTCAAGATGCTAATGTGGTACATACAGTTGTATTAAATGTATGTTACAGAGAGAACAGAGAAAGCATTACTATGGAAGTGACTCTTAACTCTCACACTACCTAGCATTAAAGCTCCATTTTTGCAGTGTAGTCATTGGGTGTTTCACCTCTCCCTCTGCTTCTTTCTTTTTTCCTATATCTTTGGAAATGTTCTATCTCTTATCAAACCATAGCCTTTTCTGTTCCTGTCCATGTTTTTGTCCAATTCCTTTCTCTGGAGGTGCCCACTGAAACCTGGTATCTGTTGATATCAAGGGCAGCAGAATGCTGTGGGATATTTGATCACACTGTGAAGATGTGTCTCTTTCCTTCCTTGCCTGCCTAATGCACCTTCTGATTGGTTTAATAAATAGCTGAATAACCAATAGCTTGGCAGGAGAGGATAGGTGGGACTTTTTGGTAGAGATAGGGACTTGGAGGAAGAATCTGAGGTGGGGGATTCACCAGAGAGATGTGGTGGAAATTGGGCATATATTATGAAGGAGAGGTAAAGAACCACATGACATAATATAGATTAATATAAATGGATTAATTTAAGTTGTAAGAGCTAGTTGGGAACAAGCCTAAGCTAAGGCCAAGCTTTCATACTTAATAAGACGTATTATTCAGGAGCAGGTGGTTGAAAGAAAGATCTGTAACAGGGGAATTCTGGCTGAACTGAGTGGTGTCCTAGTTGAGAATGAGGCCAGTGCAGCCTGACTGCTTGATCAAGGAGCATGTCCTTGTCTCTGAGAAGAAACCCATGCCATCTATCATGGTGACTGCCATCAGGTGATGATGTTCTTGTTCATTGGCCTCCAATATACCACTTGTTCCTCCCAATATCTTTGGAACACTCTTGGTTAATGAGTGCTCTCCTTGTTGTAAGAGCCTAAGTGAAACCCTCTCAGTTCCACAGTGCAATCTATCCTTCATACCTTTGGAGATGTGCTTGACTAATAGTAGAGTAGTCTTTGAAAGCAGTCTTTTATTTTTAAAATTTATGATTAATCAATTAACTTATTTCTTTTGTGTGTTGTGCACACATTTGTGTGTGTGTGTGTGTGTGTGTGTGTGTGTGTGTGTGTGTGTGTGTGTGTGTGTGTGACTCCATGTTCCAGTGCACAAACATGTTGATGGCAAGGGAGGATGCTGAGTATCATTTATCACTCTTTGCTTTATTATGTTTTAGCAGGATCTATTACTGAACCTAAAGCTTGCCATTTGTGGTTAGGTTGGTTGGCCAGTAGCAGCAGTAATCTTCCTGTCTCTGGCTCCTTGAGGGCAGGGCTTATAGGATGCATGGCCATGTCTGGGAATTTACATGGAATCTGGGGCTCTGGATTCAGTTCTGCATGGTGGTATAATATATTACACTTACTATGACATTCCACAATCCCTTTGAAACCTGTGTGCCTCAATGTACTGGCTGGTTTTGTGTGTCAACTTAACACATAATAGTGTCATTAGAGAGGAAGGAGCCTCAGTTGAGGAAATGCCTCCATGAGGTCCAGCTCTAAGGCATTTTCTAATTCAGTGATCAATGGGGGAGGGCCCAGCTTATGGTGGGTGGTACCATCCTTGGGCTGGTGGCCCTGAGTTCTATAAGAAAGCAGGCTGAGCATGACAGAGGAAGCAACCCAGTAAGTAGCTCTTCTCCATGGCCTCTGAATCAGGTCATGCCTCTAGGTTCCAGCCCTGCTTGAGTTCCTGTCATGACTTCAATGATGAACTATGATCTGGAAGTATAAGCCAACAAACCCTTTGCTTCCCAACTTGCTTTTTGGTCATGGTGTTTCATCACAGCAAAAGAAACCCTAACTAAGACACCCACTCAGGCAATGAGAGCTCTAGGGCCCCAGGTGCTCATTCCTGCTTGACAAGTGGGAGACTCCATAGTCAGATTCCATCATTTCCACACTGAATCCTAAATATCTATTGCATGCAGAACTGTTTGAGATCTATGGGTCTTATGAAATTCACAAAGAATTTGTTCTTTCATCTTATAAAGGGAAAGGTACTAAAAATAATCAGGCTTATTAGACACATTATTATTAATGAGTTCCCTGGGAAAAGCTGGCAATACAGATTAAATTTGTAATTAATGTGTGTTAGAAATTACATGCTGCTAGGGGCTAGAGATCTGGCTCAGCAGTTAAGAGTGTGAACTGCTCTTTCAGAGGATCTGGGTTCAGTTCTCAGCACCTAGATTGGGTGACTCACAGTTGTATGTAACTCCAGCTCCAAAGGATCTGGCATATTTTCCCTCCCTCCCTCCCTCCCTCCCTTCCCTCCCTCCTCCCACCCTCCTCCCTCCATCCCCCCCTCCCCCCCCTCACACAGGCACATCACAGACACACATTAAACAGAAGGTAAATCTTTATATAAAAAGGCACAGCCTTGTCAGATAAAAACTTTATTTTGAATGACAAATAAAATACAATGGAACCCCCCCCACATTTTTATTGCAGTTTTACACTGTTTCCTCTGAAGGGAGGTCCTTTGTATCTTCAGGTTCAATGGCTGTTTGTTGGAAAATGGACATCGACCTGGTGGGAACTAGTGACCCCTGGGTCAGCACACCCTTTCTCTATTTGATGATGCCTGTATAAAATCTGCTCCTTTTGTTTCCTTTTTGTTTCCTTTGATCTTCTTTCTGGTCATTTTAAATGCCATTCTTTGAAGTGCCTCCCAGAGAAAAATGATTACATTAGTTGGAAACACCTAGACACAGCAAGCCCTGAATTATCCAGTGGTTAGATTTCATACTTTACCTTCACATGGCTGTCCCTGGATATTTTTTCAGCTATAATTATGTTTCCAGAGTTTGCTTCCTCATTAATGGCCCCAGTACTGTCAAAACCCCTATTGAGAGTTAGATTTATTTAAGAGAAAATTAAAATCCAATATAGAGAATAAGGGCCAGGAATCCCTTCCACATTACCCAGAGATAATAGTATCTTGGCATTCCAGTGCTTGGAAGTAGTTTAACAAAAGTTTTGCTGTTCAGGCTCAATTTAGGACTTCCAAATTGAAATTGTTATGTGTTGGTTACAATACTCCATTCTTACTTTTTGTCTTTGGATTTGAGTGTGAGGCTGTCTTCTGAGCAGAATCTCTTGAGCAACATGGGAAATGGAGGCCTTCTGGCATGGCAAGGGAGCTCTCTGCTTTTCTTTAGTGGCAGAATTGGATAGGGAACTTGGATTGATATGGGCTGTAGGTGAGAGGAGATGAGGACATGGAGTGCTGTGGAAACTCTAGAAGAAGTCACTCAGTTTTTCTTCTAAGCCATTGCTAGGCCTCTAGAAAAGCTGTCTTTGGCCCCTCATCATAGAATGTAGATAAGATTTATCTAGGCAGGGATGATAGGTGAAAGGACATTACAGGTGGAGGAGAGTAGTTATATCTGAATCAGCAACATAAGTGACCAGTAGAGAGTGGCTGTCTCAGGAGTCACTGTAAGAGGCTCACAGTGGATGCTCACTCCAAAGCTTTTTTTTGCCATTTTTGGATGTTTAATTGCATTCATGAATAGCTTTTGAAAATGCTAATGTTTCTGGGTAGTCATTTACTTCTATATTGTTTTTCTAAAATACCCTGTTAGGAAGAAAGGGCTTATTTTGGATTACATTTTCTGAGGACATACAATACATCATGGTGAGGAAGGCACAGCATTCACAGAAAATATAGAAGAGAGAGAGACAAAGAAAGAGAGAAAGTGGGGCAAGACCTCAGATCCTGATTAAGGGACATACTTCCTCTAGCAAGCCTCCACCTCCCAAAGGCTCCTTAAACAGTACCACCAACTGGGGACCAAGTGTTCAAGGACATGAGCTTATGGGAGGCAGTTTTCATTTAATCCACCACAATGGAGGTCTAGAATTCCTCTTTAAATAATATACTTAGGAGTATGAAGTGGAATAAGAGAATTGTTGAGTTTCCCGTGGGGACCCAAGTTCCTACACATATACTATCTCACTTAATTCTCAGAACGATGTGGATCTTGAATATTGCTGCCTATTTACCTCTTTCTCTCTTTCTCTCTCTCATATGGAAATAGAAGCTTATTTATTAAGCAGTTTTTAGGCTATAGACCTGGCTCATTGTTTAAAGTGCCCCTCTACCAAAGCTTCAGCAAAAGTGTTAGGGCTTAGAGAACACCTCCTTTCATAAACTTCATGGAAAATTGTTGTCAATTATGGCTGTAGTTGAAGAGATACCTGGAAATAGGGTATAGTTGTTCAAAGAGGATAGGACAAAACTCAACATTTGTGATGAATCTCCAAAGTGCATTATACTCACATTGAGTGATCATTGGGTGTCTGTTACATAGCAAGTGATATGCTGGGGGTTGGAGCAACAAGTACATGTTGAGGTCACATTACCTCACTATGGGATTAACAGTCTCCTGAAAATATGAGCAAAGATGCAGTAATATTCATTTCAAGAAGGTAGGATATACAAGATCATGTGATGTGAAGATGAGGATAGTGAGCTGAGGGGATTGTAAATCATTTGTGATTAAAGTCATTCTACTTTGCCTCTGATACTCAGGCTGCAGCTGTGACTTCTTTAAAACACTCTGAGATGTCACTCATCATACAGTTGTCTGACAGGGATACCCCACCTTTTTATCTGCCTTGCAAACCCCTCTTTTCTTTGCAAAGCCCAAGCAGATTATACCTTCTTTGAAAACTTTTCATCTTTGTCTGTGCCTGTCCCCTCCACTCTGGAATCTTCTTTCTAGTTTTTGTTAAGTTTCTATTTTCTTTAAAAAAAATTTGTAAGTTGCATGCCAGGTGAGGCTGAGCAAACTTGTAATTCCAGCCATTGTGAGGCAGAGGCAGGAGAAAAGTCATGAGTTTGAGGTTAGTCTTGTATATACATTGAGATTATGCCAAGTCTATACAATAAGACTCTGTAGAAAAAAAAAAAAAACAGAAAACCCCACATCCTCCCCCAAACTAGAAAAACCCAAACAAACAAACGTTTAACAACAAAATAAAACAAAACAAAAAAACAGAACCAAATAATTATTAAACAAAATAATAAAAACAGATTCTTTTATTCTTTTCCCTTTTTCCAACTAGCCCCTTTTCAACATTGATATCTTTTTTTTTTTTTTTACTTAATGTATTTGATGAGGATTGATCACAGGAGCATGGGTGGGGAGTTGTTGACAGCAACATGGGCAACTAAAGCGAAGTCTCTCCTCCCTCAGAAACCATAACTCCTCAAGGGAGGATGGGACCTCATGAGTTTCTACATGCCTAATGGCTTAATATTGGTGAGCCCAATCTTGTGTAGATAATCCTAGCCATTGTGAATTTCAGAAAATAGCATTTTACAGTATTCAACCCCTTCCTGTAGCTCTTATATTCCTTCCATCCTCTCTTCTGTATTTGAGTGAGCCTTAGAGTAAATGGTGTCTTTTATATAACCTTAAAGAATAGAGTTATTATTTATTTATGTGATTTTTAAGACAAGGAAATTGAGAGAAAGATACTTTTATAACTTATATAAAATAAAAAGTAGAGGGAAACAGAAGATATTTAGTTGAGTCCTATAATTTTGCAATTGGTTAAGCTCAAGTTAAAAGAGTTTAGCCATCTTCATCTGAATCTTCAGGAACCAGAGGCTTAAATGAAGGATAGACCACTATCTCCGGTTCTCAACTATGTTTGTTATTCAGATATGTTTTGGCTCACTGGTTTACTGGTATCACTCCTAGAGAGATCACATTTATTCCAGGAAGCTACAAGGACAAGTTTACTAGTATAGGGAGAAGATGTAGTTTCTTAGAAGTAAGTCACAAGTTCCTACCAAGATGGTCAAAGAGAACCAAACTAAATGTCTTAGTTAGGGTTTCTATTGCTGTGAACAGACATCATGACCTTGGCAACTCTAATAAAGGAAAAATACATAATTGTATGGCTTACAGTTTTAGAGGTTTAGTCTAGTATCATTGTTATTGTTTTGTTTAAAAAGAAGAAAAGAGAAATTCTGATAAGACTATAAGTTTATTATAAGGTGCGGTAGAATGGGGAGACTAAGAAGAGGAACAGGCTGACCGCCATGGCCGGTCGCCATAGAGAGACAGAGAGGGAAACAGAGAGACAGGAGACAGGAGACAGAGAGAGAGAGAGACAGGGAGAGAGAGAGAGAGAGAGAGAGAGAGAGAGAGAGAGAGAGAGCATAAAGGGGCAGGGGCCTATCTTTTAAAGGGGTCCTCTGCACCTGTGTGCAGACTTCTTTCCCATGGAACCTTGGGCTGACCAGGGTATTGCCTGAGTGGATTCCACCAGGTAACAGGGGCAGGCCAGCATAATGCCTGAACCTTTCATTCCCACCTCTACTTATTATTAAAAAAGTGGGGTGTTTAGACATGGCAGGTTAAGGAATAAGGGCGTCGAATTCTTAAGACTGCTTCCTGATGACGTGGGGGGCATTGACCATCTTTGGGGGACCCGAGAGTGTTGGGGTGCTGCCACGTCCTGGGGAAGCTGGTTGTTTCATTGTAGTCCAGGCTGTATGGAACTCCCTGGCACCTCGTAGACCTGGCAAGATGTTGACAGAGCAGAAGACAAGGTTGAGTTTAGAAAAAATTTTTTTCTTAGGTCCTGTCATTTGAGGGGAAGATTGTAAGATGAGGGAGGGGTTCCCGAGGAGTCCTAACATGAGTGAAGGGAATTTGGGACCAGGGAAAGATTGAATATTACCTGGAGTGATTCGGCTCCCTGGAACTTACAAGAATCCTTAGAGTTTGTGGAAACATAAGTATTAGACATGTTAGAAGCATATTTATGTTAGAAGCAACTTGGCTAAAAGCATTACCATTTTAAAACAGACAGTTTTTTTTTTTGGACAATGAAAAGCATCTTAATCTTGACCTTGTAGTTATGATCATACAGTGGTATTGTTGAACTTTACTATGAACAGTAGCATGAGAAATAGAGAAATCAGGAACATTTTTTATTCTTTTTAATGTCTCAACTCATTTTATCATCATTTACGCCTTTTTATCCTCAGGCCTTCATAACTACATTCTCAGACCTTCATACATCTTAGACTTTTTTATATTCACATAGATAAACCCTAAAATACCTGTTACTGGAATCTGTTTTGTTTTAAGCTGGCAAGACTATCAGTCGTCAAAAGCATCAGAGTTCTTGAGAAGGATAAGATTTTACCTGAATCAATGATTAAAGAATAACAGAGACTTGCCAGCAGGCTGTATGGACAGCCATCCCCAAGGTCCTCCATCCATAGTAGCGGGCTGCAGGACACCTGCCTTCTTGCTGATAACTTGTGACCTATGGATTACAGACTTTGGGAAGACTCGCCTACCGTTGGCCCAAGCAACGCCGGGAAAGTCGATTCCGTTGTCCTCTTGTCCAAGGTCTGGAATACTTTGTTAGCAGTTGAGGTGAAGGGCAGGGTTGCTCAGTGACCAGCGTTGTCACTGACTCGAGATGAAGTTTCTTCAGTGCCCATCAGTCTTCTCGGAAGAAATGGGATGGGGCCAGCAGCTGGCCTATCTCTCTGTTATAAAAAGCTTTCTAACAAAATATTTTAAATGCCATATTCTCTAGATCTCTGAGCATTTGAGGGCTGTCTGCTTAGTACCTTAGCAGTTAAGTTTGCCTTTAGTTAGAGAAAAATCCCTTTTGTAATAAAAGCTGTACCTTTGTAAATGGCTTATAGGATAAACTGAGTGGTATAAATAGTTTGTTAATTTGAAATAGACCTTTATGATTTTAAACTTTTATCATCATTTAAAGATATATGAGTTAAATTTAAGTTGTATAGACTTAGCTTATATTTTAAGTATAGATAAATTATACCTTTATGACCTTAAATGTTTACCATCATTTAAAGATATATAGCAATTTAGAAATATGAGACTTAGTATAGTTTAATTTAAATTGTATATAGAGCTAGATAAGTATAAAATTAAATTACAGGTACAAAGACAAGCAGTATTGGATAACAGTAAAGGGGAACTAGAATGCAATCTCTGATCCGTACATTGTAGCAAACAGACAGGAGATTTAAAGAGAGAGTAGATTGAAACAGAGGGCCCTGGGAAGGCACAGTATTTAGTAAACAAGCCGTGAACAACAGAGCCAGTGAAAGAAGAAAAAGACAAAAAATAAAAATAAAAAGCAAAAAGATCTGGCAGAAATCAAAAATCCGGCAGACAGGTTTACTGGATAGGCCGCTGGAGCTGTGCGTGCCTACAGGTAGGTCACATGACCAAAATGGCAGCAATCGTAAGCCGCTTTTGTCTGTTTACCTGCTTGTTGGATGAAACCAGAAAGGTTCCTCTATGCATTTCCCATGGGTGAGGCAGGTGGAGAACCGGCAAAAAGCTCCTCTACAGATGCACATCTGCCCGTGGGAGTTGCCAGGGGCCTGGCCCCGAAGAGGACACAGCTGTCCCGAAACTGAAAAAGGACCCAGTGGTCTGAAGTGAAAAAAGCAAAAAAGCACCATGCCTGACCTTTAGGAAATGCACCCAACAAGTGAAAGAAGAAATAAAAAGCAAGATGTCAGGTGGCAGTGCTTGCCTATGCAAGTCACTGAACTGAGTGGGCAGGCCTAAGCTAGGTCACCTGGTTATGACCAAGATGGCGGCCCCCAGGTTAGCCCACGTGGTCGAGGTAGCGACCCCGTAAGTATATTCTCAATTGCCAGAAAAGTTTCAAACCAGCAAACAAACAAAATGAAAACCAGCAAATAAACAAAAAACTCTTAGAGCGTCTCAAGCAGACATTGCCAACCAAGAAGAAACAGTCAGAAATAGAACAATCAGAACAATGAGGGACATTACCAGGTGAAAGAAAGTTCCCACAGGGAGGCAGAACTCCGCTCATTTACCTACTCGCTGCCAGTAACCGAAAGATCCCGTAAAAATGTATTTCCCGTGGGCAAGGCCAAAAAATGCACAGATTGCCCTGTCTGAGAGCACCCGGCCCAAAACCGAAAAATGGACCTAGAGTGAACAGCGCTGGGTCTGCTCCATGGAAGCGATCTGGGTATCTTACCGGATTGTAGCGAATAGGCAGATCAGTGAGTTCCAGAAATACTTAGTTGGAAAAGCGGCAAGTTGAGTTCCGGCATCTCAGGCTGCTGCAGGCAGGAGGGAGTACCAGGAAAAGCGAAGATGGAAGTGGGTTGTAAGGTTGCCCTTGCCTAGCACGCACCCGCCAGCGGGTCGTGGAGAGGGTATAAAGGGCAGAGCCTTTCCACGTTGGGCGCCAAAATGTTATTGTTTTGCTTAAAAAGAAGAAAAGAGAAATTGCTGAGACAGACATATTGACTATAAGTTTATTATAAGGACCAGCAGAATGGGGAGACTAAGAAGAGGAACAGGGTAATGGCTGACCGCCATGGCCGGTCGCCATAGAGAGACAGAGCGGGAAACAGAGAGACAGGAACAGGAGACAGAGAGAGAGCGACAGGGGGAGAGAGAGAGAGAGCGACAGGGGGAGAGAGAGAGAGAGAGAGCAACAGGGGGAGAGAGAGAGAGAGAGAGAGAGAGCGTAAAGGGGCAGGGGCCTATCTTTTAAAGGGGTCCTCTGCACCTGCGTGCAGACTTCTTTCCCATGGAACCTTGGGCTGACCACGGTATTGCCTGAGTGGATTCCACCAGGTAACAGGGGCAGGCCAGCATAATGCCTGAACCTTTCAATCATCATGGTGGGACATGATTATGTGCAGGCAGACATGATGCTAGAGAAGAAGCTGAGAATCCTACATCTTTACTCATGGCAACAGAATTTGTCTGAGACACTGGGTGTAGCTTGGACATGGGAGACCACAAAGCCCACCCTGCAGTGACATACTTCCTCCCACAAGGCCACACCTCCTAATAGTACCATTCCCTTTGGGAGCCATTTTCTTTCAAACGACCACATTCCACTCCATGGCCCCCAAAGGCTTGTAGTCATGTCATAATGCAAAAATGAATTCCATCCAACCTCAAAAGTTCCCACAGTCTTTACAGTCTCAAACTTATTTAAAATACTAAAGTTCAAAGTGTCTTCTGAGATTCATAAAATCTCATAACATAGCAGATAACATACTTCCAACATATAATGACATAGAGTATATGTTACCATTCCAAAGCATAAGGAAGGGAGCATAGTGAGGAAACACTGGATCAAAGCAAGACTGAAAGCAATTTGGGAAAACTTCAAACTCTGCATCTCAGTGTCCTATGTCAAAGTGCTTTTCAGATCTCCATCTGCTTTCAACTTTGTTAACTGCAACACACTGGTTCCACTCCCTGTTAGCAGCTCTTCTCAGCAGGCATCTCACAGCTTTATCATCTCTAACTCTTGGGCTCACCAAGGCAATGCAGGCTTCACCTTCACAGTTTCATGCAATTCCTCTCTAGGCCTCCATTCAGGGACATCCCTGACACATGCCTGACCTCTGCAGATTTCCTTAGTCACAAAAGAAGCCCACGAGGCCACATCTACTCCAACAAGGGGCCACAACTCCTAATAGTGCCACTTCACTTGGGGGCTATTTTCTTTTAACCCACCTTACTAAGTTGAGGGGATTAAGTCGAGGGAGTGGCCACAAAAGCATTGAGGATTCGAGGGAACAAAATATATTGTAGCATCCCACAATGACTGCAGAGGAAGTCATTGTCCCTGAGATTAGGGAAAGCAAGAACACCCAGCGTTATCACTAGAACTAGAGCATGGCAAAGAGAACACATTTGTGTTTCCCAGGCCTCTCAGGGGCTTGGGATTAGACTGATGTGCAGTGTAACTGGTGCTCAGATCTCCAAGGTGCTTCCTGCTGTGATTTAAATGCTGAGGAAGGGCCTGACCCAGAAGGAATGTGGATTATTTGGGGTGTGGTTTAGCCCAGATGGCTATTTCTGAGTCTGGTAAGGAGCTTGTTGCTGTCCACTGCTGATGAAAAAGCTCATTTGTGGTGGGAGGCAGAAAACATGTTTCTTGTCTTCCAGCCCCCTTTCTAATTTTCTGGTTGTGCAGAATTCAATCAGAACCTGAAATCTGTTCTTGCAATGTCCCAACCTAATTATGATCAAGCAGAGAGGAGCAGGGCAGGAGGCCAGATGCACACAAGAGTGTATCTGCCTATGCCCTCCATGGGATAGGAGGCCTTGGAGGCAATTGGAGGCCTTGAACTCTTGTCTCCTCAACACTACTTGATTATACTTATTCTCTCTTTATCCATCTCAGCTATGAAAATGTGGGGTTCAAGACAATGTATTTTAACAAATTTCGTTTGAACTGAGGAGTTTCACTTTTTAGTGTCTATTTGACTGTTTGAGGTAGAATCTCAATGAGGCTGGCCTTAGCGGCCACGTACCAAGAATGACCTTAATCATCAATAGTGCTGTCCCAGTTCCTGTTGGGATTACAAGGGTGTGCCACCAGGCCCTGTTTATGAATCTGGCTTTTTAAACATTTGCAAATGAAAGGGACCATCAGTTGTCTGCTGGCTTTTTAAGAGTCAGCTTTGAGAGGCCATCTCTACTTTTTTCTTCTTTGGTCACTTGTTTTACATAAAGAGTCTCTTAATATCTCGAGAGAGGTATTTTAAAAACTAGTTCTGGAACTAAGAGAGGCGGCTATTCTTTTCTGAGAAACAGGACAGTTTTCTGAGATTCTTGATTCTTTCTACTTTTACATCCTCACTTTATATTTTTAATATCTTTAATGGGATTTGAGTGCTACACTGTAAATTTCCTCTATTTATACACACAGTTTGACATACACATACAACTATAGAACCATTACCTGATCAAGTTTTGGGCATAGCCATTGTTCCTGAGGGTTCACTGATACTGTTCTTCCTGTGGCTACATTTGTAGGTAGATGCCAATCTGTTTTCCACAACTATAGAGTCACACAGTAATCTGGACTCAGAGAAAACTAGTTGCCAACCTGTATACCCATCCTCACCTAAAGGCCCATTTTTATCCATATACTGGGGTCTATTTATCCCTTAGAGTCCTTCATGTTTCTTAGTTTCTTTGGTGAAGAGGATTATTGGCTGGTAAACCTTTGCTCTATGTCTAAAATTCATATATGAGTGAGTACATACCATGTTGTGTCTTTTGTGGGTTACCTCACATAGGATGGTTTCTTCTAGTTCCACCCATTTGCCTGCGAATTTCAAGATTCCATTGCTTTTTTTCTGCTGAGTAGTACTCCATTGTATAAATGTACCACATTTTTTCTATCCATTCTTCAGTTGAGGGGCATCTAGGTTGATTCCAGGTTCTGGCTATTACAAACAATGCTGCTATGAACATGGTTGAACATATGTCCTTGTTGTATGAACATGCACTATTTGGGTATATACCCAAGAGAGGAATGGCTGGATCTTGAGGTAGATTGATTCCCATTTTTCTGAGCAACCGCCATACTGATTTCCAGAGTGGTCTTACAAGTTTGCACTCCCACCAGCAATGGAGGAGTGTTCCTTTTTTTCCACGTCCTCTCCAGCATAGATTGTCATTGGTGTTTTTTATTTTAGCCATTCTGACAGGTGTGAGGTGGTATCTCAGAGTTGTTTTGAGTTGCATTCTCTGATGGCCAAGGTTTTTGAGCACGTTCTTAAGTGTCATTCAGCCATTTCAGATTCCTCTTTTGAAAATTCTCTGTTTAATTCTGTAACCCACTTTTTAATTTCATTGTTTGGTGTTTTGGTGGCTAGCTTCTTGAGCTCCCTGTATATTTTGGAAATCAGTCCTCTGTCAGATGTGGGATTGGTGAAGATCTTTTCCCATTCTGTGGGCTGTCATTTTGTCTTGCTGACTGTGTCCTTTGCCTTACAGAAGCTTCCCAGTTTCAGGAGGTCCTATTTATTAATTGCAGACCTCAGTGTCTGTGCTACTGGCAGGATATTCAGGAATCGGTCTCCTGTGCCAATTTGTTCAAGGGTAATTCCCACTTTCTCTTCTAGAAGATCCAGTGTGGCTGGATTTATGGAGAGATCTTTGATCCATTTGCACTTAAGTTTCATACATTGTGACAGGTATGGATCTATCTGCAATCTTCTGTATGTCCGAATCAAATTGTGCCAGCACCATTTGTTGAAGATGCTATCTTTTTTCCATTGTATAGATTTAGCACCTTTGTCAAAAATAAGTTGTTCGTAGGTGCATGGGTTAATATCTGGGTCTTCAATTAGATTCCATTAGTCTATCTGTCTATTCTTGTGCCAATACCAAACTGTTTTCAGAACTATGGCTCTATAGTAGAGCTTGAAGTCAGGGATGGTGATGCCTCCAGAAGATCCTTTATTGTAAAGAGTTGTTTTGGCTATCCTGGGTTTTTTATTTTTCCATATAAAGTTGAGTATTTCAATTTCTTTCAATGTCTGTGAAAAACTGTGTTGGGATTTTGATGGGGATTACGTTGAATCTGTACATTGCTTTTGGTAGGATTGCCATTTTTACTATGTTAATTCTACCTATCCAAGAGCATGGGAGATCTTTCCATTTTCTGGTATCTTCTTTAATTTCTTTCTTTAAAGTCTCAAAGTTCTTATTGTACAGGTCTTTCACTTTTTTGGTTAGTGTTACCCCAAGATATTTTATGTTGCTTGTGGATATTGTGAAAGGTGATGTTTCCATGATTTCTTTCTCATTGGGTTTATCATCTGTATACAGTAGGGCTACAGATTTTTTTGAGTTAATTTTGTATCCTGCTACCTTGCTGAAGGTGTTTAACAGCTGTAGGAGTTCCCTGGTAGAGTTTTTCGGGTCATTAATGTAGACTATCATGTCATCTGAAAATAGTGAAAGTTTGACTTCTCCCTTTCCAAATTGTATCCCTTTGATCCCCCTTTCTTGTCTTATTGCTCTAGCTAGAACTTCAAATACTAGCTAGAGGTATTGAAGAGGTATGGAGAGAGTGGACAGCTTTGTCTTGTTCCTGATTTTAGAGGAAACGCTTTGAGTTTCTCTCCATTTAGTTTGATGTTGGCTATGGGTTTGGTGTATATTACATTTATCATGTTTAGATATGTTCCTGTTATTCCTGTTCTCTCCAAGATCTTTATCATGAAGGGATGTTGGATTTTGTCAAAGGCTTTTTCAGCATCTAGTGAGATGATCATGTGGTTTTTCCTTTTCAGTTTGTTTATATGGTGGATTACATTGATGGATTTTTGTATGTTGAACCATCCTTGCATTCCTGGGATGAAGCCTACTTGATCATGGTGGATGATTTTACTGATATGTTCTTGGATTCGGTTCACCAATATTTTATTGAGTATTTTAGCATCGATGTTCATGAGGGATATTGGTCTGTAGTTCTCTTTCTTAGTCATATCTTTGTGTGGCTTGGGTATCAAAGTGATTGTAGCCTCATAGAAAGAGTTTGGCAATATCCCATCTGCTTCTATTGTGCGGAATAGTTTGAGGAGTACTGCTATCAGCTCTTGCTTGAATTTCTGGTAGAATTCTGCAGTGAAGCCATCTGCCTCTGGGCTTTTTTTGGTTGGGAGGCTTTTGATGACTGCTTCTATTTCATTAGGGGTTATGGGTCGATTTAAACTGTTTATCTGATCTTGGTTTAATTTTGGTAAGTGATGTTTATCCAGAAAACTGTCCATTTCCTTTACATTTTTGAATTTTGTGGAGTACAGGTTTTCAAAGTATGACCTGAAGATTCTCTGGATTTCCTCAGTGTCTGTTGTTATATCCCCCTTTTCTTTTCTGATTTTGTTAATTAGCATGCTCTCTCTCTGCCTTTTGGTTAGTTTGACTAGAGGCTTGTCTATCTTGTTGGTCTTCTCAAAGAACCAACTCTTTGTTTCAATGATTCTATGTAATGTTTTCCTAGTTTCTACTTTATTGATTTCAGCTCTCTGGTTGATTATTTCCTGGCATCTACTCCTCCTTGGTGAGTTTGCTTCTTTTTGCTCTAATGCTTTCAGTCTGTCAATTCTCTAATGTGACTTTTCTCCAGTTTCTTCATGTGGGCACTTAGTGCTATGAACTTCCCTCTTAGCACTGCTTTCAGAGTATCCCATAAGTTTGGGTATGTTGTGTCTACATTCTCATTAAATTCTAGGAAGTCTTTAATTTCTTTTTTTATTTCTTCCTCAACCCAGGAATGGTGCAATTGGGTGTTATTCATTTTCCAAGAGTATGCAGGGTTTCTGCCATTGGTATTGCTGTTGAATTCTAGCTTTTATGCATGGTGATCTGATAAGATACAGGGGGTTATTTCAATCTTTTGTAACTATGGAGGTTTGCTTTGCTGCCTTCTATGTGGTCAATTTTAGAGAAGGTGCCATGTGTCACTGAGAAGAAGGTATATTCTTTTGAGTTTGGATGGAATGCTCTATAGATATCCGTTAATCCCAGTTGGGTCATAACTTCTTTCAGATCCTTTGTTTCTTTGTTAAGTTTCTGTCTGGTGGTCCTGTCTAGTGGCGTAAGGGAGGGTGTTGAAGTCTCCTACTATAAGTGTGTGTGGTTTTAGCTTTAGTAATGTTTCTTTTACAAATGTGGCTGCCTTCGTATTTGGGGCATAGATGTTCAGGATTGAGACTTCATCTTCATGGACTTTTTGGGGTGAGTGGTGGTTTGGGCTGAGGTTGGGTAAGGGCAGCGGCTCACTCACCTCGTTCCTGGGTCAGTCAGCGGAAAGGGATGTAAGAGCGGGGTGCTACCAGATTCAGGGAGCAGGGAGCTCCTCCCTGCCTGGGTGTGTCAACCCCAAGCAGGCAGGCGCAGGCCTGGGCGGGGTGGTCGGGGTGAGTGATGGTTTGGGCTGAGTTTGGGTAAGGGCAGAGGCTCACTCACCTCGTTCCTGGGTTGGTTGGCAGAAAGGGCAGTGGTAGTATTTAAAGGTAGGTATTTGTGAGGCAGTGAGGTGATGAAGGCTTAGATCCCATGGACAGGAATAGTTCTAGAGAGATTATATGCCCTTACCAATTGTAAGGACACTGACTATGGAGAATGAATCTAGCCCTCTCCAAACCCAGTCTTCCACTGTCTTGCCTCTCCTATCCAGATCCAGTCATCTTCCATTGTCTTGCCCTTGGACTTACAAGCCTTCAGAGTGTGAAAAACAATGTTTTCTTATAAGCCACCTAGGTAAAGTCTCACAGTTCAAATGGACAAAGACATTGCCCCTTTCCTTTTACATGAACCCTGATCTTATTAGAAATGGCCATAAAATCTCTAAACAACTTTGCCCAAGCCTTTTGTGCAGCTAAGTATGCCTATGTGCTTAAATTCCTAGCAATTGCCCACATCATCACATAATTTCCTCTTCTCTATTCATTTTTGTAGGAGTCTTCTGGAAAGATGCTTAAAGGAGGCCAACTTAACTGTTAAAGGGTCTTTTTTCCTTTTCTCTTAGTCTTTCCCTGCTGTGTGTAATCTTTCTGTAATAGCCAGGCTTTGGCTACAAGGTTACTTTAAATTGAAGCTTTTACTGACTTTGTGAGCAGAGAGACAGGCCTGCATCTCTGATGTCACTGGGAAGCATCTGCTCCCACCCTGTAACTTTCCCATCTGGACCTATTTTATGTGAGAGTGGCATTAATTTCTTGTTTTCTTAAACAGCTCTCATTTTCCTTCATTTTTACATGCAGTTGACTATGTCTTAACAGAAATATCCATGCTTCTATTTTTTTTTGTTCTCTTGAAGGAATCCCACTAGCGCCTTCTCCTCTTATTTCCATTTGCATTAGCTACCTGACATAGATCCTCTTTTACTTATTTAATTTCACTTAGCTCCAACAGGGGATTGCTGTCGTGAAACCAATGTCCTCAAAAAATAGTGAGCAAATTATTAAAGGAGACTTGATCCCCCAGCCTCTGGCACAGAAATTTCTGTAATGGAATAGATCATTTTTTTTTGTGGAGGTAACCCCTTACTTGATGGAGTTTTGGGAGCCATGCGGCCTTCAACATATTCCAAAGGAGCAGGGATAATCCACCAGCCACTCTTTGCTACATGCTAAGAAAAGAAAGAAGTAAAAAACTTTAGACCTTCATGAAGATGGGGTAAGGGAGTCCAACTCCATAGTCAGCTTTGATTTTTAAGTGAGTCGAGACTATCACTATATTGGGAAGTAAGGAGATATAGGTGTTTAGGTAGTGAGATTTTACCCTGTATTACTTATTGGTACCATAAGTCAGATTCTTGTTTGCTTGGTGAGTCTTTCTGGATGGCTGTCTGTTGGGACCCAGCCCCCATGGGATCTCCAGGAGTTGTTTTCCAGCATAACCACAGGTACCTCCTGTTTTCCTGACCTCACCCCACTGGGATCAATATCCTTTTGTGAACCCTTTGGGTTTTTGTAAGATTGTATATAAGGCTGCTCCATAATAAAGGTGGGAGACATTTTCTCAGAAAGTGGACCAGGCATCTTGTCATTCATCCAAATCTCCAGGCTTTTGCCCAATACTCAGACTTAGTGGTGTCCAAGAGCAGCCACAAGTGGAGGTCCCACCAAGATTGGGAAAGAAAAGGGACCCTGAGAGATCACCCTCAGGAGGCTGGCCAGCAAGTAAGGAGTTGTGAGGGTGGATTGCAAAAGGTACTAGAAAATAGGTACCTCAACTCCTAAGAGAGTTGGATTGTAAAGGCACTGGAAAGGGGGGTGCCTCAACTTCTAAGAGACTTGGATTGTAAAGGCACTGGAAAAGGGGTGCCTCAAGTCCTAAGAGAATTGGATTGGAATAGAGATGACAGCCAATTACACAGAGAAAGTTTAAAGAGACAAGGTACTGGTAAGATTTCATTTTAACTTTGGATTAAGTAATAATGCTAAGAAAATTATTAAAGAAATATGGAAAATCCTTCTCTGAGGAATCCCTCCCCTGTGAGCTGTGTATCAGCAGCCAGATGACACAGAAGCCCGTGCCCTTGTCCACTTGAGCCCACTGCAGGCTCCAGTCAGCCAGCAATTATGTGGTGTGCACAGGCTGGCTGGCGAAATCACCTCCCAAGAAAAAGTTGGGGTGCTATGCTTGGAAGAAATGCTGGTTTATCCTGTGGAGCAGTCAAATGAGTGGTGACCCATATATTCTAGAATACTATAAGAATGTATACTTTAAGTGTTCTCAAAACAAAAATGATGAATATGTGTGATATAACATGTTAATTGGTTTAATTTAGCCATGCCATTATGAACATACTGTATTCTGTATCATAATTATGCATTACTTTATTTATGAGCTAAATAAATGAATGAAAAAAAAAAGAATGAACACCCCAAGAAACCCCTGCGGATTATCAACTTAAACTTCTGTAAGCAGTTGGATGTAGGCCTGACCTTCAACAACAACAAAAAAGCTCCAAAAGAGTTTTATGTTTGATATCAAGACCAATGAGCACACCGTCTAGCTGGTGGCTGAGACAGAGGCTGACATGAATAGGTGGGTCCAGAGCATCTGCCAGATCTGTGGCTTTAATCAGACTGATGCCCTGAGAAACCTTTCTTCAGTCAGTCATAGTCTCTACTCTTCTCCAGCTGAGTTCAGCAGCTCCAGTCAGCAATGCTCTGAGCAAGAAAGTCCTCAGCCCTTTCACACTCTAGCCAACCCCCTGTGTCAAGCCACATCTAGCCTGCCTTGTCCACCAGTGCACCTCAGGAGTATCAACACTTACACCAATGCATAAGCCAAAGGATAGAAAATTCGAGGAGTGCCAGGTTCTCTCAGGGCACCCGGCAGGAGAGTGATACAGCTGCACAAAAACTTGCCCAGGGCAACAGACACTGTATCAACAGAGTTAGCAGTCAGGTCCATGCCTTCTATATAGCCTTCCCAGGCAAAGCCAACACCCCTTGACAGGAGAAACAATGCTGTCACCAATGAGCTCCTTTTCAAGTCTTCTGTCACCAAGTCTTGGTCCCCAGTCAACCACACCTTTAACTCCATCTTCTCTCAGTACTGCAGTTCCATCTCCACACAAAGCATCACCAACACAGACTCCAGAGACAGTGAGGAGAACTATGTCCCTATGCAGAACCCAATGTCTTCATCCCCTGTATCCAGTGGCAATAACAGCCCTGCTCCAAAAAAGAGTACTGGTGATGTGAATTACATAGCCCTGAACTTCCAGCCAATCTCCCTGAGCCCTCATCACAAGCCATCCACATCATCTGTTGCATCAGATAAGAAAGGAGAATATGTCCAAGTGGATAAAGAAAAGACCCAGGCCCTATAAAAGACCATACAGGAATGGACAAAGATGTGGCAGTCCTCAAGACTCTCCAAAGATGCCAAGCTATGTTAAGGATGGCCATCCCTCCCCACACCTCCTCTCCTTTGTGAGTTTTGTTGTATATGTTCTGTATGTATGGTGTGGCCACACATGTGTGTATGAAGTGTGATCATAAATGTGTGACTGTAAACAAAATAATGCTATTGTGTTGTCTTTAAATCATTTAATTGCTGGCGAAGGAGCAACAGTTGTTAAAGTACAAGTTACTTGGGAGGGAAATTTCTGTTTTTGTTTCCATGGAGGGTGAAGGGCCGTGGATTCCTTACAGATTGGTATGGTTTCATGGGGCAAGACCCCCTAAAGCAGTAGCCCATTTGATCCAAATATTTTTTTTCATTTAAATTTGGTTAGTTAAAAATGATAATGATCACAGTCAATCAGTTTTTAAAGGAAAAAAGAGAAATATGATATAGAAATGAAACTTTGTATTGGAATGGATCCTCATTTGTTGATACTTTGTATTGATATGGACCTTCATTTGTTGATATTAGTTAGGTTTTCTAGATATATAGATATTCTTCAAACCTTTCAAAGACCTACAGAATATATGGCATTTAAATGGTTTAGGGTTTTTCTTCACAGTGAGACACAACAGCTCCTGGAACACCAATTACATCTGAGAGGAAGATGGGTATCCAAGAAACTAATTATAGAGTTTGCCTTTGACATGGCGAGACCAGCCATTTGGGCAAGAAGCTTCTCTTGCCTGAACTGTTTGACTGTTGCTTTATAAACTGGACATGAAGGACCCATAGGAAAGTGACTGCTGATGGACAGTCTTAAAGGGTTCCTGCTTCATGAAAGAGTTTGCCAGATATTCTACAGGACACAGAAAAAAGGTGACAGACAAACTGCCAATGCAGGTGGACAGTTTAGAATTTCCTGCTTTACTGAGAAGTTTTCCAGAAACATTGTGGCCTGAAGGCTAAAGATGGATGCCCCAATGTTACCAAGAAACTTTGGGTGACTGTCTAGGAAGCAAGATGTCTCTGTCAGTTCTAGAGTTCATATATTATCCTTCTATGGTCTTTGATGGAGCTGAAGACAGATAGTTATAGTAACACACTAATAATGGTTAAAATCTTTTAGTTCTTACTTGATAACTGTTTTGTTATATATAAAGAAGGGGGGGGTGTTGGGACGAAGAGTTGTTTTCCAGCATAACCACAGGTACCTCCTGTTTTCCTGACCTCACCCCACTAGGATCAATATCCTGTTGTGAACCCTTTGGGTTTTTTTGTTTGTTTTTTGAGACAGGGTTTCTCTGTGGCTTTGGAGGCTGTCCTGGACTAGCTCTTGTAGACAATGCTGGTCTAGAAACTCACAGAGATCTGCCTGCCTCTGCCTCCCGAGTGCTGGGACTAAAGGCATGCACCACCAACGCCCCACCCCTTTGGGTTTTTGTAAGTTTGTATATAAGGTTGCTCCACAATAAAGGTGGGAGACAGTCTCTCAGAAAGTGGACCAGGCATCTTGTCATTCATCCAAATCTCCAGGCTTTTGCCCAATACTCGGACTTATTGGTGGCCAAGAGCAGCCACAGTTATTCTTTCTTCTTTAGGCATTTAGATGTCCAATGTCTTTTGGCTTCTTGAAGATGGGCATTTCTATTTTACTGCAAAGACAAGAACACAACTCTGCTCTGACCTTTGTAAGTTTTCCTTACAACTTGTAGTATTGTCACATTGGTAGCTGAGCTATCATTTTCCTTCATCAAGAGGTTTCTTCTGTTCAAACTGAATCTTAATTGGTTTTGATTGTATCCATAGCTTTTCTTATCCTGTGGAGAGAAAAATGGAACATCTTCCCCATGCTAGCACGTATCCTGGTTTCCATTCTGAGGTCAACACATCCTTGAAGTATATCTCTAACTAAGCTCAGAAGTTTTTTCTATTGTCGAATGTCTTTCTATAGCTGTTGTTCCTTGTTCATTAGCATTAAGAAAATTCAATGTTAGTAAGGCATTATTCAATCTGCTTTGGGGGGATCTTGCCCCTGCCTGTTTATAAAGCATTTCTTTTAAGGTATGATTAGATCTCTCAATAACTGCTTGTCTTGTAGGATTATGTGGTATACCTGTTATATGCTTTGTGTTAAAATGTTTAAAAGTTCTTACTAGAGACATATGCCAGAGCATTGCTAGCTTTAATTTGTTCAGGTATACCCATGATAGCCATTACTTCTCATAGGTGTGTAATTATAGAATCAGTTTTTTTTTTTCAGAGCTCAAGGCAGTTGCCCATTGAAATCCTGAAAATGTGTCTATTGTATGGTGCACATATTTTAAGTTTCCAAATTCTGCAAAATTAAACACATCTATTTGCTAAATTTCTTTTTTATCCTAAAATATATTTATAATGACTCCTATAATACATCAATGATTTCATAACAAATATTGAGTAGATGTAAGCTGACATTCTTATGTGGTTAAAAAAATCTCATTTTGTTACTATTTTCCCTTACAACTAGAAATCCAAACCCCTGCTGGTATTATAGTTGGTTATGTTGCACAAAAGTGGGACCCCTTTCAACCCAAATTCACAATCCAAAATTATTTGCTAAATTTCATTTCTACACATACCTTTATTGTTATTTCCTACAGATAAAGGAGTTTGGTTATAGAAGGAAAAAGTAGGACATTTTAAAATGATTTCCTTTGCTTGTTCCCAAGTGAGGGAAAAAAATCCCTTTTTTAAACCTTTGCTATTCATATGGTGTTTTTCTGTGAAATACTGAGGCCTCCAGCATGCTTCCTATTAATAATCAACCAATTTCATCATTACCTTGTGCTAGAGGCCCTGGAAGATGGGATCTGATATATATATATATATATATATATATATATATATATATATATATCCTACTCCTGATTATTTCCTGTAACTGTATAAATAAGAAAGCTAATTCTGTATCATCATAAATAAATTCAGCAGTTTCAATGTGTAGGACAATACTCTCTGCATATTGTGAGTTGATAACTATATTGAGAAGTTCTGTAAAGTTCGTAAATACTATTAGAACAGCATACAATTTTGTCTTTTGCACAGAGTTATAAGGGTTTTGAACCACTTTAATTGTATCTCCTGATTTATATGCCTTACCTGAATTGTTTGTATCAGCGTAGAATGAAGAGACTCCAAAGATTGGTATTTTCACTACAATGCATGGGTGAATCGAAATGCTTTTTTTTTTTTAAATGAATTTTACTCTCTCAGTTTTGGGATAATTGTTGCTAATATTTCCCCCAAAATTATTGCAAGCTCTTTGCCAATATTTATTATTTTTACATAAAGAGGAAAGATTCCTCATTAGTTAAAGGTACTATAATTTCTGTTGGGTTCATTCCTGTCAGTTGACAAAGTCTTAATTACCCTTTTAAAACCAAATCAGAAAACTTTTCTATATATGTTTTTAATTTCTTATTCTGTTTATGTGGTAGAAATATATATTCTAATATAATATCTTACCTCTGCATCAAAATCCCTGAAATGTATTCCCTTAAGGGTAATATAACCAGAATGCTGTTAAGATTTGAATCCATATGATCAACATGGGCTTCTTGTATTTTTTTTCTACCCAATCAAATTTCTTTTCATTTTCACCAGATAATAAATAGTCCTTGTCCCCCTTTTGAGTCTTTTTCCAGCCACACTGAATCTTCTAGACGAGAAAGTGGGAGATACCCTTGAACGAATTGGCACAGGAGACCGATTCCTGAACATTAAACCAGTAGCACAGACATTGAGATCTTCAATTAATGAATGGGACCTTCTGAAACTGAGAAGCTTCTGTAAGGCAAAGGACACAGTCAGCAAGACAAAACGACAGCCCACAGAATGGGAAAAGATCTTCACCAACCCCACATCTGACAGAGTACAAAAAACTCAAGAAGCTAGCCACCAAAACACCAAACAATGAAATTAAAAAGTGGGGTGCAGAACTAAATAGAGAATTCTCAATAGAGGAATCTGAAATGGCTGAAAGACACTTAAGAAAGTGCTCAAAATCCTTGGCCATCAGAGAAATGCAACTCAAAACAATTCTGAGATCCCACCTCACACCTGTCAGAATGGCTAAAATCAAAAACACCAATGACAAGCTATGCTGGAGAGTACACGGAGAAAAAGGAACACTCCTCCATTGCTGGTGGGAGTGCAAACTTGTAAGACCACTCTGGAAATCAGTATGGCGGTTGCTCAAAAAATGGGAATCAGTCTACCTCAAGATCCAGCCATTCTTCTCTTGGGTATATACCCAAATAATGCACGTTCATACCACAAGGACATATGTTCAACCATGTTCATAGCAGCATTGTTTGTAATAGCCAGAACCTGGAATCAACCTAGATGCCCCTCAACTGAAGAATGGATGGAAAAAAAATGTGGCACATTTATACAATGGAGTACTACTCAGCAGAAAAAATCAATGGAATCTTGAAATTCACAGGCAAATGATGGAACTAGAAGAAATCATCCTGAGTGAGGTAACCCAGTCACAAAAAGACAAACATGGTATATACTTACTCATATATGAATTTTAGACATAGAGCAAAGGATTACCAGCCTACAATCCTCTTCACCAAAGAAATTAGAAAACATGAAGGACTCTAGGGGATAAATGAATGGACCCCAGGAATGCAAAGGGGCAGGAGCTCCTGAGCTAATGGGGAGCATGAGGGTAGGGGAGAGGGAGCTGCCAGAATGAGAGGAGGAGAAGAGGAGAGGAGAGGAAGAAATGGAGGAGCAGAAATACTGAGTTGGGGGAAGAATATAGTAGAGCAGGATGAGAGATACCATATTAGAGGGACCCATTTTAGGTCCAAGGAGAGGTCTGACACTAGGGAGATTTCCAGAGACCTACAAGGATGACACGAATGGGCAATCCAGGCAATGGTGGAGAGGATTACCTAAATGCCCTTCCCCTAAAATGGGATTGACGACTACTTTTTTATGCCAATCCTAGAGCCCTCATCCTGTGGCTGATGGAAGCAGAGGCAGACATCCACAGATATACCCTGAACTGAACTCTGGAACTTAGTTGCAGAGAGGAATGAAGAGCGAAGGGGTCAGTACTAGGCTGGTGAAACCCATAGAAACAGCTGTCCTGAACAAGGGGGAACACATTGACCTGAGATGCTGTCTGGGAGGCCAGTACAGATCCCTGAACGTGGATGTCAATGAGGAGGTCTATGTACTCTAGGGGGGCCCCTGGAGGTGGATTAGCATTTTTCTCTGGTGTAAGAAGGGACTTTGAGCGCCCATCCCACGTGAAGAGATGCACTCTTGCCCTGGACACATGGGGAAGGTCCTAGGCCCAGCCCAGGAAGATGTGGTGGACTTTGCAGAACCCCTGTGGAGGGCCCTACCCTGCCTGGGGAGTGGAGGATGGATAGGCTGGAGGGTAGGTTGGGGGGTAGGAGGTGTGTGGGTGTGGGGAGGGAGAGGGAGAAGGGATTGACATATGAAACAAGCTTGTTCCTAATTTGAACTAATAAAAAAATAAAAAAGATGTCTACCCAAATATCCATTTTCTGTTTCCTCCTTGAATTTTTGATTTATCCTCCAAAGCATCCAGAACAGTATGAGTTTTTTTTTTTCAATAGGCACTGGATTTCCTAATTGTTCTGGGGAGGATTGTCCTTCACAGTGACTGGGAATGACTGGACCATGTTCGACATGGGGCCTACAAGAGGTCCTCCACAGAGTTTCCCTGATGGTACAGGGTTGCCTTCTTTGTTTCTTGTTGATCTACATTCATTATTCTAATGTCAGCCTTTGTCAAATCTACATAGTCCAGAAGGTTGGGGACTTCTTTTTGGTCATTCCCAGAATAAGCATCATTTCTAGGAATGTCTTGTCTACAATTTATTTTCAGATGACCTATTCTACCACAATTAAAATATTTGGAATTTTGATATCTCTTCATATCTTTGGATATCACTTCTCCTATGCAAGCCTCAGTGTTATAGTCAAGAGATTCAACATTGACTGTGTGCAGGATCCATTCATCCTTTGGTATGGTTCTGATCTTTAAGGGCCTAAGAACATTTTTGCATTCTAAATTAACATTTTCAAAAGCCAAAGATTGAATGAGTACTCATCTAACTTCTGCATCCACTACCCCTAACCGTACAGCTTTGGTCAAGTTTTGGAAAAAGTAATTCTTTTTTTTTTTTGCCATGTATAACTTTAGTATATGACTCAATTATTTTCCATGGTTCTTGAATCTTGTCCCAAGCATTCAAGGCTCCTGTATGGCATAGGGACATGATGTGATCATTGTATGTAGCTTGAATATCTGCATCAGCATGACAGTCCTCATGAAGAATTTGATCTTGGGAAGCCTCATAACCTCTGATTCTGTCTTGATGATCAGGGGCCTTGGCGTCTTTTCTCTAATATGACCTCTCCTGCAGCTGCAGACCAAGTTCTAATACTACTGAGACTAGTTCAAGCCAATCATTTGGAGTTACTCTATTTGTTTTGTAGCCCATACCTTTACTATTTGCCTCACATATAAGAAAATATTGCTTCCTTAATACCTTTTAAATCTTTCATATGAATTGCCTCCCATTTGCTGGCTTTTTTGAAATAGTAACAGGATAGACCATAGCAGATGATGATGTTGATACAACCCTTAGTAATTCATCTCTGACTCTGAAAGATTCTGTCACCATTTTCTCTTTTGTTTGTAAATTAACTCCTGGTTTATCAGTTTTAAGAAGATCTTCTATAGCCTGCAATCTATTCATCATTGTTTGTTGAAGCATTTCAACTTCCTGAACCATAAAAATTTCCAAAATTTCATTAAATCAGTTTTTTGTTCTCATTTATTAATATACAATTCTAGAGATTTAATATTTTCATCCTTAGAGATTATTTGGATGGCATGTAGATTGCCTCCCAAAAACAATGTTCTATCTGCAAACTTGTCATTACTCTTAGACATGGAATGAATTTTTTCTGTTAGAAGTTCATTAATATGTTTCATTTTGTGAATTCTGTTTGTTAAATCATGATTATTGTTTTCAAGGTATAAATCCTTTTTGCTAAGCTCTCATTACCAGTATGTAAGGTAATTTCTATAAGTTCCTCATTCCTAGGTCTATTATCAAATCATTTCTTTAAGGATATGATGGATTACCAAGATAATAGCAACTATGGCTAAGAGTGTGCACATCCCAGATAGGTCATATACTTTTTCTAAAATTCTATCCATAGTAGAAACGAAAAAGTTTTTAAATTCCTGTATAGTAATATTATCTGCCATTGGTGTGGAGTAGTTAATTTTATTTATTTATCAGCTTAAATTGCAAAATATTCAATAATTTACCTCATATAAAATCCTGGAGGATAGAGATCTGGGTGCTTTCTGATTTGCTTGTTGACTTTACGTTGTAATAATTATGTTTGTCCAGCAGGTGTTATAGGTGTGCCACTGAAGAAACTCTGTTCTGACTTGTGTGAAATGTCTACTGACCTGTAGATTCTAAGCAACACTCAACAAACCCAAATGGTGGTGCTGGGCACTGCACGAGAGTGCGTGTGAGGGTGGGAGGAAAAATTGCTGCTTGGGAGTGTCGAAACCAGATAGGCAGCTCCAGGAAATTGAGGTAAAGCTGTGGCAGCCAGTGACAGCTACTATAGGCCACGCAGGTGAGGGCACCATGAGCTGGAGCAGGCATGGAATTGTGCTTTGCTCTAGGAAATTGGGGAAAAGCTGAAGCAGTACTGGTGGCAGGCTGGGGAGGGAGCTGGTCACCTGGCAGGAGTGATGTCCAAAGGCTCTAAGTTCCATGAATGCTGGTAGCCATAGCTTCCCAATTTAGTCAATGGCCTGCTCATCACAGTTCTCCTCATACCTGTGAGGTCCTAATGTCAGAGCAGGCCATGTCAACTTCTGCAGTCTGTCACCTCAGTCTGTCTGAGAAACCCAGGCCTCTTTGAGTAAGTGATTGAAAGAGATAGGTTAGACTGTTCAGTGGATGGCATGAGCTTGAGCAGGGTAAAAAACTGATTTCCAAGGCACTGGTTATTGTTATTGTTGTTACTGCTATTTTGAGACAAAAACTTACCATGTAGCTTTGTCTGGTCTGGAAATTTCTTGTAGACCCAGCTAGTCTTATTCTTACAGAGATCTGCCTATCTGGCTCTTGAGTGCTGAGATTAAATGTGTGCACCACTAGACTTCTGGGGGTTCATGTTTATCTTTTTTATATGCTGATTCTAACAAGGGTGAGAGGAAATGGGTTTGCTTTACATTTCCTTGATAGCTAGTGATGTTTGGGAGTTTTTTTTACACACTTGATATCCATTTGTAAACACTCTTGAGAAATGTTTGTTCTGGTTATTTGTGTGTGTGTGTGTGTGTGTGTGTGTGTGTGTGTGTGTGTGTGTGTGTGTGTGTGTTTGTGCGCATGTGCGTGTGCACATTTGCACCACCTCACCCAGCTTCTTGTCTACCCTGGTCACCCTTCATGACCTATTCATTTTTGGTTTGGACTTGTCTTTTGCCTGGTGGCCTCTGTCCTGTTTAATACTTGGTTTGGCTTAGGCAGTCTTTTGATTCATGACTCTGGCCTCACTCTGGATGTCCTTTAGCCCCAGAATTTGTAGCCTGAAAGATAAACCAACTCTATGTCGATATTAGGAGCTTGCCTATTTCTGGTGTTCAGGAACCTGCCTGTCTGAGGTAGCAGGAAGAAAGAGGAATACTCCTCCACTGCTGGTGGGAGTGACAACTTGTACAGCCATTTTGGAAATCAGTATGGCGACTCCTCAAGAAAATGGGAATGAGTCTACCACAAGATCCAGCAATTCCACTCCTAGGCATATACCCAAAAGAAGCACATTCATATAACAAGGACATCTGTTCAACCATGTTCATAGCAGCATTATTTGTAATAGCCAGAAACTGGAAGCAGCCTAGATGCCCCTCAACTGAAGAATGGATAGAGAAAATGTGGTACATTTACACAATGGAGTACTACTCAGCAGAAAAAAACAATGGAATCTTGAAATTTGCAGGAAAATGGATGGAACTCAAGAAACCATTCTGAGCGAGGTAACCCAATCACAAAAAGACAAACATGATATGTACTCACTCATATGTGGACCTGCTTTATGATACATAGTAGTGACCATGCTTTATCAGAGCTGTTTTTAATGATGTTGCTCAGAATGGTTTCCTCCCAGATGATGACTGAGAAGCTAATTAAAAAAAATGGTGCCAAGTACCACAAGAGTAACAGAACTGTGTTGTTTTCTGGGATTTTGTTTTTTACTTTTTTTTGTTGTTTGTTTGTTTGCTTTTTTTTTAATGGAGTGTGCTGGTTGTCTCTACAATTTTGTTCAATTGACTGCAGAACCTGGAAAAGCTGTTGCTGCTATTGATGTATAACATATTACCATTATATATATGTTATACATTATATATTATATATATTATATATATACATTATATATATATTAATTGAAACTCAAATATGTGATGAATCCAAGGTGTTTCAGTGAGTGCTCACCTGTGCATGCAAATTTGATTTCATCTTTAGTAAGTAGTAAAGTTATATGCTTGCCAAAAAAAAGTGACACACTGGAAGACAAATGTCACACAATTTCAATTTTATGTGTAACCTAGAAATGATGAACTTATGGGAACAGAGAGCAGAATTGTGGCTATTAGGCTTCAATGTGGGTCTTTTAACAATGGGGAAACGATTGGTTTAAGGATATAAAACTGCAGTTGGACAAGAGGCATGGACTCTGTGAAGTCTTGAGGTCTACTGAGAGCATGATAAATATGGTTGATAACAATATGCTATATTTTAAAAGTTGTGAGATAATATACTTTAAGTGTTCTCAAAACAAAAATGATGAATATGTGTGATATAACATGTTAATTGGTTTAATTTAGCCATGCCAATGTGAACATACTGTATTATGTATCATAATTGTGCATGACTTATTTATGACCTAAATAAATGAATGGAAAAAAAAGAGGTATGCTTAGGTTTACTTTAGTCTATTTTTACCCAGGCATGTATTCATGTGCGAGGTTTCCTTGAGTTTTCTAGGAGGCAAATCTGTCACATCCTCAAACTTCTTGTAATATCTTATTTTTTGGTAACTGTGACAAAATATATGGAGATGGTTAAGTTTTTAAAAATCAATTTTGGAATATTTGACTTAGCATACCTGGTATTAATTTTCATTAGGATGTTTTTTTAAACAAAATTTGTTTTTGTTGACCCTTCACTCTTCTATTTTTTTTTCTCTCCACATACTTCCTACTTCCCTATTTGTGCTTTCTTGTCACATGTGTCCTGTCTTCCTTTCCTCAATGATTGTTTCCTCTCTCTCCTGTTCTCTTTTCTAATTTTGTAGCCTGTACCAATAATCATCTCCCGTATCTCAGTATATGAGAAAGAACATGCAATTTTGGTCTTTCTCAGTCTAAGTGGCCTTGTTTAATATTTCCAGATTCATCCGTTTTCCTTCAAAAGCCATGGTTGTAATTTTCTTTACAGATGAATAAATTAGTGGTGTGTGGCATGGTATAGGAGCATTCATAGGAGGAGAGAGTAAGTGAGAGTGAAGAGGGCAAGTCCTCTTTCATAACATACTATCTGTGTACTTAGCTGAGGTTCCATGAGATCTACATTAATCTCTTCCAACAGTAGCTCCACCAATTACCTAGCCACTTCCCAAACTCTTCTAGAAATTTCCCTTTCCCTCCCTCTACCTTGCCCCATTTCTTCTTTCTTCTTTTCTCTGAAACATTCCTTCCTTCCTTCCTTCCTTCCTTCCTTCCTTCCTTCCTTCCTTCCTTCTTTCTTTCTTTCTTTCTTTCTTTCTTTCTTTCTTTCTTTCTTTCTTTCTGTTTTTCCTAAAATATTAATTTTTGTTTTATTTATGGCAGTATTAGAGCTCACATATGCTTGCCAGCACTCTCTCACTATCACAGTGCTCTACTTCTGTCTGGATCCATCACCTCTGCACATTTATTATCTCGTGTCTCTGGATAAATTGTGCCTCTTCCCCAGGCATATTGCGTGGTTCCCCAAACTGCAGGTGTGACTTTATTTGGAAGTAGGGTATTTAGACAGGGAATTAAATTAAAATGTGATCATTAGAATATCCTCAAATCCAATTTAATGTCCTTATAGAATAAGGTGATGGTTTATAAGCCAGTGAAAATCCAGGAGGATCTATAAAAGAGACATGGAAATTTTTCTCACAAGTAATCTCCCAAAGAAGGCAGACTTCACAACAACTTGATTTTAGACTTAGAGCTTCCTTCTGGGGTTTATTCAGACAACTGTCATATTCTTCTATCACTGAGAGAAATCAAGGCAAAAACTCAAGGCAGGAAGCTGGATGCAGGAAGTAAGCAGATGACATGGAGTGATGCTGCTTACTTGCTTGCTCCTTATGGCTTGCTCAGTATGCTTTTTGTTTATGTAATTTATTTATTTATTGTTTTTCATTTTACATACTAGCCCCAGTTTCCATCACCTCTTCCTCTCCTTTTCCCCACCTCCACTCATCCCTTCCCCATCCACTCTTCAGAGGGGGTAAGGCCTCCCTTTGGGGTTGTCAACAAAGTCTGGTATACCAAGTTGAGGCAGGACCTAGCCCCTCCCTCTTGCATCCAGTCTGAGCAACATACCCCACCATAGGGAATGGGCACCAAAAAGCAAGTTCATATAACCAAGATATGTACTGGTTCTATTGCCAGGGGTACCCCCAACAGATCAAGCCACAAAACTGTCACCCACATTCAGAGTGCTTAGTTTAGTCCTGTTCAGGATTCATAGATGTCAGCCCAGAGTCTGTGAGTTCCCACTAGCTCAGGTTCACTGTCTCTGTGGTTTTACCAGTCATGGTTTTGACACCTTTGCTCATATGATCCTTCCTCCCTCTCTTCAACTAAACTCCAGGAACTCAGCCCAGTGTTTAGTCATGTGTCACTGCATCTGCTTCCATTAGTTATTGGATGTAGGTTCTAGGATGACAATTAGGGTAGTCACTAATCTGATTATAGGGGAAGGCTAATTCAGGCACCATCTCCACTATTGGTAGGAGTCTTAGCTGAGGTCATCCTTGTGGATTCCTGGGAATTTCCCTAGCACCTGGTTTCTCCCTAATCCTCTAATGGCTTCCTATATCAAGATATCTCTTTCATTACTCTCCTTTCCATTGTACCTCCCCCAACTCAGCCATCCTGAGCCCTCATGTTCCCATCCTCCCCACCCCCTTCCTTGTACTCTCCTCCCCAGTTTACCCAGAAGATCTTAACAATTTCCATTTTCTGGGGCCCTCCATGTGTGTCCCTCTTAGGGTTTTCCTTTTTACCTAGCTTCTCTGGGGCTGTGGATTTTAGGCTAGTTATCTTTGCTTTACATCTACTATCCACTTATGAGAGAGTATATATTATGTTTGTCTTTCTGGGTCTGGGTTACCTCACTCAGGATGATTTATTCTCTATTTCCATCAATTTTCATACAAATTTCAAGCAGTCATTGTTTTTTCCCCCATTGAGTAATACTCAATAAATGTACCACATTTTCTTTATTCATTCTTCAGTTTATGGGTATCTAGGTTGTTTCTGGTCCTGGTTGTTACAAATAATGCGGATATGAACATAGTTGAGCTAATATCTTTGTGGTATGATTGTGCATACTTTGGGTATATGCCCAAAAGTGGTATTGCTGGGTCTTGAGGTAGATTGATTCCCAATTTTCTGAGAAACCAACACACTGATTTCCAAAGTACCTGTACAACTTTGCATTCCCAGCAGCAGTGGAGAAGTGTTTCCCTTACTTCACATCCTCTCCAACATAATTTGTCATCAGTAGTTTTGATCTTAGTCATTATGACAGGTGTGACATGGTATCTCAGAGTCATTTTGATTTACTTCTCCTGGATGGCTAAGGATATTGAGCAATTCCTTAAATATTGTTTGACCATTTGAGTTTCTTCTGTTAAGAATTCTCTATGTAGATCTGTTCCCCATTTTTTCATTGGATCATTTAGTTTTTGATGTCTAGTTTCATATATATATATATATATATATATATATATATATATATATATATATATATGACATCAGCCCTCTATCAGATGTGGGGTTGGTGAAGATCTTTTTCCTTTCTATGGGCTGCCATTTTGTATTGCTTACGGTGTCCATTGCTTTGCAGAAGCTCTTCTGTTTTGGGAGGTCCCATTTATTAATTGTTGTGTCCATGCTACTGGTCTTCTATTCAAGAAATTGTCTCCTGTGCTCATATGTTCAAGGTTACTTTCCACTTTCCTTTCTATCAGGTTCAGTAACTGGGTTCATGTTGAGGTCTTTGATCCATTTGGACTTGAGTTTTGTGAGTGGTAATAGATGTGGATCCATTTACATTCTTCTACATGTCAGAATCCAGTTATGCCAGCACTAATTACTGAAGATACTTTCTTTTTCCATTGTAAAATTTTGGCTTCTTTGTCAAAAACCAGGTGCACATATGTGTCTGAATTAATATCAGAGGGCTTCAATATGATCCTACTGATCTATGTGTCTGTTTTTATGTCAATACCAAGCTGTTTTTATTACTATAGCTCTATAGTAGAACTTGAAGTCAGGGATGGTCATGCTTCTGGAAGTTCCTTTATTGTACAGGATTGTTTTGGCTATCTTGGGTTTTTTGTTTTTCCCTATGAAGTTGAGTATTGCTCTTTAAAGGTCTGTGAAGAATTGTGCCAGTATTTTGATGGAGATTGCATTGAATCTGTAGATTGCTTTTGGTAAGATTGCCATTTTTACTATGTTGATCCTATCTGAGAGAATGAGAGATCTTTCATTTTCTTATATCTTCTTTAACTTCATTCTTTAAAGATTTAAAGTTCTTGTAATATAGGTCTTTCACTTGTTTGGTTAGAGTTACTCTAAGATATTTTATGTTATTTGTGGCTATTGTAAATGGTGATGTTTCTCTGATTTCTTTCTCAGCCCATTCATCATTTGTATATAGGAGGGATACTGATTTTTTTGAGTTGATCTTGTATCCTGCCACATTACTAAGGTGTTTATCAGCTATAAGAGTTCCCTGGTAGAGTCTTTGGGGTCACTTATGTTTAATATCATATCATCTGCAAATACTGTAGATTTGACTTCTTCCTTTCCAATTTGTATCTCCTTGATCTCCTTATATTGTCTTATTTTGTAGCTAGAACTTCAGGTACTATATCGAATAGTTATGGAGAGAGTAGACAGTTTTGTCTTGTTCCTGATTTTACTGTTGTCAATTTGAGTTTCTCTCCATTTAGTTTGAGTTTGGCTGTTGGTTTGCTGTCCATTGCCTGTATTATGTGTAAGTATGTTCCCTGTATAC